>NC_141268.1:17745000-18050000 GCF_054856545.1 Hippocampus guttulatus | reverse complement strand
ACTGATTGTGAATGGGATTCCAAATATCATATATATATATATATATATAGAGAGAGAGAGAGAGAGAGAGAGAGAGAGAGAGCGAGAGAGAGAGAGAGAGACATCTCCATCTATCCATTTTCTGTTCCGCTTTATGCTCACAAGGGTTGCGGGGGGTGCTGGAGCCCTGTCCCAGCTGTCTTCGGGCAGTAGGCGAGGGACACTCTGAACCGGTTGCCAGCCAATCATACCGCACACAACAAGCATCCGCGCTCACACTCACACGTAGGGACAATTTAGAGTTTTCAATCAGCCACCATGTTTTTGGAAAGTGGGAGGAAACCGGAGTACCCGGAGAAAACCCACGCAGGCCCTGGCAGAACATGCAAACTGCACATAGGAAGACGGGACCCGGGATCAAACCTACGACCACTGCACTGTGAGGTCAACGCGCTAATCACTGGACCACCAGGCCGCCGTGGTAGATATTGTCACTGAAATTATAAGTGACTGGATAGCTACTGATGGAAGGAAGGCGTCCAGTTCTTATCATGTTTAGTTCTTACTCAGTGCCATTTTAGCGACAGACCCCCCCCCCCCCCCAACTCCCCAAAAAACGAAAACTGAAAATAGAGAGATTCTCTCCGCCCCACAAAATAATTAAAAAAAAAAACAAACAGGCAGCCGTCCCATGATTTCTGCAAGACAAAGGACCCATAAACCAGTGATAAAGCACTGGAGATGAGAGCATATAAGGACATTATTATCAAGATAATGGAGCAGTAAACAAGGGATGCGTCCTATTCACAGATGGATCGTATCTAGAGGAGCACAAACACAACATCCGTGAGTAACAAAGCATTTCAATATCATTTTTAGAGAGATAAGAAGGAATGAGAAAAGAGAGAGAAACAAAAAAACCGCTGGCTGACACATACTGGGGTAGCCGAGGCTTCTCTCATTAGTCGGCCACGTGACTGTCAACCCAAAGATTCCCATCAGCGGCAAAATGACACAGAGTGTTTGCGTCGCAGTTTAGATCCAACAAACCGCTGCTTTGCCTGCTGCTGCTGTTTCGTTCAACTCTTCCCTCCCTCTGAAGAGGGATATTGCAGTCAAAGAGACAAATGCGGAAAGTGAGAAATGTAGGGGGGTGGGGGGAGAGTTAAAAAAACAGAAGCAATTGAAGGTAAGCGACCCATGAAAAGAAGCAATAAATTGTTTCAAATCCATTTATTCAGAAGGGACCACGGCCAAAGCTGAAAAATATTGAAAGCAGCAGGAGAACACGATAACTAAGAAGACTTTAAGTACTACTGAGTATATAATCCGTGCAGATGGATACAATGATGGATGGATGGACGGAAGAATGAACCGGATGTCTCGAAAATGACGGTTTGAGTCGATCACAGAAGGAGCAACAGCGCCGGAGATTAAAGACAATCTATTAACCGGTCTAACAGACGAGAGCCAAACTGAACGGGGGGGCCTTAAATATCGCCGTGTCGGACTCATCAATCACCAAGCGGCTTTTTATTTTTGCGTGTGTATGAATTTCAAGAGTATTCATGATGTGACTGCGCGTGTTTATCAAGTCCAATCAATGCAACGTCCAGTCCAGTGAGAACAAAGCGACAATGCTACTCAGTCATTGTCTCCTCTATATTGCTTAGCTTTCCAGTAAATACTTGATGGATGTTTTTACAGAATGATAGAAGCATTTGTCTGCCCCCCCCCCCACCTTATTTTTATGAAACCTCGAAGGATGAAGACAATCCAATCCAAGGCACAGGTCAAACTTGGCCGTGTTCAGATTTCGAATCTGTTTCTCCTGTACTGGTCACTGTGCATGAAGACGTAACTTCAACAACAAGTCACGCGAGTTGGGAACCGCCGCTTTGGCCGATGGCGAGATTTGCCGAGTTTACGCAGACGCGAGGTGGCCGTTTGACCTCCGGATTGTGACCACTTTCCTCATTCCCGCAAAAGCAGCCAATGCCAAGTTTTTATCTTGCCGCAAGGCCTGCCTGGCTCTGATAAACACCGGCGATAGCTCGCTAGTGATGGGACGGCTGGGAAAGAAGCGGCTGATAAGACAGTAGCGTACCAATGATGAAAATGACGCCCGTCGGTGGCAGCGGTGACAAGTGACGGAGCGAGCGGACATGTAACTTGAGACAAGCAGGGAAGAAACCGAGAGGGGTAGGGAATTTCAAGCAGTTAAAAATTTAAACCTCCATGAATCTAAAACAAATGAAGAAGTAAGAAAAGGGTGCAAAGAAGTATCAGTCAAATTCTCAAAGACCATAAATTCACGCCGCAGCGTAGAACAACACGGAGTGAAAAACGGTCCGGGTGTTCCGCGTCTGTTGAAGATATTCAACGCATTGTTCCCCTTTAACCTCTGCATATTGATCAAGGATTGGCTGTGACATCTTAAGGCAGATGTGGGGAACGCTGTTGAACATAAAGCATATTTTGCACACTTGAGGAAGGCCTCACATTCCTGACTTTGATGTGGAGCCCCCCCCCCCCCCACACACACACATTCATGTGCGCATGTGTGTGTTTACGGGGGTGTTGCGGAGCGGGGAATTCGAGGTGGCCCCGAGCAGAACAAAGGCAAGCAGCACGTGGGGGATGGACAGAGAAAGGGAAAGGGTCAGGGTTCGATAGGACCGGCACTATATGTTAGGAGCCACGAGGAGGATGAAAGTGTGAACAATGGATGGAAACGCTTAAAAGCGGGACCTCATTCACTCACCTTTGCCAAGGTCAAAGCAATATCAGCATGAAAGTTTTCCCGGTTCACTCCAGCTGGGGTAAATTATATTTGATTTGCTTTTATTTATCCAGAATCAAGCAAAAATATTTGAACAATGCAAAAAATCCACAAGCAGGGAGGGAAACAACCAGCAGCACAGAGGAGGAATAAAGAGCAACACGCTTTGGAGGTCGTCTGACTAGATTCGAAAACGGCAAAGCAAATTCTGGTACGCTACAGCTTGGGAGTAAGGTTGGGGGTTAAAATCGATCACTTTAAATGTACCTCCCAAAAGTTGTACAAAACCTATTCATTTATTTATTGATCCAGGTACGGCTATTTGAAAACAGATTGACAACAGACATAAGATATGACATCAAAATTATCCATGAATCTATTTTCTGATCCACTTAATCCTCACAAGGTTCGCGGGGGTGCTGGAGCCTATGCCAGCCATCTTCGGGCAGTAGGCGGGGGACACCCTGAACCGGTTGCCAACCAATCTGCAGGGCACAGAGAGATGAACAGCCATCCACGCTCACACCCACACCGAGGGACAATTTAGAGTGTTCAATCAGCCTGCCATGCATGTTTTTAGGAATGTGGGAGGAGACCAGAGTACCCGAAGAAAACCCACACAGGCCCGGGGAGAACATGCAAACTCCACACAGGGAGGCCGGAGGTGGACGCGCTAACCACCGGACCACTGGGCCGCCCACCTCAAAATTAAATGAATTCAAATACATTTCAAAATGTTTGATGAAAACATACTTTTTCTTCTCTGTTTCGCAGATCAAATTGTCAATCGTACAGTGGTTGCCTGCTACCCAGCCAGGGGCCTGACGGTGCTCTCAGGGCGTATTCGGTTGCGGTTCGACTCCCCAAAGGGAGGGAGCGCGCAAAGAAGAGCTCCGGTCATGTTGGCAGGCTGTCAACTCAAACGCACTTCCCTTTAATATCGAAACGGGTTCACATTTGAATACACAAAGGAACACTGAGAACATCTGTCCATTATTGATGCTGCGCAATCGTCAAGGTTGTGTTGTGCATGGCTATTAACCCCCCCCCCCCACTCCCACCCCTCGCCACACCCAAGGTATAGGCATCGTTTCATTCTTCCTACCGTTGCCACAGATCTATTCCACAAGGTCATTCCACACGAATCCTAATAAATAAACACGGTGCCGCAATATATCACGGCTTAATAACAGCTCCGTGTCTATCGTCTCGCCGATAAATGAAAGAAATCCGTCATGTCCTATCGCAGGGCGAGCTTGCTCAGACTTGAGCGCAGCAAGACGTTAAAACAAATGCGAGCGCTTTCAACATGAAGCGCTAGAGCAGCCTGCCCTTTTGTCACTTTGCATGCAGCTAAGGTCAAACACCGGATTGCACCCCTCAATAATTGGAAGGGTGTTTATTTTACGTTTCTGCTGTTTGGTGTGTTTTACGTCCTCATGGCGAAAAAGACGAGCGCAGATGGCGCATCACACATGAGTGCTCAACCTTAACACATCTTTGGGACAAATCTGTCGTCGGCGCAGCCCGCAGACGGGCGCACGTGCACTTTATGCAGCATATATGGCCGAGTGGGACGGAATGGGGGTAAACGTGCACCATATGTGGGTCAGGTGGACCCGCGCAGCCTCTCTTTTAACAGCGCCGTGACTGACAAATGATGGAGGAGGTGTGTATTCACATTTAAAAACACACAGACACACTGTGTGGAATGTTAGTGTGAGAGCTATCATAACAGTGCGTGTCTGCGTGAGGTTATTTTAAGGTCTGGCACACATGATCTTGACTCACTCAGTCAAACTGTATGACTAATTATTAACCGAGTTAAGGATACAATGAAACCGGTGAGGTTCGAACACAACCCGGATGCTGGTTGATTTCTTGTGGTTTTCAGAACTATTTATTTCTAAAAAATTCTAAAAAACAAACTATCACCATCATAAAACCTGTAATGGATTGAAGTTATTTAAGTGTAAAAGCAAGTTAATCATACTCAGTAGGTAGCTTACAACTTTAAACGCGAGTCCATTCTTCTGCCTGCGCTCTCACATTCGAATTTTTGTAAATTGTGTCCAAAAAATAGTTTGTATTTTAACAGCCAAAGCGGGAAAAAAAAAGATGCAGGCTTTGATTCTTGCTGAACTGAGCATCATGTGACAGTCTAGAGTTTCTCAAAAAAGGTATGATGAACCGCCGCCTTCACAAACAAGCAGACTCCTCAATCGATCCAAAATCCACCAGCAATCCTTCGAGACATCAAATGTGGAGTTGGCGATGGGCGATGGAGAGTCAAGGAATCGGTTGCCTGAGGCTCCGTAGTTAGTTTTCATCTCCGAAAACAAGCGAGAGCTCTCGCATTCCGTACGTTACGCTAACAACCCAAAAAACGGGAGCATTGGGCAGTACACACGCTACTCGTTGAGTTACACTTCTCAGTCGCGTCACTCTTGTCAACTTCAAACAGCTTTTCAGTTAGTCCAGCTGCTTTTTTTTTTTGATCGTGAAAAAAATGTAACTAGCGCATCGTTTCCGCAGCGTGTCGAACCGAATCACAGCGAACCATTCTGCCTTTATCAATAATGTTTTTTAATCAAATCGCAGGGTCCGTATCGAATCGGCCTTATGTCTGCTATTCCCAACCCCTATAAGATCACCCTATAGATTTCTGAAGCATATTCTATCCAATAAACATATATAAGGGCATAGAAGAGGTAGATAAACTTCACCTTTCGAGGCTGCACTGTA
The DNA here is from genome assembly GCF_054856545.1 of Hippocampus guttulatus. Taxonomy (NCBI): domain Eukaryota; kingdom Metazoa; phylum Chordata; class Actinopteri; order Syngnathiformes; family Syngnathidae; genus Hippocampus; species Hippocampus guttulatus. The sequence goes on along the minus strand of NC_141268.1, from coordinate 18,044,494 downwards.
CGTTCCCAACTCAAACCGACACGTCCGGGCGAATAGCCCAGCTGCAAAAACAAAGATCAACATCTACCGCCATACTTGGAGGTGTCCGAATGTCTCCACCAGCAGAATCTTGAAGACAAACAAAGCTGCTGCACACCGTGACAGTAATTCTTACACACTCGAGTACACTTTGCTGACACTAATGCTCGCACTTTCAAGCCTCTTGCCCTTTAAAAGCACAAATCTTGACAAATTCAACACGGGAGAGTAAAGATGAAACCACTTCATTTGGCAACACAGGTGACAAAACAAGGGAAAGACGTTTAGAGCGCCCGCGTTAACACCGCAGCAGCTACGCTGAGGCAAAGTTCACCACAATTAAGCCAGTGAGGCTAAGTCCAAATGGGTGACTTTTCTGATTTTTGTCCTCTCTTGTTTACTTGTTCCGCCAACTCAAACTGACAGCCCTTGATATTCACCTGCCAATCTGCACTGCACTTATTCATGGGCGAGACGATGACCTTTTGCGAGTGGCGCTTGCAAAAGGGCACAAACACACACGAACACACAGACACTTACACAATTCAGGATTATTAAAAAAGAAACCAAAAATTGGGGTTTACGAGCACATGGATGTTTTTTTTTTAAAATAGCAAGTTAAATGTAGTAATCCCTGCTGGATAAAAGGTTTGTTCACAAAAAATCAATAAATAAATACACGCGGTTACAAAAATTCACACAAGATTTCAGCTACCGGTACATGTTAAACTAGACAATTCTGATTTGAATCCCCCATGTTGAAAACTCGTCTGCCTGCCAGCGGGACTCAGCCACTGGTTTCTTCGTATCAGGTAGCAACACGAAACGTATTTTGGAGTCTCTGGAATGGATTCATCACATTTACATTATTCCCAATGGGAAATTTCTGTTTGCATATGATTCGCTTTTCATGAGACTTTTTGGGAATTACCGTATTTTCCGCAGTATAAGGCACTTCAGACTATAATGAGCACCGTCAATGAATGGCCTATTTTAAAACTGTTTTCAAATATAGGGCGGCCCCGCATTATAAGGCACATAGAATAGGAGCTACAATAGTGACTGCGGTTGTGTTATGCATCCACGAGATGGAGCTACTCGAATGGGACTGCAACACAATACAGCTTTATTTATACCAAACTTTCACAACCGCAACAGCTATAACAAAGCGCTTTACAGAACATTTAAAATACTACATCCCAGAAATCAGAATATTGATCCATATATAAGGCGCATGGGATTATAATGCGCACTCTCGGCTTTTGAGAAAATCGAATCCACTTAGCTGCACCTTATAGTGCGGAAAATACGGGAATTAATCGCTAAAAACCCAGGTTCTATGTCGACGTGAACTTGGCACTAGACCTGCGGTGTAAATCCAGTCTTAAGTAGCTTGTCATTAGTTGAGCATCGCTCTCTCTCTCTCTCTCTCTCTCTCTCTCTCCCCCTCTTCCTCATTTGTCTCTCAAGTATCACTACGTCTATTTCCCCATCCGTCTTCCCGTTCAAATTAAGTGTCTTTAGTTAGTGGTCGTCTGATAAAGTGTGTGCAGCGACTCGCTGTACACACTGCATGGCGGCGGCATTTCATCTTGCGGCCACCGCTATATCATACTAACTCTCATCTGTGAGGAATAACACGCGTAGAGACACACACGCGCGCATTTTACGGCGCCTGACTATGCCGGATTTTATCTGCCGTCTTGCAAACGGGGGAAGAAATGGCACCACATTATCGTATACAATAAGATGAGATTGAGCGTCCCAATTGAATGCCTTTTTAGCATCGCTATTCAAATGAGGAAAGACCTTCTGTTACTGGGAGGCGGAGCACAAAGTCCTCATGGAATACCTCGGCTGAAACAACATTACACATCATCAACATGCGGGATATTGCATGCATACATTTCTAGGCCATATTTTCTATTGATCCAGCAATGAGAATATGATGATTGTAAAAATTCTCGGGAAAGTCGAGCCAAGCCCGGAAGAAAGACTGAGCTACACTAATCAGAGGCAGATGCTATCGTCGATGGATTGTGTGTGTGGCTTAGAAGGGAGAAGTGGAGCAGAAAAAAAATAATAAACACCACATATGGGGAGCGCAGCGAGGTGTGTAGGAGTGAGGGTGTTTATGTGGAATGTGTGTGTCTACAATCGGCGTTAGTTAATCGTGCAACAGGATGCTTGTAGCCAATTGGGCGAGCAGCATTACATCAATTAATAACTAGAAGGCATGAAGAACATAGAACAAACAAACATCCCACAACTGATGGCGCGCCACGTAGCATCACTTGACCCAACCGTTCACTGACTAAATCCTCAATTCTCTGGGATTAAACCGACTATGGACCTCATCTTCAGCAGTAATTACTGAGGTAGGTGTGTGTGCATGTGTCTGTGTTCCTGTGGGAACGCCGCAGTGATTACATGGCTACTGGTGCTTCTAATAGCATCTTTTAGAGAAAGGCAGGAGGCGATGAGTGATTAGCATCTTTCTTGGGAAGGACTCAAATTTATGATGGAGGAATTTTATAGTCGTTCAAATCTGTGTATGTTTATTATTGTTTTTTTCTGGTTGAATGGGTAGCTGCTAATGACACAAGAAACATTTTTTTAAAAAGCCCCAAATCACCATATTTTCCATAAACGGTCACACACTAATCATCCATTTGAAGCAAATAAATACCTCCCATAAATAAACACATCCCAGTCCATATGAGGACATTTGGGAGGCAACTCATTTGAATGCCAAAATCTGAATAGCGGCACCAAGAAAAGCAAATAAACAGTCTCTCAGACGAAACCAAACGAGTCTTAACAAGTGCAAAAGAGTTATTATATAAACAGTAGTGTCGAAAAAAAATCCAGATTTGAAGCCGATAATCGATGCATCGAGTTGAAGCAAATCAAATCTTTCCACTTTGAAATATAATGAGATACGTATTGAAGTGTCTTTTGTTGTTGAGAGATATCACACAGTATAGATAAGTTCATCCAAATGGATGGAAAACGACCACAATATGGTCATTGCATCATACGGACCACATCGAATCGACTCGTAATCCCAATCGTTCTACTTTCAAATCAATCCTTTCGCGCCGCACGTGTCGAAAGACCGGATCAAATCGACTTTTGTGCAGAGACGCACACCCCTGCTACACAGCATTAAACTTAAATACAATTTGTCAGGGGTGCAAAAAAAAACCCCCCCCGATTTTCAAAGAAAATTGTTTTCGATTGAAAAGATATTACCGCATCGAATTGAATCGTGCCTCTTTCAACTATATCGGGATCAAATCGGGTTTTATTGGACAGTCATGTCTTTGACAGAAAGGCCACATTTACAGTAACCCGTAACTAGTTCATTCATTTTATAAAATGACGAGAAACTCATTGCATGCTACCCTCTCAAGCTCTGCCGTACCACATCGTTTAATAGCATTTTTCTGTATTTACCTTAATAAATAATTCTATTTTGCTTTTAAAGTACACTTTCATTGTCGATACATTGCAATAAGCCAGTAATAATATTCTAAAACCACAAAGCAAAAAGTTGTCCAATAAGATCAGGTGTATGATTTTTTATTTTTTTTTAATGCAAGAAACGGTAAGAATTTCCAGACGAGAGGAAAACAATTTAGTGAGTACGAATAATTTTTTTGCCAAAACCCTATGCGAGTGAGCGTGTGTTTCTGTGAAGATGTTTGCATTTGGATGTAACACAAGAGGCAGATGGGAGGACGCCCAAAGCTAAACCTCAGCATCGTACGTGCCAAACCACTTTTGGACACCAATGCCTCCTTTCTGTACCTTCTCTTTACATTTGTTTCACTCCACTTCGCCATTCACAAGCCAACACTTTCACTTTATTTTTACATTCCTCTTTGTCAATGCTTCAACAACTCGTTCAAACCCTTAAATCCTCATGCATTTTGCACTGTTGCCTTTTCTATTGACAGTGCTGTCTTTTTTTTCCGCGTTGCAAGCAAAAAAAAAAAAGTTTTAATCCTCACTCAGCTCCTACTGAAACCACTAACATTCATGGCAAAAAAAAAAAAAAAGAAAAAGAAGGGAAAAAAGGAAACAGAATGAGTTTTGTGACTGGGAGAAACAAATTCGACTCTGGGCGTTGGGCAAAAAATTGTCACGAGTTGACGATGTTTCACATTAAGAATATAGTGGGAACAATGACGAGCTTGGTGTGTACGAGATGAGATAATTTAATGGAACGGGAACACGCGCACACACATACACACATGCTCAGAGGCACAAATAACGTCTGTCTGTAAAGAAATACAGATGGTGTTTAAAATGAGCTTTATGGTGTGGTTTGGAGCAATTTATTGCAGTGGTGGCCTGGCAGTCTGAACATGGAGAGTGTTGAGTCTGCTACACTTTTTTTCAAACGTCCCTTCTACGCCAAGATTAACCTCTCCATTCAAATGTGACCTGCATTTTTTTTTCCCCCTTGGCATTCATCTTGAAATGTCAGAAAATTGGGATGAGTGCGATAATCAAAATGAGCGGTCATTTAAACAAGGCGCGACGGCCCTGACTGAATCGTTATTACTGACACGGAAATTATGAGATTGCCATACGGGGCGTGATAAGTGTACAATGTATGTGTGTGTATGTGTTGTTACCGGTTACTATAGCAGAGAAGAGGAGGCACATTCTTGACATGTGCGCCCTTAAATACAATCCGACTACTATCTGCGAGTTCATCAACGCCATCCTGTCTCTTGTGTTAGCGTACAATTCACGGTGGAGGCACGCACAGCGATCCAGTGTACAACAACGCACGCCATATGTTTCAAGGGTAACGGGCATTAGCATTTGCAATCACCGGAGAGCGAGATTTGGAGGACTGTGTGCATGTGTTGTGTCGGCTTCACATTGACAAGGCAGTTGTCAGAGGGGCCCGGGGAAGAATTAACTTTGAGTCAAAAACACCACGACCTGTGTCTTAGTGTTGTGTTAAACGGCGATGTGGTATGTGATTTGTACATCTGGTGGGGTCGGCGCTGTTTGCTGAACAGCCGGACCGTATTTGTGCTTCTCTGTCAGGCAGAACTGTTTTTCTTGGCATGGGGCTGAGTGTAAGGCCTTCTGCTGAGAGTTGGACAGAAGCGTCCTGATACGATAAGGTTAGAGTTACGGACGCTCCAAATATGGACAGGGAGATTGATAGGGCGGGTGGAAATATGCTGAAATATCTGTTGGGTATTAGTCGAAATGAACTTGGAATGGTGAAAAAAAAAAAAAAACCCCAACACAAAAAAAACAAAAAACATGAAGAACCTAACATACAATTGGGGAATTTTGCCGAACCGCCATGATGGAAGAAGTTAGCTGCCTTTTGCTTTTTGTGTCATCACCAGTGAAAAGCGACAGTCACGGTAGAAACAGGCAAAATGTTTTTTTTCTCACACAGGTTTCAACTCCTTATTCGTTCAGGCACAAGTGCGGCGGAGGAAAGTCCCTGGCTTGGGTCTGAGGACTTGTTCTTCAAGCTCAAGAATGCGAGGGAAAACAAGCACAGGGACTGTGGGCCACAGACAGGAAATAATGATTGGAGCGATGTCGCAACACCTTTCACTGGCTTCATTTCTACGTGTGGTTTATTCCGAATAGTCTTACTTTTACATTTTTACATCTCATTCCTCCCTCGCAATTCATACTGTTCTCCAAGTGTTCTGTAATGGTCCATGGAGACGGCCTTGGCAGCAGTCCACTAATACAACAAGCTTGGCTGAATCAAAAGAATTTGAAGGGCAGAAGAGAAAGAAAAAAAAAGAGCTGCGAAAGATATCCAAAAGGATGGCTGGGGGATAACAGACACACGGCAGAAGACAGACGAAGGTTCTGAGACACACCTTTCAATCGCCTCTGAGTTACTCAATCAGGGTTTCAGTCAGCGGTTGCGCTCGGCAAGCCCAAATCTTCATCCTACCTTGACGGTATTCTGGAGCATTCCATACATCCAACGACCAACTGAAGAATGCAAGGTCATTTTCAACATAACCCCGTCAAACACCTTTGTGGCGGAATAACAAAGTGATTTTGAGCACGTGCCAATAACGGTCGCAATGCCGGACGGCAAAACAAGGATCAACCACCCACAGAACGCTTTAAAAGTAAAATATCAATTCATCCTGATCCCCGAACCGCATTCCGCTCTCAACAGACTTGACTTTTCACGAATGCGCCGATCACAGATTGCGGCAATCAGGACTTCATCTGTTAACACAGACAAGAGAATGGCACGAGAGGCAGTGGGTTGGAAGAATGATTGGATCCTCACCCAGTACGTAAAAAAGAAAAAAAATAATCGACGGTGCGCAGGAGAGACCGCTCGTTGGTTGATTATCCGAGAAAACAAGCATTAAAAAAGCTAGTCGCGTGTCCACTTAATCAGGAGGCGTGTCCATTCCAAGTTTCTGACGCGAGCTGCGTGGACAACAAACAGCTCCCCTTTTTTCCGTGGGCTGGAAACTCGCCGTGCTACACAAGGACGCATCTATGATTACCGCACGACTGGACAATATCACCTTGCGTAACTAAGAGGGTCAGAGAGGCCGAGGATTGGGATAGATTTAGGCCAAGGATGTGCAGTGAATACCTGTGACAATCCTCTGCTCTCACTGGGGGTGGCACACACGCATACACACACACACACACATACACGCACATATTCCTGTCATGCCAGAGCAGAAGTGCATGAGCAGCTGGTATGACCAGGTGGTGACAGATGCCCCACCTCTGATTTGGCCCGTAGCCATGGAAACACAATGGGATCCGACCAATGGCTGCGGTCTCTGGAGAGGAATGTGAATGGGTTTAGGAGTCGAATCAAATGATCGCCGCTCGCCAACATTTACCAGAGCCTTGCCAAATTATGACAATAAGAAGCTGTAAGTGACTTGCTGTATATGTGGGCGCATGATGTCATCCAGGGCTGGGCAGCATGCGTGCAATTAGTTTGAGCAAATCTGGCAATGATTGAATCAGCGGGGACCGAGCCTGGAACACCCGCACGTGACTGCTTTCCGAACCTTGATTTTGAATCGTGACCGTCTCCCCACAAAAGGATGTCCGAGCCACCGTAACTGCCATGTGAAATTCTGTGTTTGGTTTTTCTTTCGTTTGTTTGTTTTAGCTCCGTGGCAGAAGACATTCGCAAAAGGTACCAAAAAAAAAAACGAAATAAGGGAAGAAGGAATGTAGGAGGAGAACATGAACTTTTCATCAAACGGATACATGCAATTTGATTTTATGTCTTCTTTGCAGGAGGCCACCGATGACTGGGAAATAACTTTTTAATGGTTTCCCGTTTCCTTGACAAGAAGTCCAAAACACAAAAACAGAGGCGAATGCGGGAAATGTGAGCGGTGAACTGGTTTCAGTCATTCATGTATATGCAACACCAGGGAGGACATAAAAGAGGGATGCAGAAAGACAAGAAAATAGAAGACAAGGAGGAAACCAGGATAGTCTGAAGCAAAACAATCGTAAAAGTTCCAAATTCAATGAAAGATCACAAAAAGTTACTTTCATTTACCCAAGCACAACCTTCCCCCGAAAAAAAAAAAGTTTGTAGAAATTTAAAGTTGCTATGTACGCCGAAAGTCAAGAATGAAGAATTTTGAGAGGATTATGTCACAAGATCCCCCCCCCCCCCCCCAAAAAAAAAATTTGGAGTCTGAACCATCATGACCAACTTCAACTTCTCAGTACATTTTGTGAGTTGTAGGCTCTGACGCATATAAAATGTTTCAAGAAACAGTCGTGAGCACCACAATCCATATAGAGGAGAAAAGCCCTCGCGTAAGTGTATTAACGTATGTGTGTGCACGTGTGTGTCCCTCTTACAGGCTCATGACACATGTCCCGAAGCTTTACATCGCTTATCGCCTCCATTTCCTTTCCAACCAATTCTCTCATTGTGTCATTGTGCTTAAAGGACGCACAAGCACGTTTGGCGGATGTCAGTCTTCCACCCAAAATGCTAAAATCAAGAGAAGGCTCCCAGAGAATCAAATGCGGTGACCTGAATGGAATGTAAAGTTTCCAGACGGGTCAGCTGAGCGTGCTGTTATTGTCACAAGACAGCTTTTTATAGAAGGGCTACTTATTGTGACATTACGTGGCACAGGCACACACGCACGCACTCGCAGACCCACAATCTTCTCTAACCTTGTCACTTCCCAACGCCCCCCCCCCCACTGTTCCACAGGAAGTTTGTACGAGCGAGGGAAGTCGTCCACATCGAAGGCTAAAGGAAATCCTTTGTCCTGGATTACTTTCTCCCACACGCACACGGCAAGCTCACACAATGACACCGAGATGCAATCAAAGCAATCAGGCCCACGCAGGTACGCGTTGTAATTAGACACAAACGCGCAAACACATTGATTATTATCATGGTGGACTGACCTGATTTGAAGCCAAACGTACATAACTGTGAGTGTTCATCGAATAATACGACAGCATTTAGCGTATGCGTTAGGACAATGAAGGTTGGCATAGTGTATAGAATGTTCTCTTGTGCAATCACTGTTTTTAAAAAAATGCTTTGGATGCTACATGCTACAAAGTGAATGGAAAAATCTTGCGAATATGAACCTGCCGCCGTGTTCACCAAAACAGCGATTTCAAAACAAAGTTGCTTCGATTCGGCCGAAAACAAAAGCAAGACAACACACTCAATGTGGCATGAATAGCTCTTGAACAGTTTCCCGTTTGCCTGCTTCCTGACTCATACACAAACACACACAGGAACCATTCACATATAAACAGACCGGACAGTTGCAAAACACGCACGCACGCAAAAATAGACACCATTAGGCAGCAGCGTGGATATTCGGCAGGACTTTGGGAAGAATTAAAAATCTCAATTAGACATATATCACAGGTGTCAAACTCAAGGCCCGGGGGCCAGATCTGGCCCATCACAGCATTTTACGTGGACCGCGAAAGCAGAACAAACATGTCACCTTCAATGATGCTTTCTGAAATGTCTCACAAAATTTGAAATTCTCATATGGGATGAATAAGAGAGATATTGGAAGCATGTTCTTGTTACCGAACCCTTCATGATAGTAACTTAAACCATCATTAAATCAACAGTTATTCTTGACTTCTTTTTGTGGTTTCAGCCATAACAGCCCTCCAAGGGAAACGGGAACTAAAATGTGTCCCGCGACAAAAATTTGTTTGACACCCCTGATGTATATTTTTAGAAAACAAAATCACACGTTATGTACTCTTTGCAATTAAGAAAAAAAAACAACAACAAAAAAAAACCTAGGGCAATAGTCCAGGGGAGAGGTAACAAGGAGGGAGGTGATTAAATGTAAATATGTCTAATGGTCCTGTGTCTGCCAGGCTCTTAAGATAAATGCCTGATATATGCGGCATCCAAGCGACACATTATTGCAGATACTGAAATGATTCACTGAAATGATTCAATTTACTTATTTTGCATTAAATCCCTCTGATCAAGTTTGCTCACTGGCCAAGAAACCGCAGCTCGGGAAAGGCAGTATAAATGCTGTTTTCGTTCCGTCATTCTTCATATTTCAACAGACTTCCCAAAACGCATCCACTCCTGCTTACGGTGTCTCTCTTCCTGCACTGTGTCATTTCCTGTAAAACTAAATATCATATTCACATCGACTTCCTCTCTTGTACCTTCCAGGTGTTGTGATGCCAAGTTTGCCAGAGTCGGCCTCTGCATAAATCTCCTGTTTGTGTGCTTGCTCAAATCGCTGTTGGCCAGGGCACAAAAGCTCTCCTGACAATGCCTCTTCCATTCAGAACACAGATGGTACAACCTGTAGGTTTTTTCATGGACTGGAAATGCTTCACTGTCCACCCTAACTGGGCTAAGACACACACACACACACACACACACACACACACACACACACACACACACACACACACACACACACACACACACCACACACAGATAGAGGGAGGGCAATAAATTGAATCCAGTACAATACGGCCCCCGCAACGGACGTGGTGGGAGTGATGGCTTATGCCAGAGAAAGTCGCACACCACAGAGTTCAAATGGAGGTAAAGTGGAACAGCGCACACAAGAAAGGCATGCAATGCTATTTTTCAATTAAATGATGACGGGAATTGGATGCTTTTGCTATTTGTCTAAGTCAAACCACTACCTGGGAAAAAAAATGATTTATGTAATTGTCATAAATGAAAGGCTTTTCAACATTGTCAGCGGAGGATTAAGACCATTATTACATTTTTTTTTAAAGAGAGGATTTATTGCATAGCAAGGTTGAACTTGTTACCAATGTAATAAATATGCTTCAATATAAAATAAAAACACTACAGGCAAATCCTGGTACTCCATAACCGTGCCTGCATGCGCTTTTAACCTCACAACCTTTACCTTTCTTTCCAACGGGGGTCTCTTTTTCAGCGGAGTGAGCACTAACGCAAAGATGGAGTGGATGAGTCCCGACGGGAAAAGCCACTTTCCGCAACATTTTACCCAATTTGCATTGCTTCTGGCTTCATCGTTCTCCCCGAGGAGGGGCAACGTAGTCGCAGTGTATATCTGGATATGAATGTATTTGTCTCATACGGATGTCTACACTAAGGGGAACACAAAACAATGTGTGTCAGTTAGATCAGCACAAGAAACGGCTGTTTTTGTAAATTATGGGCGTCAGATACAGGCACGTGTATTCATCTATCCAGCTATTCAGTCATAAGAGGCTATGACCACAAATATCGTATTTTCCGCACTATAAGGCGCACCTAAACGCATTCCATTTTCTCAAAAGCCAACGGTGCACCTTATAATCCGATGTGCCTTAAATATGTATCAATATTCTGATTTCTTGGACGTAGTATTTTAAAAATGACCTTCTGTAAAGCGCTTTGTTTCAGCTTCAGCGGTTATGAAAGCGCTATATAACTACTGCTGTATTGTATTGTATTCCCTTTTGTGTAGCTCCATCTCGTGGATGCATCTGCCACTAATGTAGCTTCTATCAATGCGCCTTATAATGCGGTGCACCCCACTGATGAAAACAGATTTAAAATAGGCCATTTACTGAAGGTGCGCCTTATAATCCGAAGCACCTTATACTACGGAAAATACGGTACATACTGTAGGTATTCTTGAAAGAAAAAAATTAATAGCTATCAACACACAGGGGTCAACACTCAAATTAAATCAAATTTTCAAGACGTCAACTACATGCCAAGGCAACAGGAGGCACGATAACCATGAGGCCATTTTAGCTAGCAAGCCAAAAGGTTATAGAAAGTCACTCAAGGACGCAGTTTTCTACATTGGTCGATACTACAGGAGGATGAAACCGTTAATGAGCGCTAAACAGTTTTGTTTGTTGCTTGAACGTAAAAGTGGTTTGAACGCATTCATTAAGTTGTTTGAGCGTACTGCAAAGTAATTCACGTGTATTGATAAAGTCGCTCAAACGTATTGGTAAAATGTAGGCTAATTGCTAAGAACATTATTAACATATAAATGGGCTATGTCGGTCAGACGTACTGCAAAGCCGTTAGAATGTGCTGATTGAATATTAAATTTTTGACCCTATGATGCCACGGGGTATTGACAGGACGAAGCGCACCAACAATGAAACGCTGTCAATACCCCAGGGCATTATGAGGAAAAAAATGTAATGTTCAATCAATACATTCTAACCGCTTTGCAGTACGTCCGACCGACATAGCCCATTTCACTCCACATTGGAAGCTCCACGTTTCCGTTGGTGGAGTTGGTATAAAAATAAAAATGGGTCATAATAATATGTTAACGTTTTTTAATTACTTTTTGCAGCTGCGTGCGAATGCAGTCGGCTGCATCCGAAACAAAAGATGAACCTTCACACGGTGAAACGAAAATAAGGCGAGATTGACTTCCACAGGGAAAAAATAAATAAATAAATCTCTGAAATAAAAACATTAACGCGGAGCAGCCTCGACTATAAATGACTGAAACGGATATGCATAGGATGTGAACTAGCATGTAAATAGTGAACAGGTGAGGTTTCCTCACGTCAGAACCTGCTCCCTGCGGCTTTTGACTCTCTGGAGGACCCAGAATGTTTTTTGAATTGCCACACACAAGGGAGAGAATGACGCAGGACCAATGCATTAGAGAAATGATGCAACAAGAAGAGCAGCAATCAGTCTGATTAAGTGTGTGCGTGTGTGTGTGTGTGTGTGTGTGTGTGTGTGTGTGTGTGTGTGTGTGTGTGTGTGTGTGTGTGTGTGTGTGTGTGTGTGTGTTGCCATCTCTTACTTTATCCAGTGTACCGCCGAGCTTTGATGCTTTGCTTTGACTGCACTTTCGAGGTTTGACACGAAATCGCCGGGTTAGGTCAATGCGGGAACACGCAAGAGTGATAAAAATAACGCAGTCAGTCAATCAATCAAGTGCCCGGAGATTGTGGACGGATGACGGTTTCTGATCGCACACCATTCCAGAATGTGGCATAAAGGGAACACGCAAAACGGTGTCGAGGTTTGAAAGAGAATTTACAATCAAATTTGTAGTGAGTCTGAGACGAGAGACTTCGTAAATAACTGACCGGGTCAGCTTTACGGGTATTTGGAAGCGGTTATTTGTTGTTTGCCGATACACGGGCAAAGTGGAGAACCAAGCGCAACTATTTCAAGTGTATTTGCGGTGTGTGGCCTCAAGACAAAATAAACCACCTTTTCAAATCAATCCACATTACTTTGAACAATAAGTCTCATTTGATCTTTACTCTGCAGTCCTCAGGGTCACTAACGATTACAAGCGCACCTCTTTATCAGAAGGTCCAATCGAAAGCTAATTTCCCTTAAAGCCAGCCTCTAAACTCTAATCACCTAGAGGAACAAACAAACAACAGCCTGCAGCTCCCGAGTGCTACCTTGTCTCAGATTAACTCACCTAAGGCCCATTTCAGCTTCCCTTAATAGCTCTGTGCCTACAATATGCTCATTAAACTCATGTGTATGTTATGTGTGTGTGTGTGTGGGGGGGGGGGGGGGGGGTGCGAGGTCAGAGTGATATGCAAAAAAGAAAGAAAGCAGGAAAGAAAGGCCCGATCTAACATCATAATCCGTGATTCCAATTAACAGTGTACAATTGGGCAAACGGATTGTCAGGGAGACAGACTGATGATGTTTCATGTACCAGTAATTAGAAACTTTAACACACGGAACAAAAACAAAACAGACGAGTACTGCAGCTTACAGTAGGTGTGGACCTTTTTCGACTTATGTCCGACTGTAGCAGAACACACGGCACCATATTGCGCCGGGCCCGTAAACTGCCACATGCCGAGACACACCTTGAATGAACGCGACAAAGCCGCAACCCTACACCCAAGCTTACAGTGAGAACCGTGATAAAATGGAGGAAAAAAAAAGACACACACCCGTGTCAGAACTTGAGAAAACTTCTAAGGACCACAAGATGCTACCCTTCCCGAGACGGACTCCCTCCAAGTCATTTCATTGTCAGGGAATTGAATCGATCGCAACCCGCAGTCTGGCACGACCATCGCGTCGGGTCCACGGTGGGCCTGAAACTTGCCATGTCACTGGGAACGCAATGAAAACCGAGGCGGCTATATGTTTTACAACCACACCGACCCCGTTTTTAACGAGACCATACAGCACAGTTAACATCCACAAAGAACTTGAAATCGCCTTTGCTGTGACGGAACGTTTCTGTCACACGACCGGGACATCATCCGCCTTCAAATGCAGCCTCTAACGGAACTGTAGGATTACTTAGGATCCAGTTACAGTGTGACACAATTGGATGAGTGTGCTTGCAACAGCGCCCATCGGTGCAAAAAGGACTTTATGTGCCGGCTTCTTTCCGTAACTCGGACACACTTCATTCACAGCAGCAGCCTTGACCCTGGTGCCTCCTCTGCCCTTCACTGCATCACTAAATGCAGCCATTTGGGCTCCCGTAGGGCCCATGATGGAGCCTCGGTCGCCTCCCAGCCACATTCATACCACTGAGTCTGTAATGAAACTATGGATTTTCCATCAGAGTCCCGACACTAACTGCCTGTTTGCCGTGCATGCAGTCGCCGTTGCACTATTCTGTACTGTATACGGAGAGGCGATTTCAACAGTCCTTCTGTAATTGGTTTCACATCCCTCTGCCAGTGGCAATGGTTTGTCAGCTTGATAGCAATAACCATATACCACATATTGATTTGCAGTCAAGCCGGAGACATCTTTTGAAAAAAAAAATGTTTACGGTAAGATCCACACCCACAGGAAAATCTCAGTCACCGGTGAATGATATTGACCAGCATATGAATCGTTACTGAAACCTTTACATTTTATCAACTTACAAGGAATATTCTCACGGAGGCGCCCGTATCGTGGCCGTAATTATTAGCGGCAATCAAAGAAGCGCAGAGGGTGAACTGGATCCTGTTCACAAACGCCGCGTTGTGCATGGATGAGCACAATGACGGAGCTCATCTGCGAGCACACAAACACCGAGACGGAACGAACATGCCAAGGGACTTAATGAGCGAGTGTGCCGTCTCTGCAGTTTCATCTCCGCGCTGTCTCCTGCTCTCCTCCCCGCCCCCCACCACCGACTCACACACATGCGCACATGGGGCGGTAAACATGACCTACAAGCCCACTTACTTCCCACCCCAGCTGAAACTCTACTCCGAGAACTGTTCCAGGAGTAACTTCAACCCAGTAACGTTTCGGATCAGTCTTCACGTTGTCACGGCGCGCCAATCCCCCTGCCTGCACCGCAAACATCAATGGTCTTCTCACTCCTTGTTCCTCTTCCTCACTATCTGTATCTATGGCTGCCCTGACGACTGTTGCCATAGCAACCGAGGAGCAGGCCCGCCACAAGGGATTTGGAGGCAACTTGGAGTAAAGATCCCGATGTTATTGGAGGCTTATTACTGGGTGCGTGCTTGGGGCGTGACTTGTGTTTGCTGCGTTCGGACACGTTGCGCCTCTTCTGCACACGACCACGGAGGCGGGTCTCACACAGTGGCGCAGTCCTCATCACGGCATACGGACAAATCCAATTTCGTGGCCACGTCGAGAGGCGCACATCCAACGTGGCAGTTACTTAAAGTTAACACTAAATAAGCAACCAGTTTCTTAAATTACAGCAAATTGAGAAAAGAGGAGGCAAAGCCAGCACCCTCATCACTTTGCGCCCCATATTAGATGCGCATATACACACCATCTGTGCTGGTCCTATCCATTCCAAGGTTATCAGTAATCCAATAGGTTTTGCTGAAAGCGGGCATGTTTCCAGAGACGCAGCCAATATCCTGTAAGCGGAAACATCCGGAAGGAATCGCGTCTAAGTGACACGACGTATGCTCTTTTCCTGTCCATCGATGTGACAGGATGAAATGTTTCCTGCTAGCCACGATTATTTCTTTCATTTGTTCCACTCGTTTCTTGCTGGTGCTGATGATAAACGGATGATTGATTGGTGTGAACCGCCGCATTAAAACCCAGTCGAGTACGGTTTGGCAGAAATGAGTCACTTAATAGCACGCAGTGAAACTTTAAAAGTCATGCACGACCCATCGTCAAAGGTTACGCGCGATCCACTGTCAACATTGTGAACTATCAAGTCGTTCTAATTCCCAATATTTTCCCCCTGACTGAAAACGGAAAGGCAATCAAATTAATTCATTGCATCCATCATAAAACCTCCATTACCTGCACAGGCAAACCTCAGTAGTTCTGCTGTGTTTGTATTAGAAATGAATTTTACAGATGGTAAACAAATAGCACATTTTAATACAAAAAATGCAAATGTGCTTACCGAAATGCAGAGATGAGTAAGAAAATGGTCCGCAAAACAAATACCTGCGCTGCAGGCACGGTGCTTTCTCAAAATTGGGCACACAGACCCATAAAGGCGCGTATCAAATTTGAAGAAAGTGGGTCTGGTGTTATTTCTAGGCCACTAGTTCGCTGCCAGTGACCCACAAATTGGCAGCACAAGGCTGCTACGGGTGATAACACATCGTTGAGAGGCCTTGGGCTGAAGCTTGGAGCAATCACACACTGAGCATTCGGCTTTGAACCGCCCAGGCGCACACAGTGTTACAGATGGGTTGCAGATTTAAGATGGGAAAGAAATGGTGGCCAGATTATTAGCACGGATTAAGTTCGAGACTCACCTTGCAAGTCAAACTCTCTACGCGCAAGTCGATATGACGTGTTATCGCATCGGTGCGCGTATGGCAGGCCTGTTCTCATGTTGCCTCCCCGTTTGTCCCATTGTGTGCGCCTATGTACTTGCTGTCATTAATGAGAGTTGCGCGTGCGTATGTGTGCGCGCGCTTGTGTAGCCTCTCTCTTGGGACGCCGTTTGCAGTGCTTTAATTAGCTTAATCCACCGGCAACACACGGATGGGGGAGCTGTGAATGAGAGGGGTTTGATGATCGTTGGAAGACGAGGTGACTGAGGATACGGCGGAGGAGAATCTCTCTCCTTCCACCATTTGTTTCTCCCCGAACACAGCGCGCACATACAGACGCGCGCGCACAAAGCAAGCCTCAGTCTTGGCAGCGTCAGAAGTTGGCCGGGCCATTGTGAAACCTGCGGGGAGGTGGAAACTGTTTCTGAAATGACCACATGTGCTGCAGGAGGCCAGCTAAACCATTTCCAGGGAGACTTTTGCATTCACAGCGAAGCCAACCTAAACGACCAATTAAATATAATAGCGAGGGCTTGATCGGTGGACGCCAATTTAGGGTGACAAACAATTAATGCTATGGAGAATACATGGAGAAAGCTATGAATGTGGAAAAGGAGGAGAAAGACGCTCTCAAAGCTGTAACGTAAGGTGGACGGGGGGGGGGGGGGGGCGGCGGAGAGGAGGTGGGGGCAGGGGTAGAAAAATGGGAAGAAAGTTGATGCAAAAATACTATTCTTGGGAAAAGATACAATCAGCTCAGTCATTCAGATAATGACTATTTCCACGGAGGAAAGTGTGCGGCGGCAAGAAAGTAGACATGCATGTCGATGAATCGAAGAGCTAAACAGGTTCTGGGTCAGACATGAGAAGTGAGGAGGGGCGGCAAAAGCAGAAGAGATGAAAGATCGCAAGTTTTAAGCCGATAAATCAAATGAATTCAAATGTGAATGGAGTTGTTTTTTTTTTAATGATGCAATAATTTAATACTTCTTGCAATGAGAACCAAAAAAGTTGAAAAAGGAATAAGAAATGAAAAAAAAAAACACCCTCTGCATGACATTGCCTGAGCGATTTTTAATTACTAACAGCTTAATGGGTGAAAATCACAGCACCACAAAGTCAACTCAAGGCACAAATAATACCATGATCTTTTTTTTCCACCCCCCTCGGTCCACTAATGCTTTCATAAAGCCTTAAGCTGGTGGAAATAATTAGTCGACTTTTAGTTCCAGGACCCCAAAATCTGTGACACAAGGCTACCCTATAGTTGCCCTTTACTGTATTTCAGACTGTCAAAAAGTAGACAGACAAACACAAATGTCTTCCTGGCTGAGCTTGGAACAAAAGCTTGGCGTGACAAACTGGCATGCTGGAAAACGTACGGGGCTCTCATATTTTACATCACCTCCTGTCCTTTAAATCATTCGTCGTAGCTCTGCAGTAATGCACTACACCAAGCTGGAGAACCGTTTTTAGCACAAACATACTCCATCTCTGGAAGCCGCTACCTTGATTGAGATAATAAGCAAGTCGTCCAGTCAACCCTAAATATGTTTTTCTGGGTGCAAATTTTGGGGTAAACTATTTATTTCCCAGTGTGGCCAGCAAAGGAGACGAGAAGGGAGTTTTGGGTGTGAGCAAACATTTGGAGCTTTGAGCACGTGTGGTTCGAGGACGTGGTCTTCCGTCTAAAATGCGCAGAAGAATGTGAGGGTGGACTGTTACGTCGGAGGGAGAAGTGGTGGAATTATAGTTATTGTGGAGTAATGCGTGCTATGTGGTCGGTTTAAGGCTATATATTCGCTGTTGGAGGTGTGAGTGTGGGTGGGTGGGTGGGGGTGGGGGGTGGGTTAATGAGTTAAACAGCATGAGACTCAAATTTGATGCGGAGGAATGATGAATGTGTTACCTCATGGGTAATATCCTTCGCACACGCACTGTAACTGCTCTGACCACTGTGGCCTAAACTTGTCCCCAAAGCATGTCATCCGCATGTCGCCACAGTTTAACATTCCAAAACCAAATCCCACCCCACCATGTCATCTGAAGCCTTTTCTATGCCTTAATTTCATACAGAAAATACTTGCTGGCACGGTATACTGAATGTATACAAATGCGCATGTATTCCTGAAGGATCGTAATCATCTTGACAACTCTACCCCGGAAGATCTCATCAAAATGATCTCCTGTAAATCTATTAGCCTGGCACTGGCTAATCTGAAAAGCCTGCTTCTGTTGCGGCCCAAAGAGAGTCTGCCTGTTTGCATTCCTCGCACTAGAGTAACTCATTCAATAGCGACATATTTACTGTCATTTACACTCCAAATTTGGTGGAACCGAGAGCAGGAAGCTGTGAGCAAGTGCCGAAAAAGTCTTGGGATCTCATCTGTCCTACCTCGATGCAAATGTCCCACTAAAACCTTGCCCTGTTTGCTAAAAGAAGTTTTAGTGTGTGGTAGTTAAAGGGCCGATGGAGGGTGAGCGGCCAAAGTAGATTCTCTGAAGCCAAAGCATACATGGTGAGCTGCTGGGTTTAATTGCAAGGAAATAAGTGTGCTCGAACATTGAGAAGGTCGAGGGAGAGAGAGAGGGAGAGGGAGAGAGGGAGAGAGGGAGAGAGGGAGAGAGAGAGAGAGAGAGAGAGAGAGAGAGAGAGAGAGAGAGAGAGAGAGAGAGAGAGAGAGAGAGAGAGAGAGAGAGAAAGAGAGCGGGCCAAATGTAATCTCGGCCCACTGTGCTACTTGCGCATGACCCTCTGGACACTGCTCGCGTCCAACTTTCCCACTGTGAATCTTTTGTGCGGTACTGGGGGAACATATTGTCTGGACATGTCATGGTTATATTTGTAGTATGGAATGGCAAATAAGAAATACTGCATCGCTATCTCTCACCGTAACGGTACTGATACGCGCTAGGTGCCGGCAGTGTCCCCGTCTCATCTCAAGTATATGCGCGGCTGCACATTTGATTAGAAACGAGGCTTTTTTTAACCCTAGAGAAGCCATGGGGTCAAATTTGGCCCCTATAAATTCTGGTACTCAAATGCTACCCTTAAATCCCAAAGGGTCAAATTTGGCCCTAATCCTAAATTAGGATTAAAGCATTGAATATTTGAATGAACATATATTTAGGTGTTCAGTGAACATATAGCAGTCATTTAACTCATTCAGTACCAGCCAATTCTAGACCAAGTCTGAAAAGACGTTTAAAGACGTCTTTGGGAGTGAATGAGTAAATGGATAATTCATCATTTTCCAAAGAAGAAAAGGGTTCTTGGGGGTTCTCCAGGGTTAAATATGATGTGAATCTCAGTGATCTCCTCCACGTTTCTGTTGAGACACCAGATCGGAATGACAAGTGAAAACCTGTTTTGATGATGTCCAGTTTTTAATAATGAGCTGCCCGCGGATGCCACGTTCTGACAGTCGAGAATGAAAATATTATCAAAGAAGAGCGATGTCTGATGGCCATGACCTAGAAACATGCTGTCCAGGTCCTTGTTGGGATCAGGCGAGTAGCCCAGCCTGGGTATCCACTCATCTGATCTTCCTTTCAAATTGGATTCTAGCCTGACACATTTATTATTCATCTCCTCTTTTCCAAAAGGTTTTTCTCCGGCTCCTTCTCGCGTGGTCTCTTCATTGTGCCTCATTAACCCTTGAAAGTGGTGAATTACGGCTGGCATTCAAAAGTAGCGAACGGGCGCCGTGCGGGCACATCGAGCAGAAGCGAGTAAAAGTGCAATAACAATGTTTCAGGGAATGAACTGTCCCCATCAATGACACGTAGACGTGGTGCTCTGAAAGGGGTCGCCCGAGTGGACTGGAGGAACTGGTAAAATGGATGTCGATGACTTTTGGGAGCGACGTGAGAAATTTGATAAGGGGACAATTAACTCGCAGCAATTAAGGGAGCCCCCTCAAAGCAAGCGATGTTCATTTTGAAACATAGAACGTCGTAGATGATGAGAAGTCGGTAAGATAAAAGGTAAGCGTTAGTGAAAGCGGTTTAATGAGACTGTGGGGGAGTGGGGTGAATGGCTATCATAGTAGATGATGTGGAATTAAATCTGAAGAGCCTTTCATAATCTCTACCCTTACGGCAAAAGGGTTACACCTAATTATTAATAATGTGTTCAAGGTTAGGGCATCTGATATGTACAGTATATGTAGGTTTTTCTTACATCTACGGCATCTAAGTATGTATGTGCTGGAAGCCTCTGCCGTTAATTGGAGAAAAGGATTATGGGGCCAGGCTATTACTACACGACACCTCCACGCATACAGAACGCTCAACCATTATCAAGAGAGGAATCGGAATCATTGATTACGAGTGAAGCGAGCGGAAAGAGAATATGTGAGCAGCAGATGAAACAGAAAATGAGAGAGCCGAAGCAGGCCGAGAGAGACAATGTTCAGAAGCGGCGTTATTAATTCATAACCGTGGTTACACAAAGGCAATTTCGATGAGAATGGGATTGCCTTTGAGTCACGCATAAACTTACGGTAGTAAACCATCGATATTTGTGTCACACACTTAAAAAGAGTTGGAGAACCTCAAGCCTTACCGTATTAGTCGGTGCATGAATAAAATGCTGAAAACACGAATTAAATAAATGGGGGAAGTGCGCTGTTTAACTCGAACCAGCAGAGGCGCTGTCGATTTAGTCTCAGGAGTACAACAAAAATAGTGGAAATCGCCACCCTTTGAGGATGATCATATGTATGTTTAATTTTGGAGAAAAAAGGCAAATTACCATGTTGTGACGAAACGTTTTTATTTCCTTTTTTTCAAAATGGCACCCTTCTGGCTTTCAGAGAGACGACAAAAAAATTCAAGAAATAAAACTTTCACAGTCAGTCACAATAAAATGCTCTTTGTCAATCACAGACCAGAACAAATTAAGAAAACGGCGTGTCATTTCCTGATCTAAAACAAATTCAGGAGGGTGGCATTTTCATCATAATTTGCCCTTTTTTCTCCAAAACTAAACATTTAAATGATCATCCTTCAGCAGTGGTGATTCCATAATTTCGGCCGGGGCTTGTCAACTGTATTAAGAAGTGTTGTGATTTACAACTCCTGTTGGAATTGAAAAGAAAAAAAAAAGATGACTCCTTTGTGCAATCATTATCTGGAGATGCAAATATAAAAACACACAGAGAGGAATTCCTGAGTCCATCTATGAATAATATATGCTCTGGTGTGGTATGCGCTGCAGCAGCAGAACTGCACCCCCACTGTGTGCCCCTTGGTTAGCCTTTATATAGCGCGCTTTAGAGTAGATAGCCAGCTCGTGACTTCATGTGATTGAGCTGATTTGATTCAAGATTGGATGCCAAGAGACAACTCTTGTGTGAGTGACTCTCACTCCGAGAAAGACTGAGAGAAAGAAGGAAGGAAAAAATAATTGCAACTGAGAGAGAGACGGCGACAGAGCGAGAGACATACTGTCCACGCTTGACTTATCACACTTGCATTATGGCTTAACTGGGCTGTATCTAATAAGAAAATGCCATTAAGACTCTGTGCCGTCAAGAGGAAAAAAGAAATAACTGGAGAAAATGACACATTTTGCCGTTAATTTGGGAACATCCTGATAAGATTGGATGACTGATGGCGCTGTGGGAAGGAGTTAAATTAACTGGAAAAAGATGTACTTAAGCAAAGTGTAAATTATCTGTTTTGTCTTGAGCAGTCAGTCTGAGCTCTATCTGATCCCTTTTCATCGTTCTCCGCATTTCCCGGCGCTTTCATCCGTTCCGTGCGCGAGCGTGCGCGCCCGTATGTGAGCGACCACATGCAGTTGTGTGAACTAATGACCGAGGGCTAACAAACGCCTACACAAAGCCAACCTCTGTGCGGCTGCCCGGGTCAAACAACTCGTGGCTCAGTGGCTCAAGCCAAAAGATGACACATGCACACCCACCCACACATGGGAGTCAACCTCTTCACAGGCCTTTCCATTTGAAATCATGATTTAAAGGGAAAGTCAAGTCAAAAAGGGTCTTTGCGAGAATATGTTCTGCGCGGCCCTACGAGTCTCAACGCGGGATTCTGATTTATATCACGATTGTGGAATAGAAATTAAGCAGTAAAAATCCACCTATTTTCATCCGTGGTGAAAGGAGAGCTTGATTCTTCTTCTCTTTCTTTCATTTACAACTATAACAACAAGGCGTATGTAGGAAAAGTTGATACCATTTTCTTACTGTCCATGTTTTATGTCAGGTGCTCTGTTGTACCATTTTCATTTGATGTCAACTGTTCCACCTGCAGCAGTTGTGAAAGCGCTATATAAATTAAGATGTAAGTATGTATGTATGTATGTATGTATGTCAGGAGGCGGCCATCTTGTCACTTGCCGACGAAAATGATATCAGGTACCTACGGGCTCAGCTTGTGAACGTCAAATGACCAAACCCAGAAAGCAGTTGAGCCGTGATTGGTCGTAACGCCCCCTGAGATGGCTGAAAACAGGTGCATGTTGCCGTTTAATTCATACTCCACAAACACAGACTCGTGGAACACTTTGCCAAGAGTATTTTTGACTTGACTTCCCCTTTAAGCAATTCGCCAAAGACCAAACATAGCATAACATTGCTGTATTAGCAGTCCTCCCGAATAAAGTAGTATCAGTGGAGATGCGGATGGCTGCTGAAGTTGAGGATGAGGAGAGAGGAGCGTTGGCGCAGAGCGCCGATGCGTATTTGGAACCGAGAGTCGCCGCTTAGAATTGAAATGGATTTCCATGGGACAGGAGAAGTGAACCAATCTCTTTTTTCGTCAATGGATGCTACAGCTTCTTGTTGACTTTGAAACTTAGCTTGTAGCCGACGCGTGCACATTTTGAGCATGACGTCTCTGATCCACTGGTTAAAGGACACTTTGATTCTCTCCTCTTTCATCTCAAACTGCTTCAAACAACAAAGCGTGTGATGGAAAAGTGGGTAGGACTGCACGACTGTCCGTGTTTTATGTTATGTGTTGTGTTTATTATTTATGTGTTGTGTTTATTATTTTACTTTATGTTAACTGTTTTGTTAAGCGCTTTGTTACAGCTGCCGCTGTTGTGAAAGCGCTATATAAATCAGCATGTATTGTATTGTATTGTATTGTATTGCGTAATGGGCAAAATTGACTGCAGCCTCCTATTAGTATTAGCTTCCACTGTGCATTTAACATCGCTTAAATTTTGTTGGCTGGGCGTCGAGCGACAAACAACACAAATCCACGTGAAGAAACTCAACCACACACCAGGGAGATTGACAGGTCAGCACAATGTGGCAGTACAACATCAGTCAATTAGACCAGGTTACAAAGGTGACAGCAGTGGCCCCAGCGGGACACGGCAATTTGCTTCACACCGCAATATACACAAGCAATGTGAAACACTTTGAAGTTAACATTAAATTGCAAGTGCTTACCATGTACTGAAATTTGACAGGATGTCAGATACATTTCTGGCCGTCATAGGAGCCTGTCTCTTTCCTTTTCGTGCATTCACGAGAGGAAAACGAGATTGTTGTGTTAAAACAGAACAAGGAAAAAAATTATTGAGCTTTTCAACAGGGCACAGATTGTTGGCTGAAGCTATTTTTTTTCCATCTCGACTTTTCTTCACTTATGTTCAGGTTGGATGCGCAGGGAGGAACCTCAGCACCGACCCAACTGAGCTTGGCGCAACCACTAGGAGCACATAGTGGGCAATGGGATCACCCACCACCTGGCTGACTGGCCACATACACACAGCAGATGGCTCACATTGAACGCCCCCTCACCACCACCAAATAAATGAGCATAGCTAAGCAAGCTAAAATGCAGGGGAACCTCGAGAGTCCGACAAAATCCTTGGCGCTGGTTGACCTCTGTTTGTTTCCAACAGGAACCAGTGAAAATACAATAAAAAGCCGGTAAGCAATATATTTAAGTGGCGTCAGGAACAAGAAAAAAGAAAGCTTGATGACGGATAACAGCGAAGGTGATTAGCATTGAAAACGGGCCTTTTCAAAAAAGGAAAACTAAGGTAGACACGGTCCAGACACAAAACAAAAAGAAACACTTTTTCTCAGCAAAACTACAAGAAAAAAAAGAGCCTGACTGCAAATTTGGCGAGTTCCACTTCAACCAGAAAAATCCCAAATATGCAGAGTTGATCCACTCTTGATCCCTGAACTTGACTCGAAGGTCTTGCATGATGTGGTGCATGAGAGTGGATTTTCGGAAGAAATGCTCTTCGATTTACCTAGTCCATGCATCAACCTCCGAAATTTTATAAAAGGATGATTCCTACAGAAAAATGTCTGTAAAATTCACATTCTATGACCTCCGAGACATTTCTAACGCATTGACTTGAGGTTCAACTCAGTCTTGAATAAAGTACCCAAAAGTGACACTCAAGTCAAAGTACAAATATCATATTTATCGTTTTCTGTATTGAATTTACTTTAAGTATTTCAAGTGGAATGAATCCTTATTGTTATTTTGAGAACTTAAGTGGCCCTAAGAACAAAATAAAAGACGGCAGCTCCGTAGCACCGAGTCCTTTGCCAAGCCAGACATGGCACGATCTGCGACGAAGACGCTTATGTAAGCTCGGACGCTGACAGATGAGCAGACCTGCTGACCAAAGTCGGGCCAAATCGAGCAGTTCCAGATAATGAAGCAGCCAAAAGAAATGGAGACTTTTAATCCGAAATATTAAATGCGGCGTATGGCTGGCCCACCACTGTGTCCTTGACCACGGCAGAATCCGGATGACCGCTGGAATTAGTTAATCACACCGGTGGACACCAACTTCATCACTCCCATCCTTCATTTATTTGCTCGCTTTCTCTCTTTCTACGAGAAAAATTAGAGAAAAGCTATCACAGGTGAAATATATTTTTTTCATAAAAATAAAAATGGGAAAATACATCCACGGATACAACTGTATGGTCCCCCCCCCCCTCCTCCCTGCATTGTGAAGGTAATTGCTTTCCATCAATCACTTCCTGCCCTTTCTCTAAAACTGTGACTGTACTGAACACCAGAAAAATGCCCTCTCGAAGTCTATTCATTCATCCATTTTACAGATATTCTTGCCCCCCGCCGCCCCCTTTCGAGAAGCCTTCAGGCGTGGCTATATAAACACGCAGTGTTCTCCGGGGGAAAGCGTAAAGAACAGGGACCGCCTCTGTGTTTTCTGCATGCACCCCCACAAAACTGTCAGCAGCAAAAAAATAAATAAATAAATAAAATAATATTTTTAAAAACCCACGGCACTATTTTAATGATGCGATCATTCGAATATGACATCGAAACGCAAACTGCAGAACCAAGGCGAACATTTGGTCTTTAATTGATTAAATGTTCGCTCTTGAATATTTTAATGGGGCCTGACAGGCTGGATGAATGTTCCAAACTCCTGCTTTGGGAACCATCGTCTTATTGAACAAAAATAATACTGTCTGGCGGGGGTCTGTGCTACAGCGGAGGTCTTGGACATTACGCATGTCGAGACTGAATCGACGGCGCTTCTGCCGGTGGCAACTAAATCGTCATCAATCAATTACACACCCTGGATAGATTTACTTTATTTTTTATTTTTTGGTCTAGCCCTACTTTCATAAAAACAATATAAAGTTCGAGCTCAATTATCTCTTGTCTGTTTTACTTTCATTCTTCATAAAGTCTCAACTCCGAGGAATCAATAGGAGGGGATTGTCGCGTGAATGCGGGTGTACATCCACAAACACACCTTTTCTAACAAAAATGATGTACACGCACACACACACACACACACACACACACAGACACACACACACACCTATCAAGCAGAGACGCACAATCACATTGAAGGAGGCCGCAACAATAGCCAAGTGAAGACAGTGAATAGCTGTCATTTTGACAAATGTGCCACACTAAATCACAGTCCTACATGCATTGTGTTCTCCTCCCCTCCGTCCGTCCCGAACACCACATGGCAAACGCCGACATGCACAGTGTGAGTGGCAAACGGTACGTGCATATGCAAATACGCATTCAAAAAGTCCTCCGACAAACTAGGTTGCATAATATATGCATGATATTTAATTGTTGACAGGTCTTGAGCGGGGCAGAGGGAGACTGGCGTAAATTCGAAGGGGTAACCATGACTCCCAAGAGTGCGGTCACTCACAAGGCGAGCCCAGAAGCACGCACACACCAAGTCACTTCGATCATTTTTTTTTTCTGTCACCCTCTTTAATTGATCGCAGAGCTGACGAAAGCGAAGAGCCTTTAAAGCTTCCCTGCCAATGGAGTGATTGAAAGCGAGCTCTTCAAATTAGAGGCAAGCCAGAATGTGGTAACAGTAACATTTTACATCTGGCGTGACTTACATGACAATCAATAAGGGCAAAGCCACAGACTTGCTGCAAACGGCTCGTTAAACTAACGGGCTTCAAATCGGCCCTGAAATGTCATGAGGAAAAATTGGTCTGGCTGCATTAAATCTTTGCATTCAAGTGCGTGATGGTGGGGGAGTAGCCTTTGTGCAAGAAGAGATCAAAAGGCAGGCGTGACATTTTCTTAAATCATAAATCCAGAATCAGAAAGTGATGATTCTATTAAATTTTTTTTAAAAGACTATTGTTCTATATCAGTTTGATCAAGAGTCAACGTAATATCATCCTTACCTTTTTCAGTTTGCCGTTGCGCGTGCCGACAAACGCAACGGTGTTTCCGCGGTAGTCGTATGCTGCCACCGATGTCATGCCATCTTCTTTGTCGAGGAAGAGAGGGATGCCCTCGATGGTGCTGGTTCCGCCCAGAGGCTGGTTGAAGTCCTGGCCACAGAAGTTGTCGTCAATCTGCAAAGGCTGCGAAAAGAAAACAACGCCAATCAATTCATTGTATGTCGTCTTCGGGATTTACAAAGAATTGCCCTGTGGGTAAAGGAAACTTTGTATTGGGAGGTACACGGCGTTCTAACGTCCTTACAATCGGGTAAGAAGCCCATTAAGGACCACGACTATGGCCTTTTACGCTGTCTGTAAAATGCGGCATTCTTTAATTTTGACATTTGTCAATGCTCCATATCAACAGGCCAATTATGGAAGGTGGGGGCACTTTAATGACCAGCCGATCAACCTTAGTAGTATAGCAAGAGCTGTAATAAGGACTGCTGTGTTAAATTTGCGAGTATACTCCAAGTTGCGCTGGGGAATTAGTCTATTTTAATAATTAATTGTTTTGCCTTCCTATGTGGGTTTTCTCCGGGTACTCCAGTTTCCTCCCATATTCCAAAAAATGTGTGGCAGGCTGATTGAACACTCAAAAAATGGTCCCTGGGTGTGATTGTGAGCGCGGATGTTTGTTTGTCTCTCTCTGTGTGCCCTGCGATTGGCTGGCAACCAGTTCAGGGTGTCCCCCGCCTCCTGCCCGAAGACAGCTGGGATAGGCTCCAGCACAACTCACCACCCTTGTGAGGAAAAGTGGATCAGAAAATGGATGGATAAGAGGCTACAGATCGGTTTTCACAAACCCCTCAGAATCCCATTCAAATGTATTGTATTACACCTTGCTTTCTACAACTTTGACAATTTGCCTCCAATAGCCCACACTTGAGAGCAACAAGGCTTTAAAAAAAAAAACTCTTTTTTTTCTACAGAAAACGTAGTAGAGCAGAATAGGCTGAGAGTGCATCATGCCACTTAAACTATCAACTTTCCGTGATGCTCATACATGTTAAGTGGCCCATTCAAATGTGGCCTATTCAGAACCAGCGCTCGTTTCCAGACAGACCCCTATCGTGCTGAAGCTTATTGTGAAGCGCTCAGACATGCTGGTGACCATGTGACAATATCTGGAGCATTCCAATGTCATGGAGAGACGATCACCCCGGGCACTCCGCTGACCCATATGACGCCTTAAACCGTCACTGCACACAGTCACAGGATGGGTGCTTTTCAACAAAAAGCTCATTTCGACATTTTGCTAGTTCTCATCCTTGCAACAGAAAAAAAAAAAATAGAATGGGGGTTGGGCGGGTTTATTATTTTTTTTCAAACCGCGATATACACAACAGAATTCCAAACACTCTTGGGTCGCTGATAAACACTCGTCTCGATGTGAAATAGAAAGTGGTGTCCAGGCGCCACTCTTGGGGCTTCTGTTCAGATCGGCGCCATGTAAACGTAGCCACCGTTTGGGAAATGCCGTCTTTGCCGTTCCGGCATGACTGGGGCAAAGTGTAGAAAGCAAAATCCATTGAAGCATGTTTGAAGAGTTTGGCGACACGTGTCCATGTTATGAATAAGGGGACTGAAGTTATTTTGTCAGACGCGATGCTTGATTGATGAACCGATAAGCTGAAGGGGCATCCGTGTGTGTATTAATGAAAGTCTCCAGAGGACGGTAGAAAGAACACACCCTTCGCTTATGCATGCATACACTTGGGGAGTGTGTAAATGACAGTGTAATCCACTGTCTTATCACTACACATCATCCGATTGATCCGCGCAGGAGAAAAGATAACACACCCCCACCCTCACCCTCTCAATCTGACTAAATAGCCTGCAGCAGAAGTGCACATCAATCCATCGTTCTTGTATTTTTTTATTTCTTTTTTTTTTGGAAATCTCTCTCTCTTTTTTCTTTCCAGTTGCCGAGCGAACTTGCCCATCTCCTTCATCTGCATAACTCTTTTCAGCGCTTATTGCCCAAATTTGCATCAATCATTCACCCACTTTGGAGTCAAAATGTAAGTGTGTGTGTGTGTGTGTGTGGCAAAAAAGTCAATTGTCTTCTAAAGTCAGCAGCGAGCTTGATCTCTGTCCCGCGGTGTGAAGGAATTCAAGACTGTTTAACGGATATTTATGGCTGTGTGTTCAAGTAAATGGGACACACGCCCTCCTTTCTAAAACAACTTTCTGTTGTGGCCACGAATGGCAAAGGGGGGCTACTCTTTCTTCTGAAAACAGGCGATGGAGA
Source organism: Hippocampus guttulatus (assembly GCF_054856545.1). NCBI lineage: Eukaryota > Metazoa > Chordata > Actinopteri > Syngnathiformes > Syngnathidae > Hippocampus > Hippocampus guttulatus. The sequence goes on along the minus strand of NC_141268.1, from coordinate 18,015,295 downwards.
GACGGAACACTCGCAATGTCATCTAATATGAATCCTCGCACAAAACTGGACAACAATGCAAACTGGTTCGCCGGAGCAAGCTGCGAGTTACATCTTTGTGCGCGCACGCATTTTAACAAGCCGGGAACCGAATTTCGATCATCACCGTATGACATGTACAGGTTTTAAATCATATAGCTTTGGGCAAGCAGTCATTCCCCTCCCCTCTGAGTTTACAAACAACTCCACAAACATTCACAATGGTGCAACACACACAAGCACGCACCCATGACGTCACAGCCTCAGGGAAAACGTTCAAAAAGGTTCATCCATTTTCAACGGAGCAGACTAAATGTTGGAAATGCCGTATAGAGAATCCCCTGGAGTCCATAAGGGCTTAGCATACACAAAACACACGCTCAGGAGCCAGTATACGCAGTGCTCCGCGGGGCACTGAAGGGTCAACGACCTACAACATTCCTTGCACAGCCACGAAAGACGAAATAAAATGCGGGGCAAAAACTCCCACGTTAATTTAAGATGACTTGGATTTGATGGTCATTTTTCTTTTAAATATGAAAACAGTTTTGAAACACAGAGAACAGGCAAATCTAGATTAAAAGGGGGGTTTCCAGACGGACAGAAATCGTACCCTCGGTGGTCTCTTCTCGACGGGGGAGCATATTTAAGGTTCTGCTGTGTTTTCAAGGACGCACAACAAGCAGCAGGGATGAAAGAGTTAAAACAACAACCTGCCGCTGAGTTTAACAGCGGGGTTTTACAAACAAAGGAAAGGAATATTCAATGTGTGCATTGGAGTGTGCATTACAGTTAACTGCGGCTTTGCATAGTTGTGGGTTTTCTCGTATAGCGGCCAAGAAGATTTATTATTCATCTCGCATCTCTTTTGGATGAGTCCCTATACAAGGCACACTATAACCTAGATTGTTCTTTTAGTAGTTGTTGTTGTTGTTTTTTTAATCACCCACTCTTTCCATGTAAAGACTGAGCTGCTGCGAAGCTTTTACTCACATCTAAACTCCAACGTAAATTTCAGCTTCACAGTTGCCATGTCCGTTTTTCACACACGTTGTGGTCCCGATATTCCCAAAACAGCAGTAGCAGATATCACGGGAAAGTTATTTGATGAAAATGTTTTAGCCGCTTTTGAACCAGAACGCTCTACGCTGTAGCACTTCCTTGAAAGTGTATTTGTAAATTCGAAATGGAATTTTTCTTCCTACCAAATCGGCCATTTTTTTATCACGACAATAATATACCACAATAAAATTTCAGGTGTTTTATGAAAAAAATAAAATATAAAACACACTGTGATTATTCAATTCAATGATGATTATCTACGATTCTCAGTTTTGCTATTCTGTGTTTTGAGAAGGCTACCAGCGCTGATACAGTCGTACCCAGCATGCCACAGGAGTATCTCTTATTTGCGATCGCCCACCTCGTTATTTATTCATTTTCATTGACCAGATAAAATTTTGCACCAAATTTGTTACATATGGCGACAATATATTACAATACAATACAATACAATACATGCTGATTTATATAGCGCTTTCACAACAATGGCAGCTGTAACAAAGCGCTTAACAAAACAGTTTAAGATTGACTTCGCTGTATGGTTGGTCAGCCTGCCACCAGGTGGCGGCGGTGCGGCATACGATTGAAAAGTGAAAGCTTTTTTTGCCCATTAAATCAAGCTGTACTGGACGTATTAATTGTGTGCGGTTTGCAGCAACGTCACCAGATAACAAATGACGATAACACCATTGTAGAAAAAGTGACACAATCAATTTTCTCCATCGTCTTCGCAATATACAGTATATCGTCCTATCGACCAGCTCTAGTCACTACTGCCGGGTTTTTTTTGTTGTTTTTTTTTTTTATATGTAGTTGTTTGTACTCCATTTATACTACACACCAATGAAAAGCCATTCCAACGGCATCAAACCTGCGTGCGCACGCAAATCCACACGCAATTACAATTGGCTGATTACCAATGCACACAGGCCACTCCGTGCCAAAAAAGAGCTTGCTATTTCTTTCACATTTCATGTTAGTAAAATAAATGTGAGCAAACATTACTCCGACCTCAAGTGAACTTTACCAATAGTCAGCTCCTTGAAAAGAAACAGCAGGCTACTTGTGTATGTGATGTGGATGACCAATGCTGGTGAGAAGAAAAAACATGCTAAGTAAAAACATTCGTTCTTCCCGAAAAAAAAAGCGTTGTGTGACGTGTTACTAACTTAGACCCTTTCTTAAATACAGCTAAAATATTTGTTTGAATCAAGAAAGTAGAAAGGAGGTAAATGTTAGTGTCCCTATGTGTGAGACAGCAAAAAATAAATAATCACAATAATTAAAAATCACACCCAGGCCACACCCAACTCAGGCCACTGTCTCACGACCATCATAAAAGACATCCATGGAGCATGATAATTGTCGATAAAGTTATGTAGACTACATATCCTTCTCCTGTGAGGATGCACTGTGCGAGCCAAAAGTCTGAAAGGAAATGAATTATCTGGTAACAAACTTCGGGGCAATTCCTTTGCAGCTTCTCAAATTGTTTTCCTATCAGATGATAAAAGTTTTCACAGTAGAATACACATACACACAAACACACACACACCGAGCACTAGTCTCAGTAGGGAGACGCAGGTGCCTTCACCTGAGCGTGCGTAGCAGAGTGAAGAATTGTGGGTGAGGCCACCTCATAAATTACCCAGAAATCTCAGCGGGGGCCATGAACTTTGAGAGAAATTGCTAGAGTTGTTTCAAGAGGTGCTGCGGTGTTTGTCTGTGTGTGTGTGTGTGTGTGTGTGTATGCAGTACAAAAAGCACTCCCAATGATTTATTGCAGAGGAACAAGCCTGCATCTAATGGTAGGGAGCTACATATTCATAATGTAACTTTGAATTTCCCTGTGCGCAAATCAGTTTCAATCACCGACATTGCCGTTATGTTGAACGCCAACGTGAACCTTTATTGCAGTTTTTTTGATGGAAAACTGTGATTGACTGATTCAACATCTTAAATTACAAGTGTGACAAGTTGCTCGCTATGCGCCTCGTATTTCGGTATCTTCCATATTCAAATGACTGGTTGTTTTTTTTAAAGGAGGGAGTGAGGGAAGTGGAAAGGAGTGAAATGAGGCTACATTAAAATCTTTTTTTAAGTTTGAAAACTCCAAACTCCTCCTTTAGCAGGCTTATCATTAAATTAAAATGTGTAATTGCGTGTACACAGACAGCTGGGTCTCTGGAGTGCCTGCTCACAAAGACTAGGTCAGTATATTGAAACATTGATCTTTTTCAAGAACTCTACTTGGTGTCACTTATAGATTGTTCGAACTAAGTGACAATGAAGACGTTGAAAAATCCGCACGTGAAAGAGGGAAAGGGTCACAATTGCTTGCCCTTCAATTGGTTACTTTGTAATGGTTGCCTTCACAGTCCTCGCTACCAAGGTGACACACATCGATATGTCCCATCCCAGTCATCTGTCAATCGACTGCATTCTAAGATCCCATTGGAGGCTGCTTTTGTTATGTTGCAAAGTTTGTCCGCTGACATCAATGCCTGTTTGACACCAAAGTTTGGGCCGGGGCACAAAACGGTTATGTTTGTACAGAGTCTCCGGCTACCAGCGGAAAATGTTGTAGGCCATCTAATTGAGTGACAAGCAGGCATGCACATTTCTTGGGAAATGACACTTTGATTCACGAATGCCAACCGCTGGCATACTGTGACCACATAATGGTAAAACCCAAAGATGGGCTAAACATTAGCATTGAGCGGTGTGACGATACAGCCCTTTAAGAAATGGCTATTTCAAAACAAACAGTGGAGCAGCACACGTAGACAGACAATATCACAAAACTCAGAGGCATATATTCTTTATCCTCTGTGAAAATGAATACATTCTTGCAACTTGTCGAGTCATTTGAGACAGTAACTGTGATTTTTGTTGTTGTTTGTTGTTGGTAGGGCGGCCAGAATGGATTACTGGCATTTCTGTTCATTTCAATCAGAAAAGATTTGACATCCAAGTGTTTTGAGTTGCGAGGGTGATCACAGAATAAAAGAAACTCATATCTCAAGGGAACACCATATTTAACAAAAATAATCCCTCACATGTGCAAAGGCTAAAAAAAAATGAACTGAGAGTGTAAGTAGTTTGAAAACAGTTGAATGTCAGCACTGCAGGCACATTGTCTGGCCCACATTTTCTAATTACTCTTGATAATGATGTAAGCAACACACCACCCACACACACACACCGCAGATCAATACACAATTACATTGACAATTAGTATCATTAGAGTGTAGTGAGGGAAGGGGATTTGTTGAGCTAAATTCTCCACAGAGAGACCGACTGAAAGGTCAAACAACATGAAGAAGAGAGCTGCACGCGCACACGAGCCGCATGATGTCTCTTCCAAAAGCTTTTCTAATGCCCCCCACCCCCGAATAACGAGATGACAACAAGGCTTGAGTCCAGAGCGGCTTTGGCATTGTTGGCGCACGGGTAGGCTCTTTCGCACTCATTCACACACCCGTGCACATAGAGAGGAAAGTCAGTCGGTCGTGTGTGTGTGGGGGGCGGGGGGGGGGGGGGGGGGGGGGATCCACATTGCGCAAATATTAACCTGAAAGGTGACCCAATAGTGGCAGTAACATAAACGGCCACCTGCACAATCAGTGTTCTCCTAGCTCACCTCATTTAGACTTCCAATTAACTCTCCTCATCAGCTCGGGCTCAATTAATCAAGGCAAATTACTTAAACACTTTTGCCCGCACATATTCCACTAGAATAGGGTTGTGTATTACACGGTCCGCAAGTGAGTTACACCCATTAAATGATATTCATCATGATGGATTTATTAAGGTTAAAAAGGGGGTGTGGGGGGGGGGGGGTCTATAGAGTCAATTCTCCTTTGCTTGGTCTGGAACAACATTAGGAATGTTTTGTGCTTACTCAAGGTGGACTGATGAGATCTAATCAGGGTAAGAAAAAAAGGTTCCAGTTCCATAAGGGAAATGATCATTTGTTTCGATTGCTATTTGGGCATCAAATACCACCTGTAACACTCCCAATGAACAGCGGCTCGCCGCCCATCAAACATGAACACGTGAAACAATGACAGCCTTCTTTCTGATTGAAGATGGCCGCTCCTGCAGGATCTAGAGTGTTCCATATTTGGGCTTCAGTGCTCTGGATTGCCCTACCCACGCAAATTAAAGCCGCTACCTCAGAAGAAATGGTCGAATCTTAATTTAAGACTTTTATACTCCTCTACTAAAACTGCAGATAGGCCTGTTTTACTACCACTTCTCCTGCCTCTCCCCCTCTTGGAAAAGAGGCTAGGTGACGACAACCAAATCTGATGCTGCTGGACGGAATCTGCACCGACTGACTGGCACAAGATCGGGGGTGGGCCATCTTCCCGGAGGCGTTGCTAACGAGAATTCGGTTTCGAGCGACCAGGCCGGGTTGTGAAGAGGACCCACTTCTGGGCAGCTGTCTTCCTGGAGCATTTAATCTTCTTAAATGGACTTTCACGCTGTTTTAGTTAACATCGTATAGCACCGCATTATGTGTTAAATGTTTCCCACTTGGCATCCATCCATTAAAATCCATTGATTTCACATCTTTATTAAAGCAACAGCTTGTAACCCGTTACAATTAGTTTAAAACCAGCTCTCCCGTTGCAGCCGCCATTTTCAAGTGTGCAAACGACCACACCACTGCGTGAATTCCATTCTCCAGTTGATTGATCCAAGAACTTGTGACAGAGATCCCCGCTTCACAACATACGACTCGCATTGCAATGACTATGAATGATTTGGGGGTTTTTTTATTATGCGACACTCGGCAAGGTGGACGTCCGCCTCCCAGTGCAGAGGTGCAGTGTTCAATTTTGGCTCCGGTGCGGTTTTTGCGTGTTCTCCCCGCGCCTGCGTGGGTTTTCTGCGGGTACTCCGGTTTCCTCCCACATCCTCCAAAAAATGCATGCTAGGCTAATGCAACACTCTAAATTGTCCCTAGGTGTGATTGTGAGTGTGAATGGTTGTTCCTTTATTTGTGCCCTGCTACTGGCTTGTAGGCAGTTCAGGGTTTACCCGGCCGGCTGCCCGAGGACAGCTGGGGATTGGCTCCAGCACACCCGCAACCCTTGTGAGGATAAACTGATTAGAAAATGGATGGATGATACGATTCACTTCAGCCTGACCATATAACAAATGTCTTTCGTCTCTGCTGTGTGAGTGTAGTTCTAGTCTGTTCTGCGACTATTTAAGGTTGTCTTCCTGTATGAACGCCCACATCGAGCACCCCTTTGTACTACTACCCACAACATGGCTTCTTTTTTTCACTTTCACTCAAGAATTGTTTTGTTTTTTATTCCCTTTTTGCGATACCTTTCCCGTCCCACACGAACTTTGCAGCAGTCTCGCTTTCACATGCGCTCTCTCGGTGGAAATGGTTTGTATTGATCCACTTTCGAAGCAAAGAAAAGGTCAGGGGTTCATGAATAAAGCTGAGGGACAAAAACAGACATACAAACACACGACTACAGGTATATTCGTACACGGAAGACAATATAGCTCGGGAAGCAGCATGAAGGTGGTGTGTGCAAAGACCAAACATTTTAGGGAACAGGAAACGGGCACCATCTCACTCTGCCTATAAACATATCATGCTAATGATTATCAGAGGCCAGAAATTATGATGCGGCACAAATGGGAAATCCACACTGGGACTAGAGGAGCTCAGGGGTCATCAATCACGACAGCGCGTCGAACAGCTGTGCAGGTCTCCGGCTCTCCTCCCTTGCCTGCCCTCTGCATCGCTGTCACGCAGGGTCAAGCGAAACAGCTTTCCCACACAGCGCAGTCAAATGCAGTTCTACGCCAGGTATTTTTTTTCGGAGTTTGAAAGCGCATCTAAAGTGGTGGGGAAACGCGGAACCGGCGGGTAAGACTCAAACACCACGAGCTTATGAGGTCAAGTGCTGAAAGAAGGATGGGAGGAAATTGTCAGGACGTAGTAGAGCCAGATTAGTTGAAGGTGTCGAGGTGGAGGGGAAAAAAAATCTTCACAGCGTGTCTTTTACGATTAGCTAGCCTAGCAACTGGTAGAGATTGGTCTTAATAACTCTTAAAAACGCAGGATGCTAGCTTGGTCTTCATCCCAGTTTGATGCACTTCTGTAAACAAGGTATAATAAATCCTGCATGAGGAGCTTTAATTATTTTTCCATAACAAAATCTCTTCAACAGAAATTATTTTGTCGGGGGTAGAGAACTAACAATTGAGTCACAGAATTATACTGCACGCAATTTATAATGCAAGTGTTTTAAGGTTTAAATATATCATTGACTTCATAGCAGCTTCGCGGCATGAAGCAAAAATTTGTGCTCTTTCAACTACTCAGTCATTTCGAATTACACCAGCTCCCGTTCACACCAGAAAAATTATATCTGCCATTTGTGTGAGGTCAGATTTAAGGGCCTTTCAGTCCACCGACTGTGATTATGGTCACCAGTCAGTGGTGGGCAGCTGACGTGAGGTCATTGCTTGAGGGCAGTGAAGCAGGCGTCATTAACCTAAGGCTGACCCTCAGGCCTCGCTGCTGTCATGGGGCTTTAGCCAGTGTCCTCATCTTAAATCATCATTGCGCTAATCTTGTGTAGAATATTAATTACCTTTTGGTTTATGAGAACTCATGAGAGAACATACACCTAAACCGTGACCACAATAATTCTGAGCGGCAGAGGAGATGGGGAGCAGATGATGGGATATAATCAAGTATTTCAAGCTCACAAGAATGTACAATAGCTCGATGAAAGAAGATTAGACAGATTAATACAGATAATAGTTTAATGTTCTTGTCATTTAACATGGAAGCTTAAGCACGGGTCAACAAATTGCCGGATTCTGATGCGGTGTCTGAGCAAAACTCACTGGACTCAAAGGAATAAAATATAAGCTAAAACTAATCAGCCTCACTGAACACGCCTCTTTTGCCTCACGCTTCTATATATTATACAAAGACACACTATTTATGTTTCTTTTGCAAAAGGACAAGGGTCCACCTGAAATAAATGAGATCCTGTTTTCAGAATCAGAGCTATTGTCTGTGTGACAGGCCATTAAAAAAAAAAAAAAAAAAAAAAAAAATCCACCCACAAAGAATGAGACAACCACTGAACTGGAAAGATAGTTCCTTGACAGAGGGGGTGATGACAAAGAGGGAGAAAGGAGGGTGAATAGGCCTCGGCTAGGTCCTTCACATCGCTTACACTACCCAACAAAACACACCTGAACTCCGTCAAATGAATGATCGTGAAGAGAGGGGTTACGACACAGAACCCACCTCTTTTAGACAACAGCGAATATGTTTAGTGTGCAAAGAAGCCTTGCGGTAGAGATGAAGGACCCTTGTATTTAAAGGAAAAGCTTTCAGTCTTTTTTTTTTTTTTTTATGAAAATAGACTGAAAGTGAGTGGGGTGGGGGTGAACAGAATGGTTTCCAAACGTGCAATGGCTGGAGAACCCAAACAGGTGGTTGACACACAAAAACTGTCCTCAACTGTATTAGAAGATTAAACAGAAGAAAAAAAGAAATGAATAATGCATACAAAACATGAAGATGAATGAGGATATGAGTAGTTTGAAGCAGCTGTAGCTTCATTCGTGGCAATTCAGTTACCGCAAATTTTTGCTTGCCCAAATTGGCCCAAAAGTGCATTTTTGGTTTTGAGGCAAAATACTTTCATCACCAAAACGGGATGTTGTGATGACGCAAGCAAAAACCACACCAGGCACGCACGTGTTTGAATAAGGGCTAAAATGCCGGCTTTGTTGAAGCTGAGAAACTCGTTGCCTGCCGGAGGGCTCGTGCCCTTAACTCGCAGGTCATTCTTTTGCTTTGAGAGTGTGAGGAAAAAGCTAATTTGTGAATGAACACCAGGGTTAGCCCCACATGGCTAGCTTCGGCTAGTCCAGTAGCAAGACCACAAGGAGACAGCGAAGCGAAGTGAAGCTTCGTCACCAGAGTATTTTGTCCGATGAGCAGTCGCAAGGGTAAAGTTTGAGGAAAATTGTTGTGTCATGGACTAAATTGCCCTCATCAAGACTACTTTTCAAGTTTTGAAAATGTTACAATTAGCATTACAGTCATTCGCCCTCCATTTTTAGCACTAGTTTCCAGACCCCTCTCCGACCGCAATAAGTAAAAATCCACGATAATGACATACCCTATTTAACTACACCTTAAGCATGTTTTATAGCAGGGGTGTCAAACTCATTTTTGTCGCGGGCCACATTATAATTACTGTTTCCCTTGAAGAACCGTGGTGACTTAAACTATATAAAGAAGTCGTTTCATTCAATTATTGTTGAAGTAACTGTAATGAGGGGTTTGGTAACAAGAAAATGCTTACAATATGTCACCGATTTAATACATATGAAAATGTGAAATTTTGGCGCTGATTTTAGCAAGCATCATGGAAGTGGTCATCTTTGATTTGCTTTTGCGGGTCACTTAAAATGATGTGGCGGGCCACATCCGGGCCCCGTGCCTTGAGTTTGACATCAGTGTTTTATAGTATAACAATAATGATGTTTTTGGAAAGTTTTTGAACACAATGAAAATTTAAATACATAACATATTAAAAGAGCAAGGGCATAACAGGAAACTAGTCAAGCCCCCCCCACCCCACCCCCCAAAATGTGTAGCCATACCATGAAATCCGAATTGCAATATAGCTGGGATGCACTGTCACACCTTATTTCTTCCATTAGAACGTAAAAGAGAAAAATGTACTTTCCCCTTTGACCAGTTTTCCAAATGACAGAAAGAAATACTCAAAATCACTTACAGAGTTGATGCACGCGAGTTCCTTGTTGAGAAGCCACGGCAAAGAGAGTTTCCCGTCGCCCTTGTAACAAGACTGAATCCTTTCCTTGATCTTCTCCTTTATTCTCCTCAGGGTGAATAGGCACAACGCTGACTCTTTGGGCGGTTTGGCACGATTCTTCTGACCCTGGGAGAAGACGGTGAAGAGGATGTCTTCATTCTCAGAGATCCCCAGAGAATTTGCCAGCTGACGGCCCGGTCGGGCCAAATAGGCATCCTGAACCAGGCGGTACTCGACCCCGTCTTTCGTGCAGCCAATGGGGAACTCCACGTAGGAGTAAAACTTGGGGTCATCAACACATAGGCGTACGATTTTGGAGGTGAAGAACTGCTCGCCGCTGGCGTCGGGAGAAGTCAGCTGAGTATCCAGCTGCATCGTCAGATAATACACAAACTGTTCACTGCTGAAGCTGTACACGTAATAGATGTCAAAAGCAGGGAATTTGGACAACGTATCAGACGGAATCTTGAGCTGAGAGGAGACAAACTCGTCTTGATACACGAAGCTGAACATGTCCGCATTTTCTTCGTTCTCCATCAACTTGCGACTGGAGAGGGTTGGGAAGTACTCAGACTTGCCATCGATTGGGGTGCCAATAAACAGCTTGCTTGCTGGACTATGAGGGGAGCTGATAATGACTCCTGACATGGTCCCCGACTCGGCCACACTGGACAGGTAGTGCTCCTTGCGATGGTGAGGCTCGCCGAGTTTGAAGAGGTCATCCAGGCGTAGAAATTGGCAGATTCCCTGTGACGTACTGCCACAGGCGATGAGGCGATTCTGGGCATAGTCGATGAGCAGAAGCTTGTTCACGTTGGGTGTCTGAGCCAGGTCATGCGGGCACGACTGGACACTGGGTGGAGGGTAACACTTTTCGTTGTCAACCACCGGTCCGGTCATGTGACTACGAAGCTTGGTTAGGTTGCTGGACAACTTGAAAATCCAGTTGACGGCTCCCACATAGACTTCTCCGGTTTTGTTGTGAATGGCCAAATGTGTAAGCCCCCACTCGGCAGGTGCAAATCGTTTGAAAGTTGGCGGCTGGCCCCCGCAGAAGGATGAGGTCATGAGAAGTAAAAGCCCAAACACAGGAAACAGGTTCCCGAGAACAGGGCAAACTGTTGATCGAGCTTGTGAGCACATGTTTGGTCTGTCCTGAGGAGAGGTCTTGGGGGAAGGGGAAGGAGAAAGAGAGGAGGAGGAGGAGTGCAAACTGTGCTACTTAAGTTCCAGGTCAGTATTTTGAGTCTTTTTGGTCTGTCAAGGTACAAATGAGAACTATGTAAAGAAGACAGAGGAAGATGAAGTGAGAAACAAACACTTCTATTGATCCACTGTCCTGTTCACGGCGTCGCACACCATCATCAGGAACATCATCCACGGAGGAACGTGCCGCGAACCCTAAAAAGCAGAGAGAAAAACAGTGTCAGTGACTGAGGAACATTTTCTATTGATTATGCATCAAGCGTGGAGGGGCCTTAAAGGCTCACAAATTAAACGGACAAAATGTGTGTGTGGGGGGGGGGGGGGGTCTGACATTTGCCACCGTGATGAATTAATGATATCAAATCAAGTCTGGAAGGCAAATGTGTGTTGGCATTTAATTATGAGGGAAGATAGCAGGGGAGACATAAGCCAATTATTGAAGGCTCTGTACATATGATATAAGACTTTCTGGAATGTGTAGTGGACACAACATTGAAATCGGTAATATTTTATAACTTCAATCAGAGGAGGCAAATGTTTGATCACGTGCCCGTGTGCGTTGTTACATCGGAAAACAATTCATAGCCACGTCCCCTGTCACGGAATGAATGGGGACAATTATTGAATGTTGGCATCGCGATCGAGTCTTCTAGATGACTTGAAACAAATCAAGTAATAGATGAGTTTCTAAATCTTCCGTACGCATAGCCTATGTATGGATTGCTTTTGGAGCGGACCTTGTACGCGTGAACCTAGACAGAGGTCTTTCCTATTTCTTACGCATTTACCCTGACATAACACAGTATAGTGAAGAGCCAGTTCTCAGCTCTCCGAACTGGTGCAGCATTAGAAATAGCAACAGACACCTTGAAACTATAATATTTAGGGTCGGCGCCGCGTGTGCTCTGCTACTTTGACAGACCAATGCTGCAGAGCTACCCTGTAAATGCTGATTATGCTAAACTGAACACCACAGTCCCAGGGAAGCCATGCTTCAATTTCAACCTTGACAATCAAAGTGTCTACACAAACACTGTTTTATGACCACTTCAAATCGGAAAAGATGAGAGTCATTATGGACCCCAGGAAGGTAAGATGAAGGGGAAGGCAGAAGCCATGACATAGGGGATAATCAAATGGAGTCCCGGGTTTGTGCCTCCTGCTCCAAGGGTGGTGGCACACTCGAGAGCAAGGCCGTCCCATCTATCAATCAATCAAGGAAAAGGTCAGGTTGTCAGCTAACCAAGCTCAGAGGAATAAATATGTGATTTCAAAATCGACGTTTCTTATCCTATGCAGCGAGGGAATGAGTGGGAAGAGCATACCACCTGGCCTTTACAAGCTTCGGGAAATGTACTCATTATCAAGACAATAGCGCGTAGTGCATTGAAAATGAGTAAAGACATCTACGCGTGTACTTCATCTGAAACAGGTTTGATGACTGTAGGAGCACAGAAGCAGAATACGAATGGACCCATGTCATGAAATAAAGAGGATTTCACTTGGACCAATATGGTCCAAAATGACGGGCTGTCAAACTAAACGGCTAATAATGGCTACGCGGTCCACCTGGTTGAATTTCCTCACAGCTGGCGTGGCATCGATTCGTACTTAATGCAGCGGAACTGGATGGATAGGCTCCTACAACGGCCGTCACCGAAAACAGATGATGCATATAAATACGTTTTAGAAACGTAGTACTGTATTTAAAATAATACGTCTCGACAGGATTCACTGGGCTACACATCCATTTAGCTAGCATTCCTTGCAAGTAATGTGTTAAAAAAGTGGAGTATGGGTTGGGGACACGAGAAGTATCGATCCTGTTCATAGAATAGCACAGCGTTTTTCAAACTTTTTTGAGCCAAGGTACATTTCTTTCATTGAAAAATATCTCGCGGCACACCACTAGCTGAAATTGTGAACCTCCCCCGCCCCGCTTATTTTAACAATTAACGTGTTATATTGTTATTATAACCGTTTTTAACATTGAAGAATGACGTTATAACAGCTTGAGTTGGAATCAAATGAACACAAAGAAAACTGTACTTTATCATCTTTCATATTTATTGTTTCACCGTCGTCCTGCATTCATGCGTCACAAATTCACTTGTCTCTTGTCGAAACACAAGGCAATTGGCTAGCTGTTGCTGCTCCCTAGCGGTATGGGAGGGTACTACATGATTACTTTCTGGGCGAAAGACCGCACAGGCATACCCGCGGCATACCTGACAATGTCTCGCGGCACATGGGTTGAAAAACATTGGAATAGCAAACCAGTGCTGAGCTGAAAGTTAGCCAGATTCAAAAATTCAATTTTCGCATGGCGACAAATGTATAGTAGACCACTAAAAAGACTAGAGCTTCCCGCCCAGTAAGAAAAAGACATCACTGACAGTGATATATTCTAGCTAAAAGCAAACAAAAACAGGATCAACCATGATAACATATCAATAGATCAAAAAATAATATTTTCGAAAGAAAAGAAAAACTAGAAATCGCCAAAGGGGAAGCGTGCAAAAAATAAATAAATAAATAAATAAAAAGAGTGGGTGATTTATTAGTGAGGGCTAGCAGGAGCCAAACAAAAGGCAACTCCTGCATTTAAATTAGCGCTCCACATGCACTTGAGTTCGAGACCAAGGATGAGGCACTTGAACATAACGCTTGAAGAAAGAAAGGTTCTCAATGGAGTTACCAAATAATCAATGCCCTGGCCCACATTGTCTCCTCTTGGACATAAACCACCGAACGAGCTACATGAAAGGTCTTTCCAGTCATCCTGCAGATGGCAAATTTCTAACGTTGTGGCGTAAAAAGGACAGCTGCCACATCATTTTAAAAGGCTCGAAGCATAGCGAAGAATGAGTGAACGCGGAGACCAAATTAAAAGAAATAAATACGACATTTTTGTTATGACTGGTTTCGGTCAACTCCTGACTTAACGAGAAAGAGCGTGAAAGGTGCAGCAGGGGAGACTGCGAGCCACATCTGGCACCATCCGGGGAATAACACGTCAATCATTTCAAGGTAGGAGTGCAACTTTGGAATGAACAGCCGCCGTGTCAAAGGAACTGAGGATGTTATCACATCAGAGAAAAAGCATGACAGTGAACTGGCGGTAAGGGGTCAAGCTGATTGGATTCGAGATCAGGATGCCCTTTGCAGGCACAGAGAATCTCGATACGTCACTACCGACTGGGAATAATAATAAGGGGGTGTGAAATGAGGTGAGGTAAAAAACGGGAAAAGCTTGAAGGGTCATTGCCTTGACCTTAGATAATTTTGTTTGGCTTGACAGTCGTGGAAATCCCACAAAAGGGCGATGGTAGTGTTTTAGGTCAAGTGATGAGGCTCCCGAGCCTCTTGTGAGTAGAGCCGGGGTCATCGCTCCCTCTTTCCCGTTTCCTCAAACCTGTCCACTCAGATAATGGTTGTTGCTCACCCTGGCGCAGTGTTGATTTATTGCCAGTGGCATATCAATTACAGCATTCACAACTGGGGGGAAGGAGGAGGAGAAGGTTGCGCTGGAGGGATGACGAGGAAGGAAGCGGAAGGGCGCTCAGACAAATTCTCTGCCCTCTGCACTGCATCACAGCATGTGGATCACATCTCGTATAGGAGAACATTAAGTGCCAAAGATTCAGGAAGTAGACTAGGTGATGAAAATCGGAGCCGTATGACCCAGAAACAGGTCTAAGTCAGGGGTTCTCAAACGTTTTCTTCTCCATACTCCGTTTCGAAATTTGATTGCACCGCAGTATCCAATCTTAAGAAAAAAATGGACCACATTGTGCATGAATGACAATAAATTCATTACGACAAACAAACCGAAACCTCTCAATCTAAATGTGGCTACATGCACTAAAATAGAAAACAGCATTTCACTGTGAAAGTATTGGTCCACAACTTTGCACTGTTATTAAAAAAAAAAGGCTCTCAAAAAAATGAATGCAAATTCTAAACACACACATATAATCTCGCGCAAATTATGCATCCCTCCCATAGCATATTTGGAAAGCCGACTGCAAAGAAATATGATTTAAAAGACACGCATTGGACACACTCCAACCCTTGCATACCCCCAGCAAATTGCCTGTTTGTGTGTTTGCGAGTGTGCATATCTATGCATGTGTCTGTATCCGTTCAGGAACAAGTGCATGTTAAACGCATATATGGATCCAAAAAAAACCCCTATACGGTTCTCTATTTTAATCTGCTCCCCACCTCTTCACTTAGCAACCAACACACTCCAGAGACTGAAGATTTACCCGGGAGAGGAGACGACTTGAGGATAGAACAGGAAGAGAAGACTGCAGGGAGCAGGGATGGAGGTGGGGTGATGGGGGTTGGGGGCGTCATGGTAAGAGAGGAGGTAAAATGGTAGGGGGGCCAAGTCCTGAGCCATAATCCTCTCTGAGGGTCTGCCTAATCTTGCAGTCACGATCTGCATATGGAAGGAATGGATTACCATCCCCCAAAACACTGATGGGTGGATGACAGAGGGAGAGCAATCCCTCGACAGACAAACAATTGCATAAGAAAAAACAAAAACTGAACATGAGTTGTTAAGAAATGGGTTGTTTTATTCAAACCCTACCCTACCATTGACAAACTTACGTTTGTGCAGTATGGATCAGCACAACATACGGCCTATAAGAGAAGTCAGTTTCAGAGAAAGAGGACTCGCAGCAGGCTGGGATTCGAAAAACAGTACGCGTGCAATAAACTAATATCTGAAAACAGCGACAAAGCCAGCACTCCGACCGCGCGGGATTATCAGACAATGTCAACATAATTGCAAGGGATCACTAGAATACACAAAAAAAAAAACCAAAAATCATCCTGGCCCATCTGTCATTGTGCAATTTTTTTCCCCATTTTTGATCCGAGATGAACAACTGCATCATGTGTATTAACAACCGCAAAAGGATAGTGTTTCTATTTTATCGTAGCCTGAATATCACAAAAAAACACTTTTGAATTAAAATGAATCAGAGCGGTTTTTGTAAATTGAAGATGTCGTTTCGGCGTGTAAGCATAGCTGGCTGGCTAGCTGTGCGCTGTAGTCGTAGAAATAGGCCAGTAAAAATAAATTATATCACTGGTATTAAACAGAATAAGTGGAGAGTAGAGTTTAAGAAAACTAAATCTATGAAGAAAAAAAAAAGCTTGAGGTATAAAACCAGCTGTATTGTACTTTTATGCTAGCATGTATCATTTCCTGTCTCTTAGTGGGAGGGGAGAAGACTGCCAGGTAAATCTTGGGGTATACTGTGCCAGCATACATCCCGACACAAAAACTTGACTTTTTGGGCAAGCGGTCTCCAAAAATTCCAAAATGCAAACGTGGCGCAATGATCAGAAAATCTGTCACGACCACATTAACAAAGAAATCAATAGCAGGTCCGGTGACAACTAAAAAAAAGAGTTTACACGACAGACTTGTGCTTTTATGTCTTTATTTTTATTTTTTTTAGGATCTAGACCAGAGCTAGGCAAACTACGGCCCGTGGGCCGAATCCGGCCCCTTGGTCTTTTTAATCCGGCCCGCCGAAGGTTGGTCCACAATTAAGGTTCGATGTGAATGATTGCATTCATTTCAATTGGACTTGTATTGACAGGCATTTCACCGCCAGGTGGCGCATTGATTTGAAGTTGCAGAACACGGGGGGGGGGGGCAGGGGGGGGGATCTTTTCGACCACCTAGCACCTCTGTATCGCTCTACTTCTACTGGTCTGATCACAACCCATCTGCAGCAATGCACAGGCTAAAAGAGGGCATCAACAACACTGTTGTCATTTAAAAAAGTATATTAATACAGTACTTTCATGCTTTTGTTCTGTTGATGTTTGATTGATTTGGACTGTCAACAAATGCTTTTTTTTTTTTTAATGTACCATAGTTAAAAGTCAATGCGGCCCCCGAGCCAAAAAGTTTGCCCACCCCTGATCTAGACTGTGCTACGTTATCCTATCGCCACTCTGCGTTTCGCGGCGACGTACACGCGCCGTGGCTAAAGTAGCAAAAAGTATGTGGACAGTTGCTTCTTGTTGTGTGCGTGTGACAAGTGACAGCTGTAATCCAAAGAACAGTTTGACTGTGGGCACTACATTATATCAATTCCTCTTGCTCTCATTCCCTGAAAAACAAACATTTCCGTTTCAGCACATTGTCATGTAGACATTGAAATGCTGATTAACCGCCAGCACAGGCAACTGTGCATATAATGACAGCAGGCAGATAGATGTGTGTCCGAACAGCACACCGTTGTCCTTGCCACCAGCCCGTGCCAGGTGTCGGACAAAGACGGCCACGCACGCACATTTAACACACTCATGTTGCCTCTGTTAATACGACCGCTGACCCTAAGTCAGCCCCTAACAGGAATGCAGAGGGAATGTGTTGTGGGCACACCTCGATGTGGAATTCATCACCTCCAACATATCCACCGAGTAAGACAAGATGTGAAAGATAATCTGTGATAAGTGTGTATGTGCGTGTGCGTGTGTGTGTCAAGCGTTTATATATTTCACATAGAATCCAATACAATTCATGCATCCTGGTGTTTCTTAGCTGCTTGTTTGGATAGGCCAATGCCTGATTTGGCTGGTGAACACAGAGTTCAGTATCTCCAAGGCATAGAGCTGTTGCGGTTAGAACAACACATGGCAAGCAGACAGGCTGTTTTCATCTCCATCTTCATATGGACTTCTATCCCCTCCGGACCTCACTTCATTGAATTCTCTTCTCCTCATATATCCTCTTTCAGTCGTGCCACACACATTCCTGCGCATTTCTCCTCCTACTAAGACTCGCAGTCCTTAAGAAACCTAAACAAAACACGATATTACCTTAAATGTACATGAAATGGACAGAAATCTTCGGACAATTAAACAACCAGCGGTTGGGCTCGAGCCCATCGTAAACTATTTTGAAAAGTACCATGACGTAGTGTGTCCTAGCAGAGCGGCTCAAGGGTCATTCCATGGAACGATGAGTTAGCATTAGGGGTGCTGAAATGAATCCCATCGTCAACGCGGTAGCATGCGGACATGAGCAATTTTGCATCTGTGCTGTAACAGACAATAATCGATTACAACATCATGACTTGTTGAGAAAGTCTTGTGGTCCGTCCGTCTATACCTGTTGTCAAGAGTCTCGTCCGGAGGTTTATAGGTCTTGGTATCATCCAACTGAAAACATTCGTCACATAAATGACAGGATAAAATGACACGAGCGAAACGGCCAGCTGAAAGTTAAGAGCGCTCCAGACTTTTTAAAAAAGCAGATTTTTCAACGCATTTTGGATTTTATGAACAGACCGGAAAGCAAGAATTAGGACAAACTGACACAGTGTGTAAAACCTGTCACACAAAAATTAAATACCGGTATGTCAGGACACGAACAACTCGGGTTATGGGAGTCTTTATAGTGAAGGATTCACAACCGTATTCCATCCACTTACGGAAAATGCTCGAGCCATGGCACAAGATTCCATGGCCTAGCCACTTGACAGGATTATTAATATCTTCGCTTTATGAAGAAACCACAGCTTTGAAAATGGTTGACACTACAAACGGGCTAGGCCTAGACAAATTATTTCACTTATGATTTAATGTCACGGTCAAATTTTCACTTTGAGATAAAAAGGAAGCTTACAGTATACCTGACTTATTGTATTTATTGATGAAAAAACCCCCGCAATAAAGGACCAAGTATTACTTCATTGACATGATAATCTTAATCGAATCGAGTTGTGAGACCAGTGAAGGTTCCTCACTCTCATTTTGCTTAAGGGAGGGTCAACCGCCAAATTTTCTTTACTATAATAAGTTCCATGTGGCTCTACTAGTCTAGACACAGCATTCTGATTAATATTGTGTTCATGGAATAAAAATTAAACAGAAAAATCCACCCTGTTTTCGTACATTTCAGGGGGCGGCCATTTTGCCACTTGCAGTTGACTGAAAATGACATCCCGGTTTTTCAGGGTTCAGCTCACAATGAATCATGCCTCAGTTTCAGAAAACAGGTGAGCAGCGATTGGGCCAACTCCAAAAAATTGAGCTCATAACATATGCAAATAAACATTTGTTTTTTCCCCATCACATTTTTTTTAATTCTATTATGCTAGAAGGAATTCATAAAAACAGAAAGGTCCTAATTATGTCAGTAAAAAACTGTTCCCACCTATTGCAACGCAGCATGAGAAGAAAAAAAGGGTGTGGAATTTGTTTCAGCGACCACTTGTGCCGATTCTACACATACACACACACACATATAAATCCGGCCCGTGTTTAGTCGCCACACAAAACGATACACGCACCGTCAGATTAGTGGTTTACGCTTTAATCTCCCGACTGGGTCTTTCTCTCCGTGTCAAAAACCCTCTGTCTGTGTGGAATGTGTGTGTCTGTGTCAGTGTGTGAAGAAGGTGAGTGAAATGTAGGTCAAGGCCGAACCCAGCCTGATATGATTCATACAGTAGTCGCACAGACAAAAGTCCAGCTCATACAACCAACTGAACCGGTACAGATGACAAAACTTTTTTGTGGTGCTCAAAATCTCAATAAACTGCGATTGGAATGTCAAGCGTCGTTTTTTTACCATTCAAGTCAAACCTCTTAGTAGTTGGTTGTGTTCAGGGAAAAGGAATAGGCCCGGTGCGGAAGCTGCATGCAAACACACCCCTGTAGTGTGAATGGCTTCTTCTTTCCCACCATGGCACCTGATTACTTAAATCAACACCGAAGAATGCTCGCTACAATTAAGGTCAGCCACAAACCGTTTCTTTTCTCAAAGCTATTCATACCTCCAACAATGCTGTGGGATGGAGCTTCCCCAGCTGGTTGGGGAGGTGCTCCAGGGAGGAAAAATGTGTGATGACCGGTTCAGTTTGTGAAAATGACATTGTAAATTTAGATACTCAGCAAACATAAATAAAGCAGTGACTATGAGAAGGATCTATTGTAATTGTTCCAATAGTAACAGAACTATGTAAAAATAACACCGTGTGATTTGAGCTTCTTGGGAAAGAAAAGCAAAACACATAATTTGGTAATCCCGCTTGTTAGGGTAAACTTTTTTTTTTAAGTGAGATCATTGGCAATGAGGGCAATAGAAGGGCCGTTTCAAGGAGACAGGCTTTTTTTTTTTTTAACTTGTATCCTGATATTTTAATGACGCTATAAATTATCACCTCTCCGTTTCAGACGGAATGTTTTCAAAGTGCGAGACTTGAGCCGAAAATCATCGGTAGCAGTTGCACGGTCAACTTGCCCCGGGACCACACTCAAGTTGAAAGGCGATGCCTTTTACGGTGTATCCCTCGATTATCAGTTGGCCGACACATTTCACCAAAGGATTACGTCGATGACTTTGCTCTGGCTCATAGCTACTTATATCCAATCACAAGTGATATGTCTGTTTTCATTTAAGCTTCTTCAAAGGGACCATAACATATGACAAAACAAAAAATCTCACAAGCAATATTTCATTTCATCAAAACTATGGCTGATGGACCTTGTTTTGTGCAGACGCTATATTTTCGGACTGAAGTGTGCAGTATAAAAATCCATCCACACCGTATCTCCATTTTACTTCTGCTTATCCTTTTCAGGGTCATGGGGAAGCTGGAGTTTGCCACAGCTGACTGTGCGAAAGGCAGAGATAAATTTAGGATCCTGTCAACCATTCGCACTCGTATGCACACCGACAGTTACCGAGTGGAAGTCATTTCCAGACTACCGGCGTGAAAAGTCACCTGTGAGCACCACGACACCACACCCAGTTCCAAACCATGTGACTGCATTTGGATACAATTGTGGATTACGCCGGTTTGAAATGTAAAACGTCAAAGCTACGCTCTGAGAGGAAGCGTTCTGAAAATCCGTTCACACGCGTGAGGCCTTTGCGACGTGTATGCTTGAGTCCTCGCGCTAACGTTGCCCATCGGGCCGCTTAAAACATTTAACATAGACGCACAATATTCAATGTCGTGAACAGGGATTCGCTCACACAAATAAATGTTCAATGACAACCCATGGGGGGGTAGTAAAAGAGGAGACAGGAGTGAAAAGAATTCAAACGAAAGGCAAAATAATTGAAAATGAAAACAGGGGGAAAGATAAGAAGAGTCAACGATACATTTTCAGATAGCCAGCCAGGCGGAATGGGGTGGAATGAATAGAGATAAGCGCAGGACAGTCTGTGCATGTTTAGCTTTTCCCTCTGCAGCAAGGAGCAAATGGAGTGCCTGTCACATCGCGACACTACTTCAACTTCAGATCGCTACAAGTACCTTTGGAGCATTTGTCCATGATGTGGATGGGATCTTCGCTTGTCAGTCACAAAAATCGCCGATGATGAGCCCATGGAAAATAGTCATTTTCGAAATGGATCGAGCAAATTAGGACGCCATCAATTCACAAAGCATATTTGTGCGAGGAGGTTGGGGAAATGCCAAAAGGAGGCGAAAGAGAGCAAGAGCAACTTTTGGATTGTTCTTGGAGCAAATCCCAAAAAGGAAGGGAGCGGGACGACTGGTCAGTCCAGAAAGACAAGAAACAACATCACCATTGTGATTCACATACAAGGTGGGGGGGAAGGCGGATTGGAAGACAAAAACCACGCAACAGAAACAGGCACCTACCCAAATCAAAATGGCGTGGCACTTCATTGAAGACAAAAAAAAAAGAAGAGAAACAGGGCAATGAGAGTGTCACAAAACTGCGCCCAAAGAGCTTGTCGCTGTCGTTGCGCCGGGAGAACCTCAAACGCACAACTTGGTACGGGACAACGGTGTGTAGGAGGATTGAGAGCGGACCCGTAAAGAAAAAAAAGAGAGGGAGACACGTAGGTAGGAGTAATGTGAGCACGGTGCAAGAGAGATAAGGAGAGAGTGGTGGGAGCTGAGGAAGATGAGAGTGAGAGCAATGTCAGAGAAAAACATGGGGAGGAGAAAGAAGAGGGAAATGACACCGAGCTCACACATACTCTGGCTAAAAGCCACTAACGATGGCTTTTGGGTTCACCACAAACTAAAGTTGCACACAAGCAGTTCAATTTCTGATGACAGAAGGCATAACACAGAAACTTTGCTCCAGAGCCTCCTAACAATAATGCAGACTGAGGTGATAAAAGAAATGTGATCTCCAAACCGAATATTGCTGTGCACAAAAAGCAAGGGCCTAATTGGAACATCCAATCATTGGAAGTCCAAATACTCCTCTCCCAGACGCTTGAATTGTCCTCACATTTTATTTCGTGTTGGCGTGGGCTTGGAGAGAGGGAAACACAGGACAACCAAACGAACTTCGACCAATAATCTTTCAAGTAGATGGAAAAAAAAAACAACGGTGTTGGGCTCTTGTTTCTGCGTCATTATGCAAGCTTCAAACACAGTAATTAACATTTGGAAATTAAAATGACCCATGAGGGAACTGACCAATTGTGGAATATGAAATTGACCAAATATAGACACGGGGGGGGGGGGGGGGGTCCACACACCGGTGACAATATGCCAATGTCTTGCGTGAGAAAAAAAAAGAGCTGTCCAGATATTAAATCAAACCCCAAACTCGAACGCCATTGATCCAAATGACCATTATTTCACAGCCACCGTCTAATAATGGGATTGAATGCTCAAACCGGTCTCCATAGCAGCCGTGCAATCCACTTTCCTCCGCAGGTCATGTGACCCTTCCCTTGATGTTTTGCAGAAAGGCTTCTGTGGTTTGATCTGCCTTGTTAAAAACATCATGTGATTTGTCAAGAGGGGGAAAGGGTCCTTCCCCCCGGGCAGCCGAATGGGACCACGGTGGCGAACACCATTCCGACCACCAACGGCCGACATCGCCGTTCATCTCTTCCAGCTCAGATTTGAAGAGAGCCCATTTTGTGAAAGAACTGCATGAAACAGAAATTTGCATGAGCTTGCTAGATGCTTTGACTTTTCCCAATTAGGGGAAAAAAAGAAAAGAATACATTTTGGTTCTTGGTGTTGCCATGAGGCGCTCGGATGCAATTATTAAATCTTAATGAATAAGTGGGATGAAACAAAGCACCGGCAGACTCGAGACACATTTGTGCTCACCCAAAAGGCAACATTAGCATCTTAAATGCAAATCAACCTGTGTGCGCCCGTGCGAGAACGTGATTCCATTTCGCTATCCTCACGATTGGAGAGTCGTGAATACTGAACAGGAGACTGTGCCAACAGATGCCAAATTGAAAGGTAAACTGTTGTCATTCCCGAAATACATCTTTACCTACGGACCGTGTATCGCTATTGTGGATGGGCATTCTCGTAAATCGGAATCAGTTCGGCGTCTTGAATTTCACATATTTGAAGAGCCAAGTATAAACTTGACGTTTAAGAAGGGATAAAAAACTTGCCTTATCGGCGCACTTGAAAATCAAGCTCCTCTATAAGCAGATTTATTTGGGATGGGGTGGGGGGGGGATAAGGAAATGAGAATCAGACTAAAAGAGATCAAGAGATTATGCAGCGCAACCACAATGCTAAAACCATCACCCCAAAAGAGAAACAAAAACCTTCTTAAAGCAGTTGCCATGCATGCAGAATCCTGGAAAGTCTCCTCCAGCAATTGTGACTGCACGTGGCCTAAATCAAGCCTCATTGTGAACGGAAATGGCTAATAGGGGTCACTGCGTTGCCATATTGCAGCCAGCGTACACGCGTGTGCATGCACTGCTCTTTCCGCCGGATCACGTCTGTTCTCCAGCTGGATGTGTTTCCCGACATAAGCTTCGTCAACAAACTCCCCGTGTGTGTCTCTCTCGCTCTCATTTGCTTAAAACATGGCGGTGATCAGGAGAGTCTCGTGGCTGTGGTAGCCTGTCGGCAAAAGGTGCCAAAGTCACGATTAGCAAATCAGTGGCCGCGGTGGTCAAATGGCACAGTGAGTTCGGTTTTGTTTGGCAGAGCCGTGGCTGCGGTGATGATGGTCTTGGTAGCGATTCCAAAGATGCATTGGAATTTTGAGGGTTCCCTCTAGGAAAAAAATAAAAAATCTGCCAACCTTATGCGCAGCTTGGACAAAATCATCACTCACCAAAACCACGTCCCATGACGTATGCGGTGGATGGAATCGTCTATATTATGTTTATATATTATGTTGTTGAGGTACATACGCAGTACATACACCCAAACACGCGCACACACACACACACACACACACACGCCTTCATAAAAGTAAAACTAGATCCCCAACCAGTGTACAGAAACTGGGAACAGCTGCTCCCAGTCCAGAATCTGGAGCAGGGTTCCCACTCTTCCACTTGCTTTTTATTTATGGACCTTTTGAGGACTTTTTTATTTATGGACCTTTAATGGGCTAATTTAGCCATTTTTAAGGACTTTTTCCTCCATTCAGCAGGGATTTCACGGTGGATTTAATGCCCGCTCAGCAATTTGCGGGCTGAACAGAAAGTCACATATCACTGAGTTGGTGTTCAAATCATTGCTGACAAAGGAAAAGGGCACAGTTTTATTTTTAGGGGCAATCAGCGAACCCTTTATTTGACATACTGTATGTCAAAGTTTCCTTTTCCGACCTGTATTAGGAAAATGAAACAACAAATTCATTCTCAAATAAAGTACAAAAAGAAAATTTTTAATTCTGAAAATATAATACTTAAATTTTTAAGGATTTTTATTGATTTTAGAAGCTTTTCCTGAAAATTAAGGACAATGAAGAACATAATTTTTACATAATTTAAAAAGAAAATTCAACACTTTTTTATGGATTTTTATGAACTTAAAGAACCCGTGGGAACCCTGTGGAGGAGAATAGATTTCACTCACATTTCAATGAGTTCAACCCTACAAACGCAAGAAGAGACGGAGCATGTCGGCATCGGTGCATCAGATGACAATACTATCTCCTTTTCTTTCTCCCACGTACTCCAGCTTCCAGTATAAAAGGGAGGGGAAAAAAACTATCACCGGCATGGACAAATCAAAGTTGAATCAGGCATTGTCTGTCAACATTGACACTGGTACAGAGCGTAAACATGCCTCACATCACACTCAGACACGGGGCCGGGTCTTTACCCACAGTGGCGCCGAAGCAGGGCCGGCGGGCAGCAGCAGCTACTAATTAAGAGAGGTTGGCTGAGCAGCTATAGTTAGCGCCGGGGCTGCGGGGCTGAGGAGAATAGGGCAACATGTCTGACACCATGCCTGTTATGTGTGCATGGTACTGACAACCCTGGGGCTACAGATCAGCCCCCCCCCCACCCCCACTCCCCAGTTCAAGTCTTGCTGACTCAGAGTCAACGCAGCCCGTCTGGCTGCAGCAGCAGGAAAGAGCAATTTGCTCTTCCTGCGTCGGTGTGACTTTTTTTTCTTCGCCCATATTTGACATCCTCACTGACCTCCTCTCTTCCCAACGCACATCGTCAATGTGATTGGAGAAGCTTTCTTGGCAAATCAATACAGGCATGGAAATTAGAATGGAGATCAAAACGGGAAATACATTCACTCAATGTTGCCCAATAGATGAAGAGCTCGTCACCAAAATATACTTCAGAGCAAATTATTTTTCAAAGAAGTCGAACGCTTGACAAGTATACAGTATATATGCCCGCTGTTGCAGCAGCGAATAAAGCTCGTCGGGCAACGTTGGGAATTAACTGCTTCACCGGACCATTGCGCCCGAGCTGTGAAACATAAACACAAGATACAGATAGAACTGAACAGCGTCCTAATATATCCTCAGACTTGGGCACAATACTTGCCGACCTGGGACAAGTGGCGAGGAATTTAAAGCTTGGCTGGAAATGACACAATCACTGCAGTAATAAATCAAGTCATGCATATCCTCGACGACAAGTCACACCCTCGACATTTCTTTCGTCCAGCCATACGTTTCTGCACTGTGCTGAAGTTTGAGGAAAGGGCTACAAAACGTCATTGAAGTCACTAATAACTAAAAAAATAAATAAAAGATATACGCACCAAACACATGGGAGACAAATAGATTTTCTTAATGTTTTTTTTAAAACAATCTGAGGGGTGAACACAACTCCAGAAGACGACGCAGACGAGCGAACATGAACAGCTTTTGTGTACGATTTCTTCGGGGTGAACGTGTACCAGTCTAAGTGAGGAAACAAAGAAATGTCCAAGCAGAAAGATTTTCTTTTAAATGTACAAGAGCGTGATGTTTACGAGGCACTATGTTGAAGGGACTTAAGTGATATGGCACTGATGGTTACTGTTCGGGAAAATTGGTGGCATTTAAATGGGAAATTATTGGATAGCCCTCTGCCTATTATGGGCTATATGAGAGTTACCGTTTGATTGATGTAGAATTCAATATACTGTTATTGTAAGATTAGCAGATGATGCTCATCGTATTCCATTTACAATGTCCCAGCAAGAACTTTTTTTTTCCCCCACAAAGGTTTCTGAACTGATGAGAACGACAACACAGCGGTGACGTTTATAAGCTCCGCTTCACAGCCAAAGCCCTTTTTCGAGAAGCTATTATTTCTTTTATGCGGGCCTTTATATTATGTTGTGATTGTCAGACAATGTTGGCCAAAATCAACTGAAACCGAATATTTATTATTCAGTTTCTCTCACCCAAGGGCAAGCCGCATTAAAATCACAGGTGGGTGACTGCATTGAAATGTATTAAATGTGCCTTGTGACAGTTTAAGAGGCTTGGCCTGGGCCCGATGTATTTAGCGTGCCAGCTAATCCTATTGTTGTTGTCGCTGAAAAACCAAAGCAGCGCACTTGATGTTAAACCCTGCCTCTTGACTCTGTGTCTTATTATCGCCGCAACTATCCTTCAAATTGAGGTTCATACGACGACGTCGAATGAACTTAACTTTGTATGTGTTTATTGGGGACACGTTTAAAAAAAAAAAAAAAAAAGAACAGATTGCTGCCGCGCATCGCCGTTTCTGAATATAAAAAGGAAAAAAAAGTGGGGGCCAGTGGCGCGATTTGGATGACAGCCTTCACGCAGATTTATGCGTTAATACAATACAGAGTCTCTCTGCCATGCACCTTCCTGTCATTTTCAACGGCGCTGTCGACTGCGATGCCGGATGCATACAAAACACAATTGCTCCTTTGCATTTGCAGTCGAAATAGAGGGTGTCATTTTGTTTGTCTGTTCTTTTTCTGTGTCCCCAAATGTTTACCTCTGCATAACAATGGACGAGCCTGAGAGAGTTAGAACAATGCAAGTCTGATCCTCTGCATGTGTGCTTCTTTTCTAGGCGGCTATAATTTTCATTGCACTTTTTGAATCATTTCCTTCTAAAAATTCGTTCTTAAAAAAAATGTAAATACTATGTCCTCTACGAGTGACTTGCATAATTTGCCTTGCTAGCGGCCACAATTGGACTCACCTTCCTGTATCAAGTCGCAACTAATTTACGACAAACAACACCCTGGACTGGTCGCGCGCTGATAGTTGAGGAGCTCAGAGCAGATGTTCTGGCAACTGAGGGTATACCTTAAATCAGAGGTCTCAAAGTCAAGGACCGGGGGCCAGATGTGGCCTGCCACAACTTTTATGTGGGTCGCGAAAGGAAATCAAGCATGTCAATTTCTATGATGCTTCCTAAAGTCTGAACCAAAATGTCCAATTGACATATGTCCTCCATCATAACAATGTTTGAACAAGCCATTCTTCTTGACTTCGGATTCCAAAACTAGCTATCCATCAATTTGTTGTTCACTGTGTATGTAATATGTGGAGGTGGTTAAACAGCCATACGGTTTCGCAAAATTCACGGTCATTACGGACCTCGAAGGGAAACCGCAACTATGATGGAAATAAATTTGACACCCCTGCCTTATACATACTACAGTGTAATTTGGATAACTGCTATAGGTCCTTTCAATTCCGTGCTTTGGCATTTTCCAGCTAATAATAGCAAGCGTAAACGTTTACAAACGTTTTTGCCGTCTGCTTGAGTTTAAAAAAAAAAAAACTATCTTTCTGACCAGTATAAAACCAGTACTGCAAAGAGTGAAGCCATTGTCTTTTACGAGATAAAATGGCGTATCAACGAATGTCAGAGAGCAGTCGGTAATGATGTGTAAAAGCCGTGCAGCTTTTCATTACAGAAGTTCAACAGCCAGACAGATGAGTGCACCATGCACCATCCTCGCGCTGGCCCCGTGCCAGTCGTGCTCCAAAAGAGGAACACAGAGAACTGGAGGGTGCTTTGAATGTGTCTGTGTGTAAGGGGGTTGAGGGGGGGCATTCATTCCCCTGGCAGGATCCCTGGGACACAGCGGAGGGCAGGGTTCAGCCACTGAAGGAGAGCCTGCATGCCTGGCAGTCAATTAGCGGCTCGCATTTACACAACAAATGGAGCGCCCACGTTTTGGTTGGTTTTTTTTCCAGCTCTCACGCGGGTGTGCACACACCGCTCACGAGTGTATCCACTCAGCGCTCATCAGCACACGCCAACGCAAGGTCAGAGAAATTCGGGGTGGGTAGGTGGGACAGTAAGAGAGACAGAGCAAGAGGCCAGCTATCTCCTGGAGTGGTACTCCACTCATGCTAACTCAGTGGCCGTATCCGTCGCGCGAGGACAAAAGCGTTCACGACTGCTGCAGAATATTGCAGCTGCCCAAACGCACGTCATCTCGAACTCTTCTCTCCTGCAGTACAACCGTTGGGCTACTTTCATATATCGATGAGACAATCAGTAGTCAATCGGGAAACATATCCGACTCTCGCACTGTGTATGATAGAAAACACAAATCCAGCTTACGGCTTTCGGTGTGAATGGGGGTCAGTTGTTGATTTTGCTCAAGATGAGAGTCGGCTACAGGTTAACGGCCAACTATTTTAGTATTACCAGGAGGTTAACGAAGAAAATCACGACAGACAAATAGCCCCTATTGCATTGCGTTACATTACGTTGCAGCCACCGCGTGTTTAAGGCAGACTCCCCCAACTGGATATTGGGGGAGTCGAAAGGGACTTTAGACAGAACACAATCATAATCTCTGTACGTCCCAACCACCCCTGTGCTCCTCCCAACCATCTGTCATTCTCTACCATCTCACCATTACCATTCAGGTAAGAATCGTCTCGTCTGCAGAGAGCATACGTAGATAGCGGGTGGAGTCCAACGTGTTTACGTGTGGCGAAGAAAACCAGCCCAAGTTAACAAGATGAGCGGCACTGGGTGTCCACGTCTGATAAACAGCCAGTTGGTTAGCTACTTTGGGTGTCTATCTGCTCTCGACCCCCCCCCCCCCCCTCTGCCCATCCATCTGTCTGTCGAAATACCAATCCATCCCAAAGCACTATTGGTGAAACAAAACCGGTGCTAAGTGGATGAGAGGCGACCTGTGCCATAGAGCAATCAAAAACCCAAGCCACGTCATTCTCCCTTTCCCGACCGCTCCAGCTGTGCTCTGAATAGGCCCTTAAATCACTCAGCCGGGGCCCTTTGATTGGTTGACCTCTCTGCATGATTAAACAGACATTTTCATCATATGCTCCTACGGCAGAGTGACAGCATGAGGGGGACCGACAAGCTCCCTGATAAGGGAGGCCAAGAAATCCGGGAAAGCGCAAACTCCTCACACCGATGATGACGTTTGGCAAAGAAGACGAGGCAGTCGCGTTATGTCGGAGACTTATTGGCCACGGGCAAACAATAGCAAACGTGAACATTCTGCGCCAGATTTCGAATTTCGGAACTGTTGGTGACTGCGGTTCGTACCGGAGAAAACTTGCTGCCAGTAGCAGGCATCACAGTGGGTGTCGTGTTCTTGTGGTCGTGTGTCAATCAATTCAATCTAGAGTCCGAAGAACAGAACATGTAATTCCTCCATTTTCCGTGAAACCAAATTTCCGGCCTTGATAAAATTGCGGGCCGGCAAATAAAACAAATGAAGCGAAGCCAGCGCGGCGGTGCCGTGTCAGCGTCTGTTCCAACTTTGACTCAGCTTCTGATTTCTTTGCCATCCCTCTTTTCCCACATTCTTCTATTTTCCCCACTCCACCTTCCACACAAGTGTGTCTCATCACAACATTAGCATTGGCTTGTTGCTCAAACTCTCCGAGTGGGCCGATGCTGCCAAATTCCCTCCCTCGCTCTTCTGTTGTCTGTTTTCCGCAGCTGTGCCTGGCCGACGTGCCATCTCCGTCGTCATTTTGTTCGCATTTCCCGCATCCCCGCCCATCCGCAAATCTAAAAAACGCTCAAGGCTTTTATGTTGTTGCACCTCCAGGCGGACCGGGAGATGGGCTACTTGTCAAAACGGGTCTGTACTGCAGCCAAGTTTTGACGGGAGTACCGATTGCCGAGGGCAGGATGAGGTGTGCCTCTTGAATATAATGAAAACAGCGTCTTTCGCTCACCGTTCCGGAAAACCGTAGCTTTTGACACTTGCCTATTTTTAATTTTGGGAGGACAAGCTTTATGACTTGTGCCTTACTGGCAAAGGGGTGCGTTCAAAACACAATACCGCTGCTTTGTCGTGCCAGCGAACAGCCTTGCGCGTTTACAGCTGGGCAGCGAACATCTGTCAGTGGGAAGTCAGACGGAGTCACGGTGCACTCACACTTACTGGCGCATCCAAGTGAGGTCACAGTGGGCGAAAGAAAGGAGCCACGACGCATTCCTTAACGTGTAATGGAAACCAGGGGAAAATATACATCTTGGTGATGCAAGGAGGGACTCCGGTCCCGAGGGAAAGCTGAGTGGAGAGAAAGGAGGAAACTCCTCCTCGCCGCTACGCATCAGCACATCCCACTATTCACGAGTTTACACACCCCATTTCATTTGGAATGCACCACCGCCGCGCTCGCTGGCTGCTTTGTCACGTGCTCAGTCACCTTGTCTACCGCGGAAAGCTATACCGTCAGGAAAAAAATAAAAATAAAAGACTTGGTGGCACAAATGTTATTTATGAGCGTTGAGAAACATTGGCGGCCCCGACGAACTACTGCTGAATGGTTTTAATTAGAACGTATGGAGGCGCAGGGCCTGGAGAACCTCCAATGGCTCTTCGTATGGAAACCCGGGCCACAGCTGACATCATTATAGGACATTAATGTGTGCCTCATTGTAACAGCAGCCTAAACGCCCCACCCCCGCAATACCATTCGGTGACTCACCCATGGCCGCTCAGGGCCCTGCCAATAAAAGCTCTTTGGTTGAATTCCACCTTTAAACAAGGGATCAGTCTAACCTTTGACCCGCTCTGTCTCAGCTCTCCTCATAGATCGGGCATCTTTCTCCAACTGCTTTTTTCCCCTCAAAATCCCCCCCCCCACCCTCCCGCCCCCTCACCCAGTGCTACCAGTCCACCATTGTCTGGCCTGGAGTACTTATTCCCAGAACCTCCTGCTCTGCATGCCTCTCCTCAGCGGGGGGTCAGTGAAGGATGGCGGACTTAAAAGCCCCCCCGGGACTTGTGCTGTTGTAGAATGGCCGCAACCGAAGTCTGTCAAAAGAATTAGGCGTGAGCAGTCACCGGCGTTTGAAACAACATGACGCTGTGTGGTTTTCTTAACTAGCGTCGGTAGGAAGGAAAGGGAGGGGAATATGTTTTATGGTCCGAGAGCACATGTTTCCACTGAGGCAGGAGGAGAAAGGAAGGTTTCTGCTGCGTGGTGTTGGATGTTTGGGGAAGGTGCGCTGACCTGCTAGCATGAGAACGGACTGTAACCCGTTAGTTTAGGAAGGTCGCCTATGCAAAGCGCACACGCTCAAAATTGACACTGAAGAGGTGAGGCTAGCGGCGGATGTGCGTATCTGGCTAACGTGCAACGCAATTGCACACGGCTGCGACACAATGGAGCAGCGACTTGGCAGGCTACGCATCATTTCTCCCTCCTTAACCCTTTTGAAAGGAGCACAAAAGAAAAAGCTGACAAAGAGGCGGTAGAAATCAAAAGAAGGGCGCGATGTGGAGTCCGTGTCGCTTGGGTAACATCC
This sequence comes from Hippocampus guttulatus, assembly GCF_054856545.1. Taxonomy (NCBI): domain Eukaryota; kingdom Metazoa; phylum Chordata; class Actinopteri; order Syngnathiformes; family Syngnathidae; genus Hippocampus; species Hippocampus guttulatus. Next base: position 17,983,198 of record NC_141268.1, on the reverse strand, counting down.
GTAGGGAAGTTTTGAACGACACGTGCGATTTTAATGACTTCAGTTTGATCTTAACCACAAAATATTACAGGGGTCCAGAGAACACGGTGACTTGTTAGTGGCTCCAGTTCCCAGAAAGAAAAAGCTCTCCAGGAAATCCACGACTATCCGTACTCATTTGTCATCCAGGTACAGCGAAGTTCAAGCAGAGACCTGACGTGGCCCCTCAGCCTGGTGTGGAAATGTGACTAATGAGGTTAAACATAGATAGCCAAGGGGTAGGGAAGTATTCCGAAAATGATTTACATGAGAACCAGCACCACTAGAGTTCTATGGTTCTTTTTGACATGGCAATGTGAACCACCTTTTTTTTTCAACAAAATAGATTCCATGATCCCATCTACTCAATCCAACCAACACCTAAGAGGATGCATCAAAAGGGTATCCAGTCTTTTCAAAACCAAGACAGTATTTGTCCTAATAGAGAGGTCAGACATCCGCCAACATGCGGATTTATCGGCGAGCCCAAAGTCACGCTTTCCATCGCAGAACCGCTCGTTTTAAAGCTCTGCCTCCTCCTATAGGTCTTGTGTACAGTACGGGAGTAGGGTTGTACGCGCAACTGCCGCGTAGCTGAATAATTTAACGGTCCCCTTGGTAAACAACACGGAAACCAGCAGGTTGTGTGTGCGCAACAAGAAAAGGTGATGATATTAGAAAGAAATGGCGTGGGAAGCGACGAAGACAGGGCAAAAAAATACAAATAAAAAAAATTAAGTGAGCAATTATAAGTCGCTTCTTGCGATTAACAAGAACCGCGAGGATAAATAGCAGCGTGCCTGATTCCCCTTTTCATCTCTTCCACTCTGATCGTTCCCTTACGTACGGCGCGAGTCTCCGTGTACGTTCAGATAGCATCCCGTATATTTTCCTCCCGTGCGCATCAATGGGAACGCGCCGACGACGCGCTGCTTATCTCAACGCAAATACATGCGCACGTCGCACTGTCTACTCTCTCTCTCCCGCCCTCCCCCTCAACTCACGCACGCCCGCATGGTGATTCTCATTAACAAGCCAAACATGCCTGAAGAGGCAGACAGACTCTAGTGAGCAGGGTAAATAACCAGTAGGCTCCCTCAGCTGAACGCTCCGAATATCTCAGCATCAGAAACACACACACTTGCTGCGGATGATACTGACAGGTGGGTCCAGACATCCACCCGGAAGAAAAGGTTTTCTGCAGGCCGGCAGATTTGGGGGTGTTTGGCAAGGGCAACCCGCCAACGCTTGACCGTGGCGACGACTGATGAAGCCTTCAGCATCTTTTAACCCAGGGGTGTCAAACTCATTTTTGGCCCGGGTCACATTTTAGTTACCGTTTCACTTGGAGGGCCGTTATGACTGAAACCATATAAAGAAGTCAAGAGTAACTGTTGATTTAACTATTGTTTAAGTTACTATCATGAGGGGTTTGGACATTTTAGAAAGGATCATGGAAGTTGACATGTTGGCGGCTGCTTTGGCGGGCCACATAAAATGGTGTGGCGGGCCAGATCTGGCCCCCGGGCCTTGAGTTTGACACCAGTGTTTTAACCCCTTCAGAGACAGCGGTTACTATAGTAAACAGCTTATCAGGTTCCAGGTTATCATTATTTGTGCATGAAAGGGTTAACATCAAAACAAAAAAAAATGTGATGTGACACTTGAATGTGGAAGTTAAAAATCACCATTGTGTGGCGTTCACCTACAAAGGATGCATAAAATTATGTGAAATAATGTATTAGAATATAGCCCCACTTTTGAAGCACAAGAGTGCCCAAGTCACTGTCCTGTTTTCAATGTCTCCCTCCTCCCCCACACCTGATTCAAATGATGACAAGATGTGAACATAACCAAGACAACACAAATGACAACGCGTGGCCACAGGAAGGACCTGTGACTTCATGACCAACGGGGAAAGTCCCCGGTCGGGTCTTCTGCAGTGGAGAAAACGCAATCAGGATCGACGTTTTGATGCGACTGCAAGCAAAGGGGGACCCAAAGCGGCCAGCCTGACTCAGAGTTTGGGAAGACGGACGGAATGCTGACGAGAGCGTTAGCATGCAAGTGAGGGAGCCTGGCGCACCGAGGCCGCGCCCGCGAGCTGCAGGAGGCGGTGGGATTTCTACTTGGGGGCGAGCGGGTCAGAAGAGGAAACAGAGTCAGGAGTGACTCATTGCAACTTCAGGCGCAATTGTCACTTGGACTAACTGACTGCATTCCAATGTTGATCAGATACAAACACACCCTCCAAGAGTGTGCCTTCGTTTTAAATTATAAAACACTGATTTTTTTTACTGCATTAGAAACCGTCTATCAAACTTGATAGATGTTTTGTCTTTATCCTGCTTCACAGTACAAACTTAATTCCCACCAAACGTGGAAATTCTGTTTCCCAACAGGCCTACGCAGACTCGAGTGGAGGTGGATCCTATTTTCAATTTGCGGCCAGATTAGCAAGCACCTTTTTGATACCGTCAGCAGAGCAGAAAGAGAGAGAGAGCGAGAGAGATGTTTCTGTTCCAAATCATCTTGAGTTGAGGGACCTTTCTACTATCTGCTTCAAACAGCGTCCCCCTTAGCCGAGCAGCTGTCACTTTCAGCAGGCACTGCGGAGGACGGAAGCGGGGAAGGGGTCCTTTGAAGGAATGGTTAAAAGCGGGGGATAAAAATAAACTGGGAGAGGAGAGAAAATTAATTATACATAGCAGACAGTTCACTTGGCTGAGCAAGACTGAGTCTGAGAAAAAAAATAAATAGGGCTGCCCTCCTCTGGTGCTGCTGTTTGAGCGGTGTCCTTATACTGCTCATATTTTTGGCGTGAAGGTACTGAACAAAGGATCTTTTTTGGGGGGGGGGGGGGGGGGTCACAGGATCATATCATACAAACTCTGTTTTCATTTCAAATTTTCCACATAAGAACTCTTATTGCGCATGCGCTTGATTTCAAGCATTTTCTTCGGAATAAAACGTGCCACCAGGTTTGAGCCTTGAAAAACGCGTCAGCATCTGCGCTCGCCTTTAAATTTGCTTCTGACTGGCACTGATGAGGGTTGATGCTGCGGGCCCACCTGCACACTTACCCTGAGAAATGATTTGTCGTGCGCCAGTATTTCGCACTTGAGCGCCGCCCACCGACTCTCAAATCTCAATCCCAGGTCTTCATTTGGTCCAAATGGAGGTCATTCCTATTTGAACAGTCAGTCGAGACAGGCCCGCCAGGTATTGGAGAGTGAGTTTATTTCATATTAGGAGCTTGTCAACTGGAGATGTGTTAGCACCAAGCGAGCAGTTCGTGTGTGTGTGTGTGTGTGTGTGTATAACAGGGCCTTGAGCTCTGCTGCTAGTCTCTCTTTGGTGTGTTTTAATATTGTTGCTGCTGCTGCATGGTTCCTTGCCTCGGGGTACCACACAACAACCCCACAGAGACTCAGGAAAAACACTCCAAAAGAGGGGAAAAGAAAAACAGCGGTGGTACACAAGGTAGGAACAACATTGGGACCTTAACGCTAAGGGAATCAGCAATTCGCAGCAAGACACGAAGTAAGGCCCAGGGTTTTGACAACTACTTTTCAAGGGTGGTCAAATGTCGGCCCGGAGTTTTGCTGCAAATTTAAATCGGAATTGCAGCTGACTTTGCGATCTAACGTCACCATGTGAACTCATTCACTCCCAAAGACGTTTTTAAACGTCTTTTCAGACTTGGTCTAGAATTGGCTGGTACTGAATGACTTAACAGCCAACCAAAGATGCCATGTCATCAAAAAAAAAATAATACGTTTTCTGCCAGTCACCACCAAGTTGTATACAATAAGGCGCACCTTCAGTGATTGGCCTGTTTTAAAACCGTATATTGGGCACACTGCTTTATGAGGCGAATAGAATCGAAGATACAATAGAGACTGCGGTTCGCTATGCATCCGCTCAGTGGGGCTACGCTAAAGAGAATACAATACAACACAGCTTTATTTGTGTAGATGCTTCACAACCACTGCAGCTGTAACGAAGCGCTTCGCAGAACATTTGAAATATTACGTCCAAGAAATCAGAATATTGATCCATATGTAGCTCCCTCAGGATGTAGCATGAAGCACGACACAAAGTCCATAAAAACACAGGGTTTATTCCTTGGCAACCCGTGAGAACTTGTCACAAACACGGACATGAAATATCGGACTACAAATGGCATTACGAAACAATAAATGAAAGACAAAAGTTATGAAGACAACGCATTCAACAAAAAGGCCCACAAACCTCATCGGCTTACATCCAACAAAGGGGCTAAATATCCTGAGAAGTCTTGCTTGTCTCCTTCTTCCTTCGTTTAGGCAGTAGTTAACTATGATTTTGGTATTATCTTTGTTTCGTAATGGCTGCGCAGGGCTCACAAAGTGGTTGTCTGAGTGCGTGTTGGCGAATGCACATGCCAATTAGTGTCGGGCACTTTAATCGTTTTCCGTGTTGAGCACTTTAATCGTTTTCTTGGACACTTCTACCACGGCCAATATATTGGCTTGATTGGCTTTCCCTCTCGAAGTCCGTCAGGAAAACAGTGACGGCCGCACGGTTGACTTTTTAGACTGTGAAGTGAACTAGTCAAGAGGGGGAGGCAGCATGGCCGAGTCTCCCATATGTGAGGAGGGGAACCCGCATGTAACTTGACAGAGTGAGAACGGCAGAAGCGAAAAGAACGAGGCAGTGTGCAAAAAGGAAGGGAAAAAAAGGTAGCGCGAAAGCAGGGAGGTAGACGCTCCTGACAGAACGCAGGCAAAGAAAATCATGAGCGGAAGAAGACGTGAAGAAATCCTGAGTGGCAGCATGAGGTCGGAAGAACAGCACAGGAAAGGAGACTGAGACGAGGATGAGATTGTCACTCAGGTTCAGATTGTCATTCGGTTACGCGCGCTGGAAAAGGAGGTGGCTTTTACAGCCTCACAACACCTACACAAAACCGGTAAGTGTGATCACAGTGCATTTATTTGGCCCCACGTGAAAGCAATGAATCACAGTAGAGCATAACCCCAAACAATATTTCTTGTTTCTCGTCGTCGATGGCTCATTCAACACTTAAGCACGGTTCCTCTGCTTTGTCATCCACCCACAATCTAATTAGACCTTAAATATTCTGCTCATTGAATACTCCAGAGGAATGCATGGCGAGGGGAGAGGCACAGGGGGGGAACAACCACACAAAGGCAAAACCGGAGGGGTGCAAAGTGCACATGTCAGCAAGAATTCCAAAGTTTGGACATCACAGATTGAGCCCTCGCGCCAGCAGACGGGCCGGATGGATGGCGCAGGCCTTGAAAATTCATGACACTGCTGCTCTATTGTGGGAAGATATGTATCATAATTAGGCAAGATGACGGCAAACTGCTTGTCATCTTCTGGCTGGGTTGCAGGAATCGTGTAAATGTCATGCAAGGTTGCAGATTTGGCTTTTGATTGCGGATAACGAGATTGCACAATCAATGGAGGCAACCCGGAGTGGGGAATTTGCAAGCCGATGGATGCAATCGTAAAAAAAAAACAAGAGAATTAAATACCAGAAGGACTGTGAAATGATTAATTAAAAAATAAAATAACATTTTTTTAAAAAGTGACATTCTCCCAGAGAGGAAAATGCATTAGTGATGATTTCATTATTTGACCTTTGAAACTTCTGTTGACAGTTTCCTCATGTACTAACTACCATTATAAATTAACCCCGATTGAAAAGTTAACATGTACCGGCGAGACGAGTGGACGGCAACACTTAAATATACACTCTCATGTTTGTATTGCCACCTGTTCGATTGCGAGTGCTCGGTGGCATCGAGCCAACAATGTGCTGCTGCATGACTGAACATGGGCAGAACTGGGCTATTTCTCTTATAGCTCACTCACAGTGTGGCGCATAAATCCTCACAAAGATTTCTCATACAGGATTTAAGCACTTCAAATGTTAAATTAGCCACAATGAGTTACACTGCAAGACACCTTTGTTAGGAAAAAAAAAAGACTGCAGTGATTTCCAGCTACTATTAAACTGCAAAAGAATAAAGAATTGTCCCGCATCCATTTTTTTTTAAATTTTCATCAGGCTCCAAATAATTCCCAAATGTGTCACAATCTGATTTGACTTTTTATTCGAATAAAATAAGAATGAGGGGAACCCTAACCGAGCAAGAAGTCTTTCCGATGGCTTGCCAAGCGTTGCGCACTCCACACACACCCAGACCCCGCTCGCTGCCTGCTCAATTACTGTCGAATAACAAAGCTTACAAATTGCATTAACGCCCCCCCCCCTTTTTAACGCCGTACCAACACGATTGTAATCATTTCAAAGCTAATAAGGGAATTGATTTTTGGGCGGAAGTGGGGATGTTGAAGGGAACACCGGCACGTCCCTCGGGAGAAATCCAGCAGCGGGTTTCATCCCGTTGGACCATTCGGAGGATCCTTGTGGTGCAACCGGGAAGAAATAAAGTAGTGGTTACGCACACAGGTGACACGGGTGTCAAACCTGTAACGATGCTTGGATGTGGAAGTGCTGGTTGTGGAATTTCAAGAGCCAACGAGGGGCGGCTAGCTGCTCCGTTGTCAACAAACATCACTCCGGGAGCCTCCTCGTTTGCGCCAAAGCAACATTTTGACATGGCACAAAAGTCAATCATGTACTCTACCTGTAACGCTGCATCGCAAGCCGAAGAGAAGCTTTAGGCAGATTATAAAGTCAACATTTTCAAACGAAGTTTGCAAGGCTTCGGGTGTCGTTCTTCCGTCTCCCTCCCTAAGTCAAGCCGAAAAAGACTTTGCCTGTTGGACTTCGTGTCTATTTTCACGCCTGGCTCTGTGTGGCGCGCCCAGCATTGCAAACAGGGGGCGAAGGGGGGGTGGAAGCAAGGAGCAGCCTGCTGCTGCTGCTCGTCTGTGGGGGATACAATCAAGTCACACTGCGGACCAGAGCTGTACAAGAGCCGTACGGTATAAACTCAGTTCGCCAGCCGGCTTCGGTGACCCAAAAACATGCGGTACTCGCTCCCCAGAGGAGTCCCGCCCGTGAGTTTGCACGTTACTTACCGGTCAAGTGATCCGCAGCGAAGAAATGCTCGCCATGGTTTAAATTCCAAAACTTGGGGACATTTCCACTCTCGTCACGGAGAGACTGGTGTTCTCTCTTCGGCGGCTCCCTGCGTGTGACTCGAGAGAAGAGGAATGCAGCTCGGGCTCCACGCTGAGGGTGGAGGAAAGAGGAGGGGCAGGCGCTCAGCTCGTGCAGTACTTCATTCAGTCCACAGAGGGCGCTACTTGGTTGACTCTCGTGGTTCATTTCAAACGGCAAGCCCCATTTACGCGCAGGGGGTGTCCAAAGTCGGTCCTCAAGGGCCGCTGTCCTGCCTGTTTTCCAGCTTTCCCAGGAGCAACACACCTGATTCAAATAATCAGGATTGTTCTCATGCCGCTTCAGAGCTGGCTGATGAGCTGATCATCTGAATCAGGTGTGTTGCAGCCCAGAGAGAAGGAAAACAGGACAGGACAGGAGCTGGACAATCATGCCTGATGTACGGACTCACCTTTTACCCCACGTCGCCTTGGAGCGGATTGCATTCTCTCATACGTACTTCGTTAGTCATTTAAGTTCTTTTTCAATCAGTTTAATTTCTGGTTGATCTCAATTTTCCTGAATAATGTTGTCATTTGTATTGTAAATAATTCATTCAATGAGATGCCAGAATGATTATCTGCATACATTTAACCATTAAGAATTCCAGAAGGGAGCACTTGGCAATACAAATTCCACAAATACCATCTAACAAGAGAGTGGAAAAGGCAAAATTCAAACGTTGAGAAGAGCGTCTATAAGTGGGATGGAAAAGGGATGCGTGTTTCAAAGCTATATTTTCTGAATGCCTTGTTTTATATACATTTACTGATGTACTGTAATTGATATTCCAAACCAATACAACATTGTCCCAGAATATATAATTTCATTTTGAAGATGAAACACAACAGACCTATCCATCCAATTTGTAAACATCTTACACTTACAGTACTCGGGTCTCAGGTAAGGTGGAGCCGATCCAAGTTTCCACCCAATCACAATAACTTCTGTCCAAATTCGTACGCCGCGTTCTCAAAAGGCCAAATTTGATGGCCATATGACATCACTTCAGCCGCAGTGTTCAAATTCATGTAGCTTTAGAATCTCGCCTTCAAATGGGTGCAATCAGATGCCCACCTGCGGTTGCCATGTTGGTGACCCTTGACCTATAGGGTATCAGCCGGGCACACTTGGAAGCCTATCTGATAAGCCCCTGATGAAATAAGGAGCCCCAGGTTTTTGCCTGTCGTATGACATCAGAAGACAAGTTCACATCACCTCATCTCAATTGAGTGGAAACTCAACAGATTCCCAAGACACGTCTTCGCACAGGCAACTTTTCTCCCCTCTTACCTTGTTAGAGCGTGCAACCTCAAGTCAGCGGAAGTGACTTGGATATGCCAGGATCAATTGAGGCTAATATTAGGAACGCGGACAAAGTGTTTTTTAAGCACTTTTCAATGACGTTGCGGCAGTGCGAAGGCTTTAGAGGTAACCGAGTTATTCAAGCAGGCAGCTCAGTTACTGATTGCACTCAGGAGAGCAGAGAGCACGCTCCGGTTCTGACCACACCACCTGATCCAGTGTGCTGTGTATGCACCGCAGGAGGGATGTGTGTCTTAATGCTTAGGAGAGACAGAAATGTGTTGTGCAACTACGAGGGCAACTGAATTTCAGTACTTTCTAAAAATGTTTCCCCCGAGTTCTTTTTTTTGTTTGTTTTCACAAGGTCCAGCTTTCAATTGGTTTCAAAGGCCTACTGTGCCATTAGAAATGGTTGTTTTGGTCTTACTAATATGAAGATATTAGGCTCACTTGCCACATGAAAGGCCCCAGGACAAGGCTGCTCGTGATCTCACCTTGAAAAATGAATGCATTGATTAGTTTTGCGTTCACGTTGGTCCACTTAGGCTGCACGCGCACGGAAAGTTCTCATGGGAACGGGTTTTTATGGATAAAACGTATTCCGGAGTAGGAAACCTGTGTCCAAAAGTTGCTTGGTTGTTTTTTTGTTTTTTGTTTGGGTGAGTGTGTGTTACGTATAACGCAGCGCAGCTTTTTAAGATGGCCAAATATAAATGGCACAGCACCTTAAAGAGGCTTATATAAAGCACCTTCATCTCTGCATATTTAACCACATCCAAAGTTGTTTTGCATATACAGTAGTGCTCACTACTTTTTTAATGAGCCAGATTAGTCTTTGCTGTCATGAGTTGACTAGACGGTGCACAGGCTGAGCATGAGCAGCTTGGGCTGAAAGCACAGAGAATATTAAATCAACGTGCACATGCCAGTTTGCTGCTCGCCTGCCGTATTGCTCTCTATTTTTTATTCATGCACAATTAATGGGCTTCTGTTTGGCAAGAAGAACAAATATTTCTGGACAACACACTAACTGACTTATGTATTTGTCCTTGAACACACAAATTCTTTTAAACTAGGCTGAGGAAGAAAGATCTATATAATGATTTGACATGGTACGTATTAATCGTGTATCCAAATGTATACGGTATCATTTTTTTCACGCAGTATGTCTTCATGATATACCCAATGCACAAATTACAGTGGAACCTCCATCCATCCATTTTCCGATCCGCGACAAGGGTTGCCGGAGCCTATCCCAGCCGTCTTCGGGCAGTAAGCTGGGGACACCCTGAACCGGCGTGTGCTCTGCGATTGGCTGGCAACCGCAGCACACACAGAAACGAACAACCATCCGCGCTCACATTCACACCTAGGGACAATTTGGAGTGTTCAATCAGCCTGCCATGCATGTTTTTTGGAAAGTGGAAGGAAACCGGACTAGCCGGAGAAAACCAACTCAGGCCCGGCCGGGGAGAACATGCAAACTCCATACAAGGATATACGGTATCATTTTTTTCATGCAGGATGTCTTCATGATATACCCAAAGCATAAATTACGGTGGAACCTCTGAGGTTAAACTGTTAGCTGCGACCAGTGATGTGCAGAGATAGTTGCCGACAGGGCAGAAGCCAGGCACATCCCCCGAAGGCGGGATGGGGGGGGGGGGGGGGGGGGGGATCCACAGCACCCGACTCGACAATGAAACAATTTCAATGACATGTCTTTTGTCAGGCTATACATCAAACACAATCATCCAAACGCAACCACCCCCAGCATCATAAATGAAGGGGCATCAAAGTATTGTAAGGGGCATCAGTCTCGGACAGAAGGCCCATGAGATGGCGGGGGGGGGGTGGGGGGGGAATATCGACAATGTCAAAAAAAAAAAATAATTCCTTGCGCCTAATAAAAATAAGAAGATTGGAAACAGCAGGCGGAGAGCAGATTTGCTGGTCTCGTAACCTGAGGTGGCCCGGTGCAAACTAACCAGTTGAGGAGCCATTAATTGGCTAACAACAAGATGGGAGCATGGTGACCGGATTTCATCTCGCTAAAGCTGCCTGATCTCTCCAATCCCATTTGGGCCAGCTCACATTATGGACCTCACAGCGTGCGTGCGAGCTGCTGCCACTTCGGGTCAGCGACGCTTCTTTCACTTTGATGTACAGGACACTCGAAGAGAGCGTTGTTTCCTCTCCACTTCTCATTGGCCAACATGCGTAATAAAACGGAAACAGCGATCATTTTGTTCTCTCTATTCATATCTCGATGAATAATGTCATCTCCCCTTAGGCAACTTATTGTTTATTGTCTATCCTGTACCGCACAATATAAGGAACGACAAACCAGTACACCCAAACTTGATACGTCAAGGGTCGAAATAAGCAGTTTCCGATCGCAAATTTGCTAATGAAATTGACACATTGATTAGAAACATTCACAATGATAGACTTTTCCCATTAACGCAATCATCGAGACGGTCCCGGAAAGCTTCAGCGGGCTGGAAGCACTCGCATCACGTCACGCCAGTAGTCGGAGGTCGAGGAAAGCTCGTGGCTATTTACGCCGCCGCCCGCTAGCTAAAATAACTAAATACTTCCTCCATTTGTTTTTCATTGCACCTCAGAGTAGCCAATATGCTTCATTTCATATCAAAGAACAGACTGTTCACAGAATGACTTTTTCAAAAAACATCAAAGGAGAGATCATGGACAAAAAAAATCAATAAAAAATAAGAAACGTCTCACAGTCATGCGGTAAGACCTTGTCAAAGTAACACAGCATACAAGTATAAACTGCTGCAGTTCAAAAAGCGGAAAGGCACATTTGACGTGCGCCATGTAATGCAATATGATATGTTGTTCTTTCGTTACATCACCTTATTCGTGCTTCTGCCTACACCTACACACTGTGATGCAATTCATTTTCTCCGGATCATATTATGACATATTATCTTGTCAAAGTTCTATTTTGCCTTTGGAGTAGAATCTGCAATAACACTAATTTGTTGCGTAATTGATTCATGTCTGATAAATAAATGATCATTAAAACAATACAATCACACATATGTACCAAAGTACTGAATCATAACTCATTTGGATTTGATGAATTATCTGTTGGCAAAGTATGACCAATGAGTAATATTGCTTGAATTATTCAGGAAGAGGGCCTCATAGGGGAAATCTAAAAATACTCAAGAGATGTGCTCTTCCAAGGGCTACAACTTTAAAGACGTGCTCGCCGGCTATGACTTCAAGTGCATTGACCACACTCATCAATTAAGTTTCGACTGGGAATATATGTTCACTGTTTTGGCAGCCACCGCATGTGAATCACCTATTGGGTGTCGAATCGCCTGTCCAACATCATAAAGGCAGTAAAATTGCTTTTAGATAATTTCCTCATATATGATAGCAGGGAACCATTTTATTTCTTTTTGCAAATGGGAAAATGAGTGCGAATTTTGTACGATGGCGACTTAACGGGTGAGCCTGGAGGCTGCTTCCTCCAATTAGGTGGCAGAAGCACTGATAAAGATGGATGAAAATATCAGACATTTGCGATGTCATGTTGGCTGTGATGGACATCATTAAGAATTAATGAGCGTAATATGCTGGGGAGGGTGGGGGGGGGGGGGGGTAGCGAGAATTCAAGAACAGCTCAGATGTTGCAGTGTGTAAACTGGAAGATGTCCATCTCTAAATTGCAGCATATTATGCATATATACAGAATATGCAATTATATTGCATATTCTGTATATGTTTGAAAATTGTTATAATGATGGCTTTGCTATTACAAAACAGGCAACGTACAACACCTGCGGTCATGCAATATAAGGTGCCGCACTTGGAGTGTAGGAGCCATTTGGTGATTAGGGCGGCCATTACGTAGTTGACTTCATTATGCTAAGCTAGTTAGCCGCAAAGCCAGTCCTCGTCTGTTCAAGCCCCCTTGAAATTCGGTGAGGAGAAATATTTGAAGTACCCAATCATGATTCCAATCTCGGCACATAATCAGCTACAAATAACCTCTTTGTAATCTCACGGTCGCTATCAAACACTTTGTGTAGCCTTTGTTTGCTGGCTTCTGATTCCGTGTCATGAGGTGTGTCAGGTTTAGAGGCCGGCACACACTCAGTCTTTGAGGAAACATAACTCATTTGTTTTTGATGAAATGAGGGGGGTTGGAATTTATGCTGTGGCTTTTCCTGTCCAGATTGTTTCTCACGCCACAGCCATGCGGTTTGGACAACAATGAAAATACAGAGACAATGAAGGGGGGTTTAGTTATTTATTTATTTTGCTTCAAGCATGACATACTGAGAAGACGCTTAACAAATGTACGGTTGAGCAAAATCACTTCCACGTTGCTGGTCGACTTCCAGGTCAAAACATTTCATTCCAAAGGAAAATAAGTTTGAAAAGATTATTGCTTTTTTTAAACTTCAGGGAAAAAAAACACCGCCACCCTAATGGAGAGGAACAGATGTTCTGAAGCTCACTGATCTTTGAGATGTTTTCAGGTGGGTGCGTCGCTTCATTTGCAGTTTGCCACCAGACCTGTCACACAAACTGCGTGAAAACTGAATTGAATTTAACTCAATATCAATCGTCTCTGTGTGCCCTGTGATTGGCTGGCAACCGGTTCAGGGTGTCCCTCGCCTACTGCCCGAAGACAGCTGGGATAGGCTGCATCATCCCACCGCAACCCTTGTGAGGATAAAAGCGGATCAGAAAATGGATGGATGGGTGCATAACTTATTCGGTATGAGCTCTGGTTGGCATGTCTGTTTTACAGTTCTGACATTCTGGGTTAGAATTCTTCCTCAAACCCTCCTGTGTAAATTCAGTTTATTTGCTGCTTGGGGGAATAAATAAATAAATAAATAAATAAAATCACGTCTCTCTGTGTGGCCTGGTAGGAGATGGCCCATGGACTGGTACCGGGCCGCAGACCGGTGTTTGAGGACCCTCTGCTGTATACAACAGCATCTGTAATGGTTGCTGCCTTTAAGTTGGTTCTCGAGTTCACCTCCACTTTCCAATTGCTCCAATTGCATCTGATTTATTTGAATCTGTTTTTTTTTCTTCTTCTTTTTGATGCAGACTGAAAATTAATGATTTTGGACTGCCGTTTAAACAGAAAACATTCTGCAAGGAGATTGTTAAGAGGCTTGCTCAGAGCTCAGTACCTGTGGGAGACTGCTTGTCAGAACCTACTTTTAATGACTGCCTTACTATTCACTTTAAGCCCACAGATGTATGCCAAGCTGTTGGTCATGCCAGCTTTTGCGACAGGACAAGTTTTAGTCATGACTTGCCAGGTATGCATAAGTAGAAAGTGGAGCTGCAAGTTTGGCATTTGGCTGCTTTTGTATTAAGCGAGTGGAAATCGTCATCTCACGCACGTTCTGCTAAACAGCGACGGCTATGTTTGCGCTTTACCTCTCAGAACCTACTGTATGATAACAATCCCTCGAGACATATAGTAAATCCTCAAATGAAGGGTTCCAAATTGGAGCGTGCCTTCACCAATATGAAATGAACTCACGCGATGTGTGAGGAAGGGTAACTGGCGTAAGAAATGAGCCAACAAAACATTCATGTTGGGAAAAACATGGCTCAAAAGTGACTTGGGAAGATGTGGATGAGAACCTGTAAATGTCGACACGTCAGTCAAATGATAAATGTGGATCTCAAATCAAGTTTGGTGGCAAACTCTTACTTTTTTTTTTTTTTAAATTAGCCCTGGCAAAAAAATAAAAAATCAACATTCAGTGCGTTTGCAAACACTCAATGCTTCGCCACTCAGTTGGATACGGCTACTTCCTGGTTAATGGCGAATGGGGAAGAGATGGGAGGTGCCGATATGATTTAGGGGGTTGGAGAGTTGCGAGGGTATGATATTCTACACCCGCCCACCCCCGAACTGAAATGGATACAATCCCGTATACACTGAACATGGGGCGCACAGTAAAATGAAGCGTGACCTCATGGTATTTTCATGAAATATGGCTGCCCCAGATGTATCGGGCGCGTGGCACTTACTTTTATGAAGAACGTTTGCTTATTTCATAATCTTCCTTAAAAACCTGGCAGAGCGCCTTTTTTTTTTAATGCAGTATTCATTTAACATTGATTAGTTTTCCATTATCTATTTCTTTTTCGCCTCATTCCTGTTGATATGCAGCCCACAATCTTTCCACCTTGGCGCAGGTCTGCGCCGCGCTCAGTGCTTTTTGTAATCGTGGCTTGTTTTCAGTATTCTCCAATACATGAGCTCTGAATAAAAGCGCTTTTTATCCCTTGGCCCCTTTTTGTCTCACACACAATGTAGAGCGAATGCATATATTCTGCGGTAACCTTGAGTTCTTGACATTTTCCGTGAATTGCATGACACCCACCTACGGACAAGTGTTTGGCAGAAGATGTACTTTCCCTCTTCACTTGGACCGTTCTCCACATGGGAAGCCATTAGAGAGAGAAAAGCTGACAAGTAGGAGTAACAGAGGATGGCGGGCCTCAGTCCAGTGCCTCTGATTCCATCCCTGACGGAGCAGCGAGTGGCCCTCACTCACAGCTGTCCTGAAATCAGTCAGCCAAGCACAACTCAGACCTGAGAAAGTGGAATACTACATTCTTGGGGGGGGGGGGGGGGGGCTAAGACGCACACGGCGCGGCGCAATCTTCTTCTTGGAGTGGATGGAGTGGCAGGGACTTATATAAATGCTAAACGTTGCTACCCGTCACTGGGGCGGACGGCGGCGCAGCTTTGCAATGACTTCCTGGTTGGATCGATCACGCGGCACGTGAATCATGTGACTGCGATGTCAAGATGGGATCCGATCGATTTGATGCGTGCAGCAAAACATTTCGGATGTGAAGCCATGATGTGTGTTCACAGAGTACAACTAATGCACAGCGTCATCAAATATGACATCCAGCCCGGTGCCAATACGGAGGGAAGAAAGGTAGCGAAAGGATTATTAAAAGGGGGGGGGGGGGGGGGTAATGGTTGGATTTGTTTTCAAGTTAAGCTCCCTCTGCTGCCAACATGTTTCCAACCTCCGCGCCTCATCCCGCTCTCACGATGAGAGCGGGCGAGTGTACAATGTGCAAGGCATGTATTAAAACTGTCATCGGTTCTTCAAAAGATTAGCTTTGCATTCCGCGGTCATGATGATTGTGAATGCAACCGGATGGTGCAATTATTGATGCAAGTTACCGCCAAGTTACTTTCCCTGTCGGCTGTGAATGCCAGGTATGAGGCAACCCGCGCCCCCCAAAAAAAAACCTGAAAAAGCAAAGAAAAGGCAGCGTTTTGTCTTCCTTTGTCATCCTGTGACAGCAGGAAACTAAAGAGGACCAGCAACAACCTCCGCTAACTGCGTCATAAAATCGAAATTATTGCAAAATTGCTTCTCGATTCATTTCTCCAAAGTGGATGCAATTACACCGAGTGTGACAAGCTGCACATGGTGTAATCCCAAATGTTATTAAGCAATGCAGACTGGTAATCAAGACAAAGGGAGCGCACAAGCGCACATTACGTTTTCATGTTTCCATTACGCGCGCGCACACACGCACGCATGCATACGCACAAGTCAAATAGGCAGGAATGAAATGATCATAACATTGCTATACAAAAGTTGCTATACAAAAGTTGAATTACCCCATCCTCAAAGTGGGATGTCTGCTTACATCGCGATCTAATGACCTTGTACATGCAGGTCATACGTAGCCTTTCCACACCATATGTCCACACCGGGAAGAATGTTGACAACATTCAGGTGGGATGTGTTTTTGTGCCGCACAAAGACAGAAAAACCAAAGCACGCAGACACACGCGTACGCGCAGCGCGCTAACGCTCCGCAAAGAGTTCAAATACTTCCGCAGCGACCTTGTACGTGTAGGTAACAGATCCTCATTTGACACCGCTAATTGGCGGGCATGTCGGAGGCTGGTTAGCAGCTCAAGGAAATGGCAGGCGCTCATTGATTCACCCCCCCCCCCCTTCCCATCGGACACGATACAGCTTAATCCACTCGACGGCGCAATTGTTGATGGGGGTGGGGGGGGGGGGGATGTGGAGAGGACATATGAGGCTAAGACTGCAGAGAGTACAAGCGTTTTAAAAGACACTTGGGACTTGGAAGGTAAATGAAGGAATGGGGGTTTGCGAACGTTGACGCAAATTGAGAGTTGACAGCTGTGACGGAATGTTTATGTCACGGCGGCAAGCATGGCCTGCAAATTGTGAAAGCCCCCCGCAGGTGAAAGCACCATTGCCCCCCCCCCCCCCAGCACAGGCCAACTAAACACTATGTAATATTTGTGTTTCTTTTTTTTTTTAATAATACTGTCTGTTTTTATCAATGCAATTGCAGGTGTTGGGTAGTTGAGTGGATTGGGTGGAACAAATACATTAAAAAAATCATAGTTGGGGTTCATCCAAATCCTTCAGTGTTCATTTTTAAATTAGACAAAAAATATATATATATGACAGCAAGTTTGTAAACAAGAGCCTTTTTCAAGCTTTGCAGGGAACAGGCCGATGCGTCTGTCTCGAATATCACATTATCCTCTAAAAAAAAATTGATCGAGGCCATGCAGACAGAGCAGCTGTGTCTTATTTCTATGAAGAACTGCAGGCACTTTCTGTGAAAAGACGCACATCAGCATTCGTTTTTCAGAACACACGTGCCACCCCTCTGTACAATGCCCATATCTCATTGGCTAGAAATAAAATTTGACATTGACCAATAATATTTTGCTGATGACCAATATACTGTTGTTTTTTGTTGTTTTGTTTTTTAAAGGTCATTTCAGTGAACAGAGGACACGAGGTAGGATTTCAATTCGATAATCGCCACTCAGACAAATTTTCTCCTTAGGATGCAACAGTTGCCATGGAAACAAACTTTTATCCTGCTCTTGTGAAAAAAAAAAAACAACAAAAAAAGAAAAGAAAAGAAGGGTCTTACTGGCCACACTTGTCAGTCTTCACACTCCAGCCTCCCAACCACACCACAGCACAACACAGCAGAGCCTGCAATTGAAGGAAAAAAAAGAAATGCTCCAGTTACTCTGCCACGTTTCAGGGGTTTGTTGCAGACTTGCTGCCTCAAGCGCTCTTACATTGAACGGATTCGATGCTCTGTTGACGTCCGTTGCTTGTTGCTCCGTCCGCATATTGCGCATTTCTTGAAACCACCTCTAGGGGTTGACGCGGGCATCTCAAACTGAGTTTCAAGAAAGAACGAGAAGCAAGCGTAGACATAAATATTGTTGTTACTTTAGTTCCGGTGGATGATTTTGGAATGACGACGACACTATCAAACTAGGAGGCATTAAGAGCTTCGATCCATCCGTATCCTTCTATCTTACCCTCATGATGGATGGGAAAGAGAGATGGCAGCCAAGGGAGCCCGCAGACGCCAAATCATTAGCCGGACGTGTGCAGGTGCAGCTTTCAACGTCACGAGAGCGCGCAGCAGCGGCGGCGGCACTGCCTAGGAACGGCGTGTCGGTGTGTGTTTGCGCCAGTGCATCGTTGAGCTACTTAGACAGATTCCTCAGCTGCCTGTCGATGTGAGCTGCGTCCAGTCACAGTGCATCCATCAACGACCTGCACGCAGATATCTTCAAGTGTGCGAGGGGCCCGAAACAGCTGAGCTTTCCATCTCCCGCCTTGGGGGAAAAAAAAAGAAAAAAAAGAAAATGTGATCAAAAACAAGCCGACATATGCTGCTGTTTCGATTCCTTTTTATTATAAAAGTGTGAATTAGTCCGGCGCGAGAGCGAATCATTTCCCCTCTGCGTGTGTCCTTTGAGATAACGCGTCATGCTGCTATCGCACATTTATTGTCTTTTAAAGAGGCGGAAACGGAGTGGGGAGAAATAAACTCTCATTTAAAAACCATTCGCTCGCATATGGCTCATTTCAAGGTTGAACATACGGAAAATAATCTCTCATACGTTATTGTCACAGTACAACAAAGCATGAATTCATGTTTGTTTTTTGCCGCATCTATCCCCAACATCTCCAAAATGACTGGCTCTCACTCCTTTTGATCTTTGCTCTAAAATATATTTCCTTGTCCGGTAAAAAGAAAGAGGCGCACGCGTGATTGATAATGCATGCACGCAATGCTCCGCCGGCTACTAGCGTGTTGCTTTGATCTCGGTCAAAAGTGACTTGAGGACGCTCGGATAAAATGCAGGGCGAGCCCGGCCGTCCGCGTGTGGCGGTTTCAGGGAAGCTGATGATGCTCTCGAGGCAACACACGCGCACACATTATTGGGGATGGCGACTGGAATGATGCTGTCAATCACAATTTGAATGGCCCGCTCGCCTCCTTTCGACCCACCGGGAGCAAAAGCAGAACAAGCCAGACAGAGAAAAAGGACTGGAAGAGTCGAATGCAAACATCTTTAGTGGAGACGATATAGAGATGAGCTTGAGTTTTTTGACAGCTGTGGCCTTTCCATACTGGGCCTGAAGACCGAACAGTCCTTGACACGAACACACACACACACGCAGACCCCCCCCCCCCCCCCACACACACACACACTGCATTCGTCCACCTCGGCAGTGCTACAACTTGTATGTATTATTCATTCATTTAGCAACGAGCAGGATGTGGGGCCTCGTCAAGGAGCTGAAGCCACCGCAGAGTGGAGCCAATAGCTGAGAGGAGAGGGAATCCACACGGATACTTTTATTTTATTGCATTTATTTATTTCAATGGGATGTGCACTAAAATAAGGACATGACTCGATATCCATCAGCTCAGGCGTGGGCAACTGTCTGATGCGGCCCGCGGCCACACTCCTGGTGGCCTCTTGATGAATTTTCGCTCCAAATCTCACCCTTCAAATTTTTACTTATTTATTTATCAATCAAGCTAAAATGTTACTTAAAACATTGCCTCACGGATTGGATGCATGACTCTACTTTTTCATAACAGGGAATCAAAACAACACCTTCTGGCTACACTTCGCCGAAGCCTCGTCAGCTCCCATGCAGGAGAACAACGAATAAAGTCGCCTCTCGTTTCACAGTCCCTCCACCAGCTTCGACTTCAGTTGAAGTGATTCAACTCTCAGCCAGAACAGATTGGCTCCGCTATCTCCCCTGGCCAATCTGAAACAGCAATCGGACTGGCATTTTTTGATGGCTCTCAGTCCGTCACACAAGAGACATTTGTAGATGAAAGCGCTGAGACGTTCGCCGGGAAGGAGCCGTTGCTCCCGAGATGGGAAGAAAAATCTCTGGAGCAAGCAAGGGTGGATGACACAAGGACGGAAGTGAAGTTTGGAAGCGGGCCATACGGAAGAGGAGTCAAGGGAAATAGATCGCGAGCTGATCTAATGAAAAATTGAGGCCAGAGGGTAAAGGAAATTGAAGATGGACTTTGCTCCCTAAATTAACTGAAGACCACATGTCGCCTGATGGCATCAGTGCAGTTTTATTCCTGTTTGGTGCTCATACGCCATTAAAGTAGCTCTGTATTGGGTTGAGAACTTGCGGAATATTGGGTTGGTGGTCTCTTCAAAATATGGACAAGATTGACAGAAAAAAAATATTAAAAATGCAGTTTTTAGCCATGCAGCAAAGCACCAAACTCGAAAAGGATTCTAAAACTGATTCTTACTGGCCCCGTTGCAGTATAAATGCAAAACACAGAAGATGGTGGCTGTTTCGCATTTTGTGTCGTGTCCGCAAAGCTCGTCTTATTTGGCAGCCCGTCATTGTGGGGGCTCAATATCTTGCACACGTGATTTACTGACGTCCTGCATCTATATAAATACATCAGTGCTGAACGTCACGCATTGATAAATATCCTTCTTTGAAATGCAGCTGTGATTTAGTAACTTCGTTCAGCATGCATTCGTGACTTGCACTCGAAGTGTGTGACAATCGGTGCTGCCATTGGACAGAAGTGACGAAGGCGAGACCGAAATCTCAACGGTGACTTTTTATAATCCGAGGTCTGCAATTTCCCAGTGTTCTGGAACGGAGAACCGTTCTTCCTGTTGACTTCAGTTGTCATGTCAGAGCATGATGGTGGGGTGCACTGACATTGTACACTTTGCGACTAAATTATGAGAAGAAAGGAGCGTCGGTGCAGAGCGCCGATGCGTATGTGGAACTGGGAGTCGCGACTTGGAATTGAAGCGGATTTACATGGGACATGAGAAGAGAGCCAATCTTTCTTTTTTGTAAATGGATGCTACATCTTCTTGTTGCTTTCAAGCTTAGCTTGTAGCAGACGTGCACATTTCAGCATGACCTCTATGATCCACTGGTGAAAAGGACACTTTGATTCGCTCCTCTTTCATCTATTACTGCTTCAAACAACAGTGAATGGAAGAAAAGTGGTTAAGATTGCACGATGTCTGTTTTATGTGTTGTGTTGTATTATTTTGTTATTTTATGTTATGTGGTCTTTTGATGGTGGCGCGGGCACCCGCAACGGCTCCTCTTGTTGTCTGTTGTCTGTGTAAAAGGGAGGAAATTTCATCTGTGCTGTATGTTACAGCACATTTGACAATAAAGTTGTATTTTATACTTGATCATATTGAAACATTACGTCCTAAAGCGGGGGCACCCAATCCCCCCCCCGCAAAAATTTACCTTCAACAGCAGTTGAAGGATTGTCACGATATAACCGCTTAAAATACATGAAGTGACATCGCGTTCATTGACTTCATCTAAAATAGATAGTCCTCATTATAACATGCAGCCAGTGAAGACGAAGAGGGACGGAAATGAGAAGGGAAGCATCGCTTCAAACCTTGAGGCTTCACTTTCAATCAGGCCTGATCCTCCGACGCCTGACGTTTGGACTAACAATGGCCAGCACTGCTGTGAGTAAAAACAGGAGCTACGGGAGGGGCCGGCCCCTAACCGCGTGGCCCACCCTGACCCGTCGCCACCGAGAGCGAGGGCATGTCAGCGCAATGACATTATGCTAGATAAATGCCCAGCCAGCCACCAAATGTGTATGGCTCTTTTATAAGAGAAGGTTGCCACATGGCCCAATTCGGACAACTCGCGAGTCTGACTATAACACTCGAGTGTGTGTCCGTGTGTCACCGACACATGCTCGATGCCCTTGAGCGCGGCGACAGACAGCTGCACAGTGGTGAAGTTCAGAGAGGGCCCCCGTGAGCATGACTTGTCCACAATGCGTGCTTATGAGACACTTGCCCGACGGCCCCGAAACTCCTTCGACGACTCCGTGGCCCACATCGTGTGAGGCGGAACTTTTACAGCCTCGTATTCATTTGACGATAAATGATAAGAAAGTTCCATCAGGATTATCTCAGCAATGGTCTCCTCTATACATAGACCGTAATGCACTTATCTCCTCATCTTTACGGCGTTGTTTCCACCAAGCGGTACAGTTCGCTTAGTGTTTAGAGTTCCCGGTGGCATTTTTTTTTTCCAAGGCAAAAATAACCGGAGCACCCATCTCCGTTAGGCAACGTCCCACGAACACAACGATGTCTAATGTTAAATGACACTTTTCTGATGATGACAAACTATGAAGACGCTCTGCAAAGTCTCAAGTGTGGTTCGAAGTAAACATTGGTCAAATCAAGCACCAAAGGTGCCACAAAATAGACGGAACTCTAAGGTGAGGGTTGTTTTTTTTTTTTGCATAACAACCAGCCCCAAGTAACAGGTGAAAACACAAGAGAGAGAGAGAGAGACAGAGACAGAGAGACAGAGACAGAGAGAGAGAGAGAGCTGTTGCTGCTGGCAGGCGTCATAACCCAAATGCCTTCAGGTCGGAGGGATTCACAACATGACACCGCACCCCCCCCCACCCCACCCCCAGACGGCGTATTCCTGTGCTCGCCAAATGCTGTTATTACCATCATGTTAGCTACCAACTTGAACAACCAGAAGAATCATCAACAAACACATCTGAAAAGCAATCTTGAACTGAACACAATTTCATTTGTATTTGCGAAAGGAGAGCAAACATTTTGTTGATTTCATTCCTTGGGAGCCATGTGTGCTGCTCCGAGGAAGATATCCATACTGGGGGGAGTAACGTAATCCCGTCATGAGTTCTTATAATGGCAGAGTCAGACTGCATTCCATAGATTAGATTATTAATATTATTATTTATTTATTTTTAAACACAGAAGGTAGAGCATACAGGGACGGATCTCTTCTTCCCCCGAGGCAGTGTAATTATATCAGAGGATGTCTTTTTAAACATGTGCGCTCGCCCACACACAGTCCCAGGTCACATATATATGTTCTCAACCTGAGGCATTTCTCACCGAGGCCCATGTCAAGTGACCGATTTCTCTAAACTGCACCCTTGGGCAAGCGAATGACGGGAAGATGGCCTGTCAGGAAGCCATTGGTTCACTTCACAGTGCACAAACACACATGCGAGCAATCTGTGGGTCTACAGTCATGTGTGGGGGGGGGGGGGGGGTGATAAAAATCCTCATTTTCCTTCATTGCCGGGTCATTTGTCTCCGTCCCACAGATGTGGGGGGGATTGCCAGTCATGGAAATAGTGGGCGACAATGGAGCCGGGTCACGTCATGCCTTCATCCATCATTTCACTGTAAGTCTCACCGGATGCTTTATTCTTTCTTCCACTTGCCCCTTTTGGAGTTCACTCTTTAGAGTTTGCTCAGCTAGCATTGACAGTTGTGTCACGGTTTTCTTTTTGGCAGTAGAAGACGCGAGAGCAAAATGAACGGCACTTCCGGGTGGGGTTGTTAGGCAACTGCCGCACCTGAGCGACCTGTATAAAGTGAGTGTGGAGAAGTTACTAATCTGGTGGAAATGGGATGCAATTGGTGTTGACAACATCATTTTACTGCGCAGGTTGAATGATCCCAGTTTGTGCAGCAGCAAATTATTTACATTTGCCGATTGAGAGTTTATCACCCATTTTCTATGCTGCTTGTTCTCATTTGGGTGACGAGCAAAATGCAACCTATTCCTGCTAACTTTGCCGCAGACCTTAGAGCTTTGCTCTTAACCACTGAACAGCAGGTCATCGTGTGTGCTCGCCTGGTCGATTAGTTAGTGAGCACAATGAGGTGAATTAATCAGTATTTTGGGATGGATACACTCAAAGTGACATTTTTGTAATATAAAAGTTTTAGCTCAATAACAGTTGGGAAACATTGCAGATCTGTGAGATTAGTCAAGGCTTGAATCAAGAACATCTTTGGCCGATTAGTGCTCTCCATTTTACCACAATTGCTTTGACATTTGATCAATCAATTCCCACACAATCCATGACCCTCTGAACAAATGGATCTAAATCCAGAGGAGATTCGTCAGGAGCAGCAATACAAATGCTTCTACGCTGCCAAAGGAAGTGGACCTTTGCCTTGAAGAACAACTCATTTCTCAGGAGGATGAGGTTGGCTCTTGATGAGCAAACCGTAGCGGCAAATCTGTTCTTCCCTCACAACTGTCCATTAGTGCGCGGTGGTTTTGAATGGCACTCTTCGGAGGGCTCACACGAGGCTAGGGCAAAAGCTGTCAATTATTTTGCTCTCACAATCACGATAAGGTGCACAGGTGATGGAGAGGGAGCTCCAGGTAAAATCCTCATCATCTCGCCTTCCTTCTATTCACACACGCACACACAGCCTGAGACACCTACACATTTATGAGCCGAGTAAAGCTCAAGCACCTTATACGTGTGTGTGTGCGGATGAATCAGCAGCATTCAGCCCTCATGGGGACACAGGCTGCCTGTTAGCGCTCTGCTACCTGCCTGAATCGATGCGTCACCATCCCACCTGAATGCTGCAGACAGGATAAGAACGGGAATGCAGAGACGGGTGCAATTGTCTCCTAGCACAAACCGATGACCATTTCTGTCCTTTTAAGCAACTTCACATCCAGGCAGTGTCTTAACAATGTCTGATCAGTCGCGCATCTTGGCAGCGCGATATACAGTCGAATCGCAGGAAGACTGACACGCACGCTTCTATTTGGTGAGTGAAGGACAAGGGGGGGTCGAAGGTCATCTGGGACACAAATTATCCGTTATCCAAGTGTTTATTCCATCAACACAGCCAAAAAAAAAAATCCTGTCATGTTGGCTTGCTTCTCGCAACAAAGGAAGTAGAAACAACTCTGTTCCAGGACAGCTGTAAAACAATCACATTTATTGAATAGTAGCTTTCTCAAATTGAGGAGACAAAATAGACACATTATGAATCCTCAATAGTAAAGATGAACTTGTAGAAAGCAAATACCATCTTGTTTTTTTTTTGTTTTTGGTCCACCATTACACTGAGCCCAACAATCTTGTTCCTTTGGCTTCAATTTGGCAGCAAAGGAAGGACTCTCCATTCCAGGACAGCTGTGATACAATCAAACCAGCAGACTTCTTAAATTGAAGAGTCAACATGGACGCAAGGAATGTTTTCATCAGAGCGAGGCCTTGCACGCACATCTGGTCTGCGCTATCCCTTGATGGATATGTCAAGGCAAAATATTTCATAAATCAACACTGTGAAAACAATATGCACTGAAAGAAACATCATCCCAAACGCACATCTGCCTTGTGCTTTTCTTTCAGGGTGAAAGACAGAGACAAGTCCAGTTTCCACCGGCATTCCCTAAATGGCACACGAATGTGAGCGGGAATCAGGCGAGTGCATCACTACGCTATCAGTGCCTATTAAGAGACACATTTGTAACTTTATGTTTAAGTTTTGACGCAAAGCATTTAAGCTTGGTTGTGGTGTCATGCTACAGGCTCCAACAAGTGTTTAGCTAAATGCTAACTTCAAACTTGTCGGGTTTGGTTTGACGAATAGGAACTCTGTTTTGTGGGTCCGCTTGCAAGTGATGACTGGTGAGGTTCGGTACACTTGAACTCAAATGCAAAATCTGCTGGGCCCAAAGAACGTAAAACCTATGGAAGAAATCCTAAATATGTAAGCGTAATGATTAGCATGTGTTGGAAATGCTCTCATCACCTTCTGTGTGGGTATCTGACAGACAGGGCCGTGTGGAATGCCGTTTTTCAAGACAAATGGCAAAATGTAAAATAAACTTACAGTGTGTGGCATAGATGTGCTTTCTTTCTTTGACCTGATGAAATAAAAATGAAGGCGTTAAATGAATACGGTTGCTAAGAATAGCAAAATCCACCAATCATGGCCCTCCCTAAAAAAAGTTTCAGATAGCCGGTATTACTATGACTAAAGTGTAAACTCACCACAAACTTGATGTGATTTTGAAAAAAAATACATCAATAAAAGTGCACTTACCTGGCAAAGACTCACTGTTAACTTCCACTAACAACCCAGGCCAAACTTAGGTCCTCCTAGACAAAAACAGATCCACTTCAAAACTGTTTACACCAATTACTACTTTTCTATTAGTCGGGGCTTTAGTGCAATATTGTTGCATCTTAATAATAATTTTAAAAAAACACGAATGAATATATATGGCAGTACCGAATTACAAATGGGAACACTTGTCACGGATATACAGTACTGCAACAATAAACGCCTGGTTGCGAGAAAACTGTGAGAATTTGTGTCTTGTCTCCGAGATGCAAACAGGGAATGAAGACTTATCTCCTGAGGCCACAGGTCTCTCTGACGAGCTCGATTGCTACACCATAGCCACTGGTGGTTGCCTCGAGGTCACGATGGCCTTGGGAGTGCAAAAAATTAAAAATAAATGTCGTGATCATAAAAACCTAAGATCCAGTTTTCTAAAGCGGTTCTCATGATGGTCTCGGCTCAGCTGAAGCTTATTTGATTTCAAGATGGGGTCGGTGGGTTCACTTTAAATTTAGCTCGCATGATGTAGAGTCCAGGACACATGCTTGTTTCCGTGAAAAATGAACATTTTCTTTGTGGTGCAGTGTGGTGCCTGAGGACTGAGGCCAGTTCAGTTTATGGTCTCACGTGCTGATACAAGCTTTGACTGCCAGCGCCTCTGGTCCAATTAATTTTTTTATTTTTATTTTTTTTTGGTGACAGAAACAATAACTCTTGACCATCTGACTTCTGATTGCTTATAATAAAGATATACACTGTTCGCTTTTGACAAAGAGGGGTTTATTTTCCCCTCCCAGTCATGTGAAGCAGATAGAATCCAAAGTTAAAAAAAAGTTGTGCAGTGCAAACAATAAACAGAAGCACGAATGTCTGCTATTGATATCGAGTCAAGCAATTTGTTACTCACTAGTTAATGAAAACAAAGTGCAGAGATACAAAAGTGCTGCAGGGCTGCCTTTAATACTGTGACGGTATACTTGGAGACGAAGACATTACAATTCCTCTGCTGTGTTGACAAGCACCAAAGGTTAAATATGGAGTGTGTGCGTGTGAGTGTGTCTTGGACAGGGGTGGTGGGGGACTCATGAATTATAATGTGAGCTGTCAGTGTGAGCTTGTCCTCAGGATGGTGAAGTGGCCAGTTCATGTTGGGACATGTCGTCTTGGTGCTTGATTATAACCCCGCTAAGATTCAAAACACACATGCAAGACAGTAAAGCGGGGCCCAACTACAACCCACCCGCACTGGAATGACAAAATACGTAACGCAAATAATCATCACGTGATCTGAACACCGTGTTGAGACGGAGAGAGGTGCCAAACGGCATGGAAGGTGGGGTTGACGATGATGGCAGGGGGGGAGGTGAGAAACGGCGATGTAGAGAGGGGGATGGGCGGGTCACCCCAGGGGCTTGGAGCGGTGCGGGGCAAGACGTGAAGGTCATGTCGCAGAGCATCAGATCAGCCGGGCCACTGGATTGCACGGGGAGCACTAGCGAGCCTCTCAAAGAACGGCCTCGCCAAAACGCATTTCAGGTTTGTCTTGCAGATC
Source organism: Hippocampus guttulatus (assembly GCF_054856545.1). Taxonomy (NCBI): domain Eukaryota; kingdom Metazoa; phylum Chordata; class Actinopteri; order Syngnathiformes; family Syngnathidae; genus Hippocampus; species Hippocampus guttulatus. The sequence continues at coordinate 17,955,874 of NC_141268.1, read as the reverse complement.
AGCCTGTAAATGTTGCGTCCGAGGTAGGGTTGGCCTTGAGATTCGAATAGCAAATCTCAGAGTGGAGGCGGTCATGCTCACCGCTAGCAATGGCGCTGCCCCCAAAGGTTTACAAATGTACTGTATAAAAACTTCCTTTGAGGTTGTCTGCATGCTTACAAGTGCAGTTAATACGTTTCGACTCTTCGCATTGTTACTGCATGCCTTAAATGCGAAAAACAGATGGACAGTTGGACCTCTATGAATTGGTGCCTAAAAATGACATCGCAGGGCCTAAGGCTGTGACTTGTGAACCTAAAATATCTGACCAAACCCGGAAAACAGGTGAGCCTTGACGGTTATTTTCTGAGCCTTTAGGCACTATGATGTCATTTTCAGTTGACAGCAAGTGGCTAGAGAAGGCAAAATGGCCGCCCCCTGAGATGGGTAAAAATGGTGTGGATTTTTTTCCTGTTTAATTCATATTCCAAAAGCACAATATTCAGAACTAGTGGGTGTGCAGCGAATACATTATTGTAAAGACAAAAAGATGATATGACTTCCCCTTTAACAATAGATGAAGAATACCAAAAGTCATATTGAGTGGCTTGACGTGCCCAAAAACGTAAAGCATTTTTTCCACTCAAACCTCACCAATCAGTATCCCAAAATTGAGGTTCCACTATAATACGCTTTCATCCCAGGTGGAATAACACACAGTCCTTGAACAGGTGTTGACAGTTCCTGCATGTAGAATAGTCACCGGAGTGGATCATATTGCACCTTCAGAAAGTGGCGTTGTTGACTCAGAGAACAAAGCGGTGTGGGCAGAAAACAATATTGACTCCACAACAAAACAAATAGATTCTTTCTGGTGCGTGAAGTTTCCTTGACACCTTAACTCTTAACATGGCGTAGAAGGAACATCTATGATTGGGTCTGGTGTGTATGCGCGTGCGTGTGTGTTTTTCACTGTGAGTAGGACTAAAATCGTCTGGCCTCCTCTGAAACATTTCGATAAATAACCATTCTCCAAAATGGGTGCTTTACTCACAGTTCAATCTCCCTGCAGTGTGGGAGAGAAGACACCCGAGGGAGCCGAGAATGAGTGAAGGCGTGCAGGCTGCAGGCCAAAATTCCCTCAGAACTATGAGACACTCAAGACCCGGTCACACAGACCACTCGCCACCTTACCCGAGTGACACCATGCACTTTGTGTGTGTGTCATGGAATCCATAGATTGGTTTCTTTATGATGCAGCAAAATGTACGAGTCAATGACTATAAACACTGCTCCAGCGTCATGTTTTTCGAATTTGCTTCCGCCCATTTTTAAGCTTTTAAAGGTTTACAACTGCAGACTTTAGCCTTGTAACGACAACGCAAAACTGAACTAGCTAAAAGTTTCACGGAGAAGTCGAATAAACCAGTTTCCCAACCTTTATCGAGCCAAAGTAAATATTTTAATAGAAGTATCGCACGGGGCACAACCAAACAAACATTACAACGTACTTAAACTTAAGATCTTTTCTCAATTTACTAAAAAAAAGACAGTTTAACAGTGCTTTCTGTCATCTATCAGAACACTCTGCCTTCATCCACCCCGACGCAACGGTATGTGTGCAAGCCGCCTAAACTGGCATGCTCAATTAACAACGAGACAAATGAACGCAAGTGTGTTGTGATTGCCCAAAATCAAGCTATTGGACATCACGTGTGTTTGGTCACATAGTATCTTCAATGAAGAATATTTGTCATTATCTCTTGTATTAGTGTGTTTAATATATAAAATGCAATAATGGAGAACCAAACCTTGTGGTACACCTCCATGACGCCCCAGTGCTGATCTCTTTGAGGTTTTGTTTTCTGTCCTGGAAAGAAACAAACAAAAAAAAAGTCAAAAAAGTATGCTCATCTACCTCTGTTAATACAACTGTGTCGCCCAAACGAAACAGCTGTCTGATGTGTTCTCATAGTGGTCTGCCACAGAGCGTCATACCCCTTCCAGGACCAGCCATGTTCACACATTAGGGTGTATGACCTCCGCTAGATGACAATGTGAGATTATGCCTCAGATCAAATAACATGTTTCCCTTGCAGACCATGGCTAACACACACACACACACACCAGATTTTGAAGCAATGCCCTCAAACACCCCATCACGCCCGATGCTTCTGTGCAAAAAATTGGGTTTATAACATTGCTGATGGATGATGAAGATTCACAGACCTGCGGTGAATAGATACCGAAGCACGTCAACGGTCTCTCAGACTCTTAATGCATGTTGTCAATGACTTTGCGATGCAAAACCGCCTTGAAAGGGAAATAAACTCAAGCTCTTAAAATTGTTAGATGTCAAAAGTAAATACCGTCTTCATCAACCATCATTTAGTTACATCTATTTAAGTAGTGGGTGGCCCGGTAGTCCAGTGGTTAGCACGTCGGCTTCACAGTGCAGAGGTACCGGGTTCAATTCCAGCTCCGGCCTCCCTGTGTGGAGTTTGCATGTTCTCCCCGGGCCTGCGTGGGTTTTCTCCGGGTGCTCCGGTTTCCTCCCACATTCCAAAAACATGCATGGCAGGCTGATTGGACGCTCTAAATTGTCCCTAGGTGTGAGTGTGGGCGTGAATGGTTGTTTGTCTCTGTGTGCCCTGCGATTGGCTGGCAACTGATTCAGGGTGTCCCCCGCCTACTGCCAGAAGACGGCTGGGATAGGCTCCAGCACCCCCCGCGACCCTAGTGAGGATCAAGCGGTTCGGAAAATGGATGGATGGATATTTAAGTAGTTCAAAAAAAAAAATAGGGCGGGACGGTGTTTGACTGGCTGGCACATCCGCCTCACAGTGCAGAAGTGCAGGGTTCAATTCCGGGTCCGGCCTTCCTGTGTGGAGTTTGCATGTTCTCCCCGGGCCTGAGTGGGTTTTCTCCGGGTACTCCGGTTTTCTCCCACATTCCGAAAACATACATGGCAGGTTAATGGAACTCTCTAAATCGTCCCTTGGTGGTGTGAGCGTGAGAGCGGATGGTTGTTGGTCTCTGTGTGCCCCGGCCGGGATTGACTGGCAATTCAGGGTGTCCCCCACCTACTGGACAGCTGGGATATGTGGATTGGAAAATGGATGGATGGATAAAAAACTAAATGTCTTTATGTACTCCCTTCTAGGGGGCCACCATTGCTAAGAACTGCTAAGAAAACCAGATAGTTCATAAATGTTCAACAAGGGCAAGCTATATATTCACTGTACGATTATTTTTTTTTGGGGGGGGGATTGGGGATTATGTTGTGTGTGCTCCAAAACGTATTAGTTCTGCGCAGTCTGCCTTGACATCATTTGATGTATTTTCTGTACAGCTTATCCTCATTAAGGGTGCGGTCGAACTGGAGTCTACACACAGCTGTTTATTCTGCACTGATCGCCAACCAATCACGGGTTTTTCTTCAATATTACTCCGAAAAACATGTGTACAAATGAAAAAATACGCTTCAAACACAAATGTGTCGAATGACCGCAGAAGTCAATGACTGCATTCCATTGAATTTCATAGCAGGACCAAGGGCAACGATCAGAAGTCACTCCTTGGCAATCGGAAATTCAGCCGCTCTCGTCCACCTTCATAAATCACCCGGCTGCATCTGCACATGATTCACAAAGTGTTACATCCATACGCCTTCGGAGGATGAGTCACCTAAGAATAATCGCACAAGGTAGTTTCAACGGCGGCCTTGCGGAAATGTTCAGAGGAGGTTTCAGGGAAAAAGATTTCTGTGTTAATGGTTCAGATGGTGGGGGAAATAAGCCTCCCTTGAGAGAATTCACTCTTAAGGCAAGCTTTTTAAATAGCTTATTGGGGAGAAAAAGACTATCCCAAAGAAACATAGTTGAGCAAATGTAGGATATGAACAGCAGCACTTGTGTCCTGATGACATGAATGTGGCAACGGTGATTAAAAAGAATGTGTGTGACGACAAAGACATGACGCTGACGAGCAGGGTGCCACACCTAATCCCACTGAGACGCAAGCAACAAAGGCTCTTGTTTATTAACGATGCTCATGAGGCAACAAATGAAGCATGAAATGACTGTGTCACGCACACTGACAGACACACACACACACACACACACACAGATTGTAGATATGCTGTAGGCGCCTGGTTGTGTACGGTGAGAGCATGGACCCAAACAAAAAAACATTTTTTGTTTCAAGCTGAGCAAATGTTCACATCCTAAATAAGAAAAGAACCAATTTCATGGCTCATGATGGTCAGCGGTGCGGAGAAGCGTCAGTGCCATGACCACTACGTTCACTATTTTGCACAGGAATGGATGCGTCAGTTTTATTGTGTGGCCGTTTACATACTGTGGCCAGATTTCCCCAAATAGAGGCTGAGCATTTCTTTAGGAGATGTTTAATCCACAGAGCTTTACCCGTACAACATTTTTGGGCTCATATTACACAAATAAATTCAATTCTGTGATTTCAAACTCAAGGCTCATCCACGCAGAGCTAGAATTAAGAAAATCGAGTCAAGAACCACATTGAAGCATGTTACTATGCACAAGAGTCGCAAATTTGGATCAACCTGCCATGTATGTTCTTGGAATGTGGGAGGAAACCAGAGTACCCCGAGAAAACCCACGCAGGCATGAGAAGAAAATGCGTGTACCACACAGGAAGACCAGCGCTGGAATCAAACCCTGCAACTCTGCACTGTGAGGTCCACGTGCTAACCCAGGTGACCACCGTGCCACCCAATTTTCATTATATACCACAAATTAATTTTGGGTCACAATAATGAAAACTCAGGTCATGAATTTGGAATTGTTCTTTTTTTTTTTTCCCTAGTCTCTTTTTTAACAGACCGCGGACAGCGAACAGACCACCTATCGCTTTTAGCATCATGCGGTTTATCGATTGAACTTTTCTAGCGGAGTAGAACAGAAAAGAGCAGACTAGAATGTGAATGTTGTTGACGTGGAGCAATTTTTGTCGAGCAGGAGCAAGGCACAAAAATAGCCGTGGCATAAGAACGCTTGGTCTGGTTTACGATGGCGTGCATGGCAGTTGATCAAGTCCTGCAACCTTTAGTGCAAATCACTAATTCATGACATAGAGATAAGACAAATGTGCTGTTTTGGAGCACTGGGGCGGGGGTTCACCTCCTTTTCTGTGACAGAGAAAGCGCTTGGCGACATAGAGAATGACTCAGACTCAGAGTGAGTGTATTGCTGCCATCTATAGGCAAAAGAGGGCTCAATTTTCACCACCCACCTCACCCCACGCCCAGTCTCATTGTACTGTAAGCCTAACGGCCTCAATATGTTGCTCATTAAGATTTCAGACCGCATTGCCACCTCAAAGCGTCCTCATCTAACACAAGTTGACCGTACGTGACCCGCAGGCCAGAACTGATTGGCATTGCGCTGCCCTGATGCCAGCGGCCGGCTCACCTGGCAGCAGGTAAAAAGGCGGGAGGCATCATTCACAGGGCCCCCGCCATCCTGGCACACACCACATACACACATAGAAGAAAAACAGCCTCCAAGAGAGATTCTGTTTCATGTTACAGGGAGCCAAATAAGAATTATCTGTCATATGAGGGCAGCGCCAAATGTGTCACAACGGTGATTCCAAACCACTGTGCCGTAGCAGTTTAGTGTGCCATAAGCAAACATGAGGAAAATGATCCCACGGTTCATAAACGATTATTTATCAGAAATAATGTATCTTTGGGTTGTTCGTCTCTGTGTGCCCTGCGATTGGCTGGCAACTGATTCAGGGTGTCCCCCGCCTACTGCCCGAAGACGGCTGGGATAGGCTCCAGCACCCCCCGCGACCCTAGTGAGGATCAAGCGGTTCAGAAAATGGATGGATGGATGGATGTATCTTTGTAAATGTCAGTAGCATGCAGTATATTGACAGAACAATGAAATGCTCTTCCACTTGACGGCAGAAGGCCCAATTAACCTGTGCCTCCACGGTGGCAACTTACCATTCAAGTAATGACTTCAGCTCAACTAAACGGGTCCAAATTTCACACGCGGCCAGCCAATTTGCGAGTAAATTGAGGCAAGATCACTTTTTTTTTTTTTTTTTTTTTTAATGACATTTTTGGTTGGTGGTATGTAAAATAACATGCAGCGGTTCAATAAAGGCTGCATGACCCACGGCAGGCAAAAGACTGATGGCTTGAGTGAAAGCAGCTAATTGGAAGTTTAAGGTGAAATCAGACAGGAAATTGGCTGTGCTTAATTTATGTTCTCTTAATGATTTGCAAATGAAGTCAGCAGTAGAGTATCAATCACAGGTAGTGGAAACACAAAGGAAATTTGAGCATTATCTGATATATGGTATGATGATCAAATATCACATTTCGAGCGCTTATGTCGACGCTGGCTTTTCGGTGCGTGGTCCATTTGGACTACAAATCACAAGCTAACTCTGCTTTTGTGCCCGTGAAATAAAGGCCGGGGCCCGTTCATGGTTAATGAAATCCACTGTTGACACAGGAAGTCTATCAGAGGGCGCCACGATGGAGCTTCAGTGTGTATTTGTGCGGTCCGGTGATCCACTCATACTCCCGCTGCCTTTCGTCTCTTTGTGTGACAGACAAAGCTGATAGCGCGCCGTCTTTCTGGCGAGATAGCATCATTATACAAACGGCATCCTGCCATTATTGACACTGCGTTTGTGTCAGTGTGTGAGTGACAAAGAGGCAAAAGAATACGCGGAGGGGTAATGGAGTGCCTGTTGTCAGTTTGCCATGTCCCTCTTTTCCTCTGTACAAACAAGTGTAAAACAAGCGTGCAGTCCATCGTCTGCATTTCAATCCAAGTCCTTTTATGACAATTACATTAAAAAAAAAAACGTTTCTCCATGAAGGACACCATTAAAGTGTAATACAGGACCGACATCACAATGGTTGGCCAGCGCTTTATAAACTCCAAGTACACCACATTTCACATCCATCCATCCATCCATCCATTTTCCGATCCGCTTTATCCTCACAAGGGTCGCGGAGGCGCTGCAGCCTATCCCAGCTGTCTTCAGGCATTCGGTGGGGGACAGCCTGAACTGGTTGCCAGCCAATCGCTGGGCACACAGAGATGAACAAACATCCACGCTCACACTCACACCTAGGGACAATTTTGAGTGTTCAATCAGCCTGCCATGCATGTTTTTGGAATGTGGGAGGAAACCGGAGTACCCGGAGAAAACCCACACAGGCACGGACGGGGAGAACATGCAAACTCCAAACAGAAAGGCCGGAGCCGGGATCGAACCCACAACCTCTGCACTGTGAGGTCAACACGCTAACCACTCGATCACCGGGCCGCCCAAATCGTGAAATCTGAAATCATGAAAATCTTGAAATCAACTTTTAGCTCAATTTAAGTTGTATGCGTGCCATTTTTTTCCTCTTTCTGTTTATTCTGCTGTCAGAATGGCATCAAAATAATGCACAGCTTAATTATCTGTCCTTCTGTCATCTAGTGGAGGAGCATTTCATTTTTCTTTCCGTCACCATCAGTCACACTCACATAGGAAGATAAAACAACAATAAAAAAAACTTTTGGAAAAACAAATGGATGATTTCCTATGGCATATGTGATGATCTCTCACGGTGCAGTGGTTACACCGCAGTTGTAAATTGGGCAACATCATTGCGGCGGTATAGTCTCATCTTGCAAATCAAAAAAGGGTGATGAAAAGTGAAATGCTTCTGGTCAGATTATTTCAGTCTACATTACAACCGATGCAGCAAAACACGCTTTACCTTAAGAAATGAACCTAATGAACAGAAATAGTTCTGTGCGGCTCCGCCAGACAGAAAGCATACTGAAGCGGACCACTTCAACAAACTGTTTGTGATGATTTGACCACAACGGAAACACCACAAAATGCTAACCTTCCCAGACTTAAGTTAACTGAACCGACTGGTGTGAAACATGAGTTATGAACCCTTCATGAGAAATAATTGGAAAACCATCTCGGTATGCAGTTCACGGCCTTCGCAATCTACCGGGCCTATGTTCTTTTACAAGCTCAAGTAGGCTCACATGAGTCCCTCTTCCCACCGAGGCAGCCTTCGTGACACTTACTGCCATGATATCGGAACATAGAGCCTTGCGACGAGCTGATAGCGGTGGAAGGCACTGAAATCCCCTTGGAAGGAGATTCTCAAATCCAGAGCGCAGGCCTGCAATAAAGAGGCAGAATCTGTGTTCGCCTCTTCTGCTAGTGGAAATGAAGATTCCAGAGCCGAAATAGAGAATAATAAGGCATTAAAAAGCGGGGCTGAGAAGTGTCGTTATAAATAGGGGCAAGGGACAATGCCTCAATAGTTTCTCAAGGAAAGAAAGAGGCAAAGGACACATGAGGGAAGAAGGGATGATCACACTCTTGGCTTATCTTGGTGAGTGGGGCAGGATTAAGTCATGTGCCTCTTTGCTGCATGTGCGCATGTCATCATCATCATACAATCACCCTTTGAGTGGTATCCAGGGGAGAGCTGAGTGAGGTTCACGTGTTGCCCCCAGACACGCTCTTACTTGAATGTAAAAAATGTACAGGCTGTCGGATCTTTTTTTTTCCAGCCACTACAAAACATAAATTAGAAAGTGAGGAGCCGCTGCCTTTAAGCTTCCTGTTTCGATCGTCACATTACCTGGCCCCGCCTCCCGCTGCACCGTCCCACCCCTTCACCCCCCATTCACTTTAAGAGCTGACTTCATCAAGCACTGATATTTTTAGGCCCACTTGCTTCACTTTTGATCGCTATTGTGCAGAGGGCTTTGGCTCCTCTGATGTCAGCCGTGACATTGTCAGGTGGCGGCACGGGCCAACCTTGGGCTCTCGTCGCAGTGACAGGCAGAGATGCAGTCCAGACACTGAGGTCAGGTCCCCTGCTGTTATCGCTACACTCTGCAAAGACCGAGCACCCTTTGGATGTCCACTCTCTGTCTGCGGTCTGCGAATACTGGCTAAAAAACAAGCGACGATCCTTATTGAGGGACACGCTGTCCAGATGGCGTCGTCAGTGCAGGAAGTCACAAGAAAATCAAAGGCAGAGACGCTGCAACAGGGAAGGCAAATTCCGAAGGGCCCGAGGTGAACGGGGCCTCCCCAAGTCATGGCGAACATTAGGCCCATATCACTGACAAAACAATTGAGGTTCTGCAAACTTTCTTTTAATGGCCACGGTACGATTAAGTGAAAAATTGTTGCACTTTATTTTGTGTACTTATTCAGTACAATATATGTGAGGTTTATGTTCCGTGTTCAGGCTGTTGAGTCTATAAGCAGTTCCATAATGGCAAATCTTGTGCAAAAATAAACATCTTGAAATTAAAAAGACAAACAAATGAGACATGCTATTCTTTACTATTTTAATGAAACGAATGGCCTTGCCGGAGGCTGTTACAGCTGACTTCAAGTCTGACTTGAGAGTCCACGCCGGACTAATCACCAGTCAATCTGACTGACACAGATTCAGACAAGCACTCGTATTAAGACCTAATCAGCCTTCAATGCACAAAACAGTTTTCGGAATGTGGTAAGAGGGATCGGACGAATTTCTGAGGGAGTACAGAAAAGTAAGCGCAAAATTGAACTGAACACTTTTGATTGTTATTGTTATTACGTATGTCTGTTACTGCAGATCTGTACGTTGGTTGTTTTTCTTCGTACGCCACTTTCACGAGTCATATTTGGCACAAGGACATTTAATTCATTCCAATGGCATTTTCAAGGCATTAAAAACACTTCAAATGTTGCATTTCAGAGTCGCTTTACAGGTTTATTATAACATTAAAATTATTTCTATTTTGAGAGTCTCCTGTAGCCTCTAATCCAACACAAGCGGGATTTGCTCTTGACTGATAAGAGCGGTTACGCAACAGTCGCCCCCTCCCCTGCATTTTGACAGTTTTGCAATGGACAACATGAATGGTAACGGCACTGCCTGAGGTGTGTCTTACATTGACATTGCATTACAGTACGGGCGTGAGGAGACACTTTCCATAGGCTGATTGAAATAGAATCCGATTGCACACAAGCCAAATGGAGCTACAGTAGCACCATCAAATCAGGTGATGCATCCTTGACGGACACAAGTAAGTTCTAAAAACAGGGTGATGAGATCCGATATAAAGTCAGAGAAATGAGAGTCATTTGTTTGTAATGTTTATAACACAGTGGGAGTCAAAATGAATATGTCTGACAGTGCCAATGAAAATTGAACACGATTATATTTCCAAGGAAAGAATAAGTGATACAGCTCATGTTTTGGGATCTTATTTGATATTAGATTCACACGCGCACTCATACCTAAGTAGAGGTGCAACAATTAATCAGCAACAAATCAATTATCAAATGAATTGATCATTATTTTTGATAATCATGTAACCAATTCGGTTTCCCAATTCTCAAAACTTCAGCTTGTCAATATTAAATATTCTCCCATTTCTGCAGTGCCTCATGAGAGCAGACATATCGTGTTGTTACGGACCAAACCAGCAATGGAATCATAATTCATTTCTTTGCTCATTTTCTGGTACTGTCAATTAAAATGATTTTCCTATTTTTGCATGAATGGATGGCAATTAAAGAACGGATTTGTTTTTCATCTGATTCATCGATTAATCGAGATAATAATCAGCACATTAACCGTGATTAAAATAATCATTTGTTGCAGCCCGACACCGGAGTACAAAAAGGGTTCCATTAAACTCCGAAGCATGCTTTAGGAATGTGGGAGGAAGCTGGAGTACCCGAACAAATACCAACGTCAGCATAGGGAGAACATGCAAGCAAAGTCAGCAGTGCAAAACAGATGTGCTCAACACTCGGTCACCACAGCGCCTTAGCGTGTTTAAAAAGAGCCAATTCAATTAGGAAGAGCGCTCCCTGGAAGTGTGTGTATGCGAATGGTGACAGTCATTAATGAAGTCACACAGTCCAATTAGGATCGCTGGCAAAATCTCACATCCAAAAAGCCAAGTTGGCTGGAGGAGGTGAAAGGGAAAGTGGGGGAAGAGGGGGGGGTTGAGCGAGAGAGAGAAATGGAGGAGCGGATGAAGTCAAGGAGCAGGTTGATGTGTGGAAACGTCTCGGAACTTTTATGTGACTGCATGTGTCTTACTTCACGTGAATTGATCCCCATTAAGGCTTTCTAAAGGGCAGCGGTTTGTCAAAGTCTGACACCACCTCTCGCTGGCTGACACCTCCTCAGCTGATTGGGGGAGCGGGCACTAAGGAGTGCGGAGGCAAGCTGCTGAAGCATAGAGAACGTTAAACGACATGACAAAAAGGTTCAAACTCACGCATCAACTCAAACAATCACCTGTCACATGGCTGCACTTAAGTGTAAAAAAGACGTGCTAATTACCGGTACAGTATGCCAAATCTACCTCCCTCCTCCCAACAATTACGTGACCTATTGCTGTCAAGTGGGCCCCACAAACGGTCCGAGACTGGAAATCAATACTGCCGCATCGAGAAGCATGCCTCGCAAGCTCCATTATGCAGCCGATTCCTCCAATCAAAGCGGCGCCGGTTACCACGGCAACCACAGTCCCAGGTCTTTCACGGCACCGAAGCGAAGGTGCACGGTTAAGAAAGAATCTGGCAGGGACAACAAAATCTTAAATCCTCAGCGAGAGCGGGGGGACTAAAAAGACAGACATGTGATGTGCACGAAGAGATCCTAATTGACTGAAAGCTCAGCTTCCCTGAGAAAGCAAACATCAGACCTGGATGAGGCCGGTGTTTATCTAATTTCACCCCCCCCCCCCCCGCCCTACCATTTTCAATAAGGGCCGGTCCTCGATTTTCTTTTCACCCATTGTGCTTCCCTATCTGATATATATCGCCGAAATATCCATCGCATTTCTCAAAATCGGTCATTTTAATTAAAGTCCACGTGTTTCTAATAAAAACCAAATGACACACAGCGGTGGCTGGAGCTTTTCGGAGCTTGTGTCATCAGAGGATGACTGAATAGGAGAAAGCAATAACAGAGTGAATTGAGGCTGGTATTTGTAAAGAAATGTCAAGGAGAGAGAAGAGATATGAGAGTCACCGGCGGAAAACTCAAACACGGCGCGCGGTTCAATATAGGCAATATGTGCATCATGGCTGATGGGTCAGAGCAGACTAATCCTTGGTGAGGAAGTGGCGCTTAGAGAAGGAGGTACCGGTATTGACTTGAGTCTCAAACACACACGAGACAACGGAGTGACAAGATGCCATACGCCTGAATCCATCATCGTCTTCATCATCATCATCATCATCATGACATCATTTGGGCTTTTTTACGTAGCATTCGATGCATTGACAAGACCAAACTGTCATCAATGCAGCTGATCTACTGATCATAGGGTCAAAATACTCCTTGCCACCTTCATTAACAGTTCCACAACCATCGCAACTTACAATGAACGTGACATGAGACTGGATTTCGAATAATCTAGTGCGATAGGTCCATAAAAAACAGCCAATCAGATGCAGTGCAGTTCTACACCAAAAATAATTAACATTGTTCAATAAGTGTCACTCAAAATGAGCATGCTAATCTTTGTGAAGGCATAATTGTCAGTATTAAGCTCCTGTAATCGGACTGAACAAGAAGCCATCATATTACGGTCAGTTAGAAGATGCATGTGAGATCTTGGACTCGCTATTGCAGAGGTAAAAGGTTCAAGAAATTAATTAGGAAGTGGACAGCTTGCTACAGTAATCAAATTATAACATAGCTATCCTCAGATGAAATGAAAATATATCCGTCTATTTGCGGCTGTCGACAACAGAGCACTTGGTTGGGATGCTTAGGAAGACCAATTAAGTGAAGCGTCTGCTTTTGCCTTGTGAAAAAAGTCCAACATTTGAGAGCTGAAAATTGTAAACTGAGAACAGTTGACTTAGGTCATTACTGCAAACTACTTGACCAATTTTCATGAAACTTTGCAGAGTTGCGACATGTAGCAAGTGAGATTTGGAAGTAGCTTTGAGTGAGGGTACAATCATGTCATTCACCTTTGGCTATTATGAGTACAGTCCACGTGCATCGGGGCCAAGTGGGTCACTCAGATCCAGCAGATGGAGTTGTACCAACAGGGCTGGAGTGGAACCTTATGGCCTTGCATGTCATGATTTTCTCAATTATTCTATCTTGGCAGAGGTTGGTGCTCTCTTGAGTGCTAATCCAGTTAATCCGGAGCTGCAACAAAATGGAAAGAAATCAGTCTAGAAACAAAATGAGTGCGGGAACAACAAAGAAATGTCATGCTGCAACCCTCACTAAAACCCGTTTGGTGGACATGAACCACGTGATTATTTCGTTCTGACTGGACGATCTGTAGCAGTTGCCACCGCTCTGGACTGCTCACAGCGATGTGATTTTGACAAAAATCATCGCAGAAATCTGACAGCAAGCGGTCATCATTTCAAGATCGCTAGCTAGCTAGCTAGTTTTGGTTGGTTATAGTCCTTTCTTCTAAATAGGTCATGACTAATTACAGTGAATCAAAAGAAGAAAATTGGCCATCATTTCAAGATCGCTAGCTAGCTAGCTAGTTTTGGTTGGTTATAGTCCTTTCTTCTAAATAGGTCATGACTAATTACGGCGATTCGTTCAAAAGAATAAATCATGGGTGGAACAATGACAAACATCAGCATACGTTAGACCTACAAGTGTTGGCATACAAATGTCATCTTACACTGTCTCCACTTTGCCATCGCCGACCGTAGGCTGTATGCCAAGTAAATACGATCATTCCATCGCCGTAAATGGAAATGCATCTTTAAAAGTCATAAACAAAGTCACACATAAACGCTCACGCACACACACACACACACGCAGGGCGGAAGGGTTAAGTGCGCGCCTATCGGCGGTGCTGCGGGGTGCACCTCTGCGTGCTGACATTGGGGGTTATCTGGAAGCTTCTTCCACACCTTGCTGCTCGTGCAAACCAACACAGTCACCATGGCAACAGCAGCAGGGACAATATGTGGCCTGTCCGCCGTTTGCCTCATGCGCATCCGCACATGCACCTTCTCGTGACCACAAAAATGCACAGAGGTTTACTATAGCGGAAAGACATGATTAACACACACACACACACACACACACACACACACACACACACACACACACACGCGCGCGCGCACACACACACGTGCGCATTAATACACGCTCACTTCAGCATTCATCGGTCCTCCACTTCTCTCTCTTAATGAAATCACAAGCACGGCACACAATCAAGCCTCTGGGCCTTGTAAGACGGGTGCACACAAGCCCATTTCCAGTTGTTATTAGCATGCTGTGACGAGACAGCCATGGCACACATTCACAAACAACACAAAGGCACACAACCTGTCGTCTCATCACTGCTGGATCACCTGGATTTATTTCCGAGAAGGCACGGGTGTGCCTGCGCAACTTGACAATAAATCAAGGCTTCATACACTCCAGAGAGACAAATCAAGATAATACACTAAAAAATGAAGAAGAAAAAAAAGTAAAGGATGGTGAGTGAAGGAGGAAGAGGGAAACTCTTCAGTGGTGGCGGCTAAATAAATAAATGGATGGATGTCTAACAGAAAGCATCGAGGGAAGCAAGAATTGGATGGATTTGACACACTCCCGCTTCTTCACGTCTGCTCGTCATGCTTTTCTTGCTTGGGGCTTCTCATCCGTGATTGGTCGGTGAGATCTGCAAGACAGAGACGGAAGAACACAAGAACAGAGTGGCACGTTTCAAAACTTGACATGATTCCAGCGTAAGAACTCACGTAGTCGAGTGCTCAATGCGGTTGTGCAAAGGAGGTCCTAAAACGGGGTCAGTCAAACAAGCTCGAAAAGACCACAGTATGCTTTTCAGCTGCTTACCAAATCAACCATAAAGTCGAGAGCTTCTGGCTATCTTAACTTGTTTATTTGAACGGTTCGTCCATGGCTACACACTGATGTGACGGCCTACTCATGAAGAAGGCCGACTTGCAGCAACCACAGCAGCACGAGGCTGAAAATAGCCAACTGTGAAGTGTTGCTTCGTTTAAATTTTGATCCACTGTCTGTGCAGTCAATAATATGCTTGCGTTACCTAGCAAAGACATAATCGGAAGAAATATTGTCTTGAAAAAAATATATACATTTTATGGTCATTAATGCATCCGTTTTAAGAGTTACGGGAGAGCGTATACTGAGCAAGTGCAGTGTGAAAAGGGGTATGGGCTATAAAATAAAATTTTAAAAAGTTTAATTGGTTTGAACCACTGCTGCACGTGACATTTTTACAGCAGTCAACTCTTTGCATGTAATAAAAGTGTATTTTATTTATTACCCTTTTTCATGACTTGCTCTGGCACAAAAAGTTCCAAACCGGGTTGCCTGCAACCTTAAAAACGCCACTGTAGCCGGCGGGGGAGAAGAGATATAACCATTAAGAATTATGCTAGTTGGTGCAGAGAAGGAGCTGCTCAATGCTGAGCCAGTTGCTGCAGGGTGCGACTAGACACAGCCTGTGTCAATACACACGCGAGCACACAATCACAGGAGGAGACGCAGGGTGACAAGGTTAGTGAAGCATTAGCTTGTGGCTGCTGGGGAGGCAAGTTGGCATGCAAACTACCTCGATGCTCGCCTGGCAAGCAGATATGCTGGCGGGCAGGTTAGTTGCTTACTTGCCAAGTACATCCGAGGGCATCGCAGCCTGTGCCACCGAATTGGGAGATGAGCGGCAAATGTGACAAGGGGACTTAAGCTTTACTGTTCCGCTCGCGTTCGGAAACATAAAAGGCAAACTGTGTTTGTTTGGTAACGTGCTAGCAAAGGCACTATTTGTGTGAAGGCAGTTCTATTCGAGGGTGAGCGCGAGTCACCGTTCTCACCCGAATACTCGACGATTTGATGGGACATTATGTCTCATGCATAGTGTATGAAGTCATTCCAGGATTTTCAAGTGACCCCGAGCACCTCCCGCAGCACACACAGCTCAATATGATTCCTCTTGAGCACAATTGGCCCATCGCCATCCACACTTGGATAATTTAATGACAGAGGAAGTTTTTTTCTGCCCGACATCTCGAGCAAGGGGGAGGGCAGCTCAAGGTGTGCCCTAGATTAAAGTCTACACTGCTCTGCTATGTAAACGCCACATACTGAGACACTTGAACAAAACTGTGAAAGTCTATTGTGGGGAGGTGGGGGGGGGGGGGGGGGTTAGGTTTAAACTGTTTTAAGGTCACATTCATTCAACAACATTCACTTTATGCACAATTTGTAAATAATGGTCACGTACTTGCTATGAAAGAGAGAAAACAACACATTGCTCTGTGGGGGTGTTGGAGAGTTATAGATTGATATGTACGCTTATACTCATATCTTATTGTTAATGCTTAGGTCACATGAATATTATTGTGTTGAGAGGTTTAGGATGTCATGGAACTTGGGGTCCAAATTGCAAAGCATGAAATGAATCGTATCATATAAAGTATTATATGTATTTCCAAATGAAGAGCCTCACTTTTAGATGTATTCGGGATTCAACTAAAAAGTTGAGAAAAAAAAGCAACTTCACTTTGATAGCACTTTTGCAGATGAAAAAGGTTGTTCATGTTCGATGTAAACAGAAGACCCTCTTTTTTTTTTCACCCCCACCCACACACAAACTACACATGCCAAAGAGGCAATTCTTCCCCCTGCTAGTTTCCATCCAATTAGTGAGCGGTGTGAGGTGTCGGAGAATTGTTGCGTTGGTTGACTGGAAATCTAATTCAAACGGCGGTGGTGTCAAAGCAACAGGATTCACGTGCAGGCTGTGTTAACACTTCCGCTGTCATCAACTAACAAGCAACAGAGACAGCGCAAGCACACCTGAACACACACTTGGCAACATATAAAGAGACACAGGTGAAGGGGGGGGGGGGGGGGGGGGGGTAAATAAATAAATAAATACTCACTCACTCGACCCTTTCTCTGTGAAAAACAAAAATAATAGACAACTAGAAAATCAATAACTGTCTTCTCTGCTCAGCGCAAAAGGCACTCAGCTTGCCTTTTCTCTTGGGAGGCCAAGAGACAGTTGCCAGGCAAACACTGTCAATCAGACACTTATCGTGGAGCTATGGTTGTGTGTGGGGGTCCCCCCCCCCCCCCCGTTTTTTTATTTTTTTTAACAAAACACAAACAAGGTCACTGATTAGACTCGCTGTTAGGCCATCTAGTGAGTCAATTGGTTTTGTCCTTTACATGCAACAGCACCGACGGCTCTTCAATCATTTTGGATGTACGTTTGACGCACGCATCGGTTTTATTGACTGACTTGATTTCGCTTTCACTTGGGGCGAAAGGATCCGAATGTAATCAGACGAGAAGTAGTCAAGTATGGAATATGAAAACCGCTTTGGAAAACATTGGGAGACTGTTTTTTCTCAAGTAACAACTGAGTTATTACTTTAGTCTTTTTGTTATTTTGCCACCGTGAAAATGACTACACTCGTCCATTCATCCATTTTCTACACCACTTGACCTAATTGTGGTTGCAAATCAGCTGACGTCAAGTCAGAGGCAGGGCACACCCAGGACTTGTCACCGGTCAATCACAGAACACATAACTATTCACACCAATGGGGAATTTACAATGTTTGATGAACCTAAGAAACATGTTTTGGGGATATGGGAATAAACCGGAGTATCTGCAAAAAACACTCACCAGTACAGGGAAAACACGCAAACTCCATAGAGAAATTCCAATGATGAGATACTATAAGGAAGACATACAACTACTAGTCCACATTGGTGCCCAGACTTAAATTGGTCAATTCATTTTTTTGAACTTTAAAATGAGATTGCTAATATTCAATCGAGTGTAAATGAAGTGACAAAGTGTTCAGTGTTTAAGTGCCAGAGCTAATTATCGCATGGATTGTCATTTCTCGCACAAAAAAGAAAAAGCAAAACTCATAACCACATGCAAGCATGCTTGGGCAACCACTATGTTAATGACAGTGAATATCACTAATTCGATCTGTCGGTATGAGTAAATGAACAACTTTGGTCGCTGAGTCACAATTCTCCAATAAAGCGTGCCCGGCGTGAAATGAAGAAAAGCACATGGCAGCTGAAACGTGGCGGTGGGAAATTGATCACACGATACATGGAAGTGGAGAGCAGAGGCAAAAGGCGAGAGGTTTCGCTGGCTGTATGATATAGCTTTCAGCCAAGGCTGCGGAGGATAGGGGTGGTGGGGGGGGGGGGTGTGGAGGAGTAAACGGCTAATCTTGATGTGGTCTGTGCCTTCGCAAGATGGTCGCCTTGGTGATGATGGATGACAGAGAGGTGGGATGGAATACAGAGAGATAGAGACACAAATATTGATATTCACACATGCTTGCCTAGGTCAATTTTCTACTTTCAAGTGTGTCACCAAGCGCAGTAATCTTAGAGGAAATCCAATAAATAACAAGCTTGCCGCAGCGCCGTTACAGCTACAGCAGCCTAACGAACAGCCAATCAAAATGCGTATGCGCTCTCACACACACAAAAAATACATTTCCAGGTTTTAAGCTATCGAGGACCAGTCAGTCAGCTTCCGCCGAGCCAAAAAAGTTCAGCATGTACAGTATACATGTATTGTGTTTTATAACAATATTCAACTGTATTTACAATTTCATATGTACCTGTGGATGTAACAGCGAAGCTTAGCAGTCGGTCACCAAAAGTGATGCACGTGGCACCGGGTACAGTCGGTAAATGAGGGTGAGGCAGCCTCTCAAATAATCCGCACACATTTTTTTCTCCATTTACCATGTGACTCACAATGAAAGCTTTGGAGTCAAAAATATACAGTGTATAACCAGTTATGTGTTGTGTTATTGAGTCTGGCGTGTGCACGCAAATCAAATGTTATGCTTGTCCGGCTTCATAATAAAGACCATTTTATGTAAACTGACTGCTTCTTTCTTGTCACAGCGCACAAAAGAGTGTTTGCCATGATGTGGTCAAACTTTTTTTTTCTTTTTTTGGCTTACATTCGCCTTCTGCTATGTGCTATTCTAGCACCCAAAGTTAGAGACAAGCCGTAGATTGTTCCTCTGTATATGAATAACAGTGAATGTCACTAATCAGAAATTCAATTTTGACTTCTCATCACATATGCATTTAGAAATGCACATGTTCCACGCACTTGTTGCCGCAAAATATTCCATAATCACTGTAAAACTGGAGTGGCACTTAATCGCGCATCTCTGAGGCCAGCGCACGCTCACACATCGGGGTGGACAAAATGCTTCCTCCAGGAGACTGATGGGTTTAAGTGGGTTAAGAGTGTGGAATAAAAAGGCAAGTGTCTCTCAGATGCTGTGGGCCCCTGTGGATGATTTTTAAAAGGCGCAGCAATAGCATTTGCATCCCGCAAATGGTTGGCAGTGGAGCCTCATTGAGTGTTGTGGAGGAGGGCGATGACAATTGCAGTAAGTGGTGGTCTGAGAAACATTTGGTCTTCAATGTGACTTTGACAATGGGGGTTTTTGTTGGATGTTGAAAGAGAATAGATGAGGACAGGAAAAGCCTTTCAACTCATGGTCTGAAAGTAAGGCTTTCCAGAAAACATAATTGTGATGGAAAATTAACTTTAATATTTTATAGTATACGAACAACTAATACGGTGTGCAAGAGGTAAAACGCTCGCAACCTACTGATAACTATGTCTTTAGTGAGCTGACATTCACACCGCATCATTAAGCGCACCACACACATACCTAAGGTCCCATATGCATGACAATGGCTCAATCCGGGACCTAAACCGACGAGAGAAGCATGGATGGGAGTGATAGCAGAGACCAGGTTTCAGGCCTGCGTGTGTGTGTGTGTGTGTGTGTGTATGCATCAATCATAAAACATAAAAAAACTTTTGAGTGACATACTGTATAATATTAGCTTGGCTGCTGTAGATAGTGAATTGGCAAAAGAACAGAAAAAGTGAGATAAACTCGTGCTTGGATCAGACAATGACATAAAATAGTAGAAAGCAGAATGCTGGTTTGACTGGCAGATTCTTTGACAAATGTAAAGTGACTGACAGGAAGTCAGAACATATATCCACAGGAGAGAGAGAGAAACAAAAATAAAAAGAAATGGACCTGAATGAAGATGTTGACGAGCACAGGAGCTTCTTGAGCCACTAATCAGATGGCCACTGACTGGGTAAATTACAAAATGCTGGACGCTCATGGCCAAAAGGTAGAGTTGTAAATTGCATTTGTGGTTCAGATCATTTTATGAGACGTATAGGATCAGTGACAGGACATTCATTACCTCTCTTCATTTGTCATTAAAACTCAACTGCTTCATGATTTTCCACTGATCAATATTCGACTTCTTATATATGTACACTGTAAATAATCCTGAAATTCTCCTTAAAACATTGCTCTCGGTTTGTCATCCCAAAAATTCCAACGTGTCGTTTAACCTGATAATTATTTCACGACGTATAATTTAATATTGCTCTTCGTTACAAAGAGTTAAGAAGCAAAGAAGAACCTGGCTGCTTTAGAAAACCCTTCAGCGCATACACAAGAACAGTGCCTTTAAACTGTCAAGAGGCTTTCGCAAAGCAATACTGTATAAGCTTTTGTGTCGACTTAACATTCAAATCATAGCTGAGAAATAAAAACGTGTCATTTACATACACTGTATATTATATAATCATCTCAATAACATGCCAGGTATTTTTTCTAAGTCTGTTTAGTGCTGCAGGATTTAAAAAAAAAAAACCTACTGGATTCAGTACTAAGCTATCACCTCAACTGTCACTGTCACGCAATAATAAGTTCAATTAATCAAATGTTTAGAGCCCATAGATAAAACCGGACTGTGTGTTAATAAAGGGCAATTAACTTTATTAATGGAAGAGGGTGCTTTTTAGTTCATAATCGAGCCAGAGGATCTGGCGCTAGTCATCACATACAGTTGAGCTTTAGTGCTTCATCTTGACCACATGTGGAGCAATATTGAAACTTTTATATGTTTGTAAGTGCTGTTAAAGTGTCAAGCAGCTGGCTCAGTCAAAAGTATTAATAGAAAGGCAGACCGGACACACATACGCATACATACTTACGTGTGTGTGTGTGTGTGTGTGTGTGTGTGTGTGTGTGTGTGTGTGTGTGTGTGTGTGTGTGTGTGTGCGTGTGTGTGTGTGTGTGTGTGAGAGCATGTAGGGGCGGGTAGCACCTGTCATGTTAAGCAAACCTTGCAAAGACGTGACAGAGCTCCATGGCCGGCAGTGCAGATCAGAACTAATGCACTGGCTAATGTGACAAAGTGTGAATTGACAGGCGGGGGAAAGAGGTCTTAATAAGGCTAGATGGATGTGCGGAGGATGGGAAGTGAGAGGAAAAAAAAAATACATAAACAGTGACAGCAGCAGGAATATTCGATGGGCTGCAGAATGGACATGAGCCAAAGTAGGTTGTGGTTTAACAAAGCCTTGAAACAGTCAACATTTTACATTGGCTCCGCGATATCTTCAATCGAACCGCATTTACCACATCTTTTTAAGTTTGAGCCGAGGATAGCGCACTCTTTAGAAGCGTAAAGGTCAACTTGAAAGTCCAACTGTTCAAAAGATTAGTGCGAGTCAGTCTGGAAAACGGCGATATCATCTCATGGCTTATCCTCCTATAGAAAGGTTGAAAAGTCGGCGAGAATGAAACGATTCTGACCTTCTAGTCCTTTGGAATTTTAAGGAAACTTAAATGATTTATCATCCGTGCCATGCGTGGACAATAACAGCATGAAGGACAACCATGAGAAATTGTCTAACCTCGTAAAACATGTCCTGACACACATCGATTACACGGCTGCTGTCCCATGTACGGCTACAGAATTCATTGCAACTAAAAGTCGCAGTTTCCTTAACACTGAACGTTACAGACCAAACCGGGAACTGAATCATTAGATATGTCTGTGCATGTTCTGTGCTGTCTGTTTGAAACAATGTTTCTTTTTTTTGTATTTCTTTTTTTATCTGATTCCTCAAATTGAGAAAATAATTGACAGAATAATACATTTTTAAAAATCGTTAGTGAGCAGCTTTAACATTGAAAATGTGCAGCTAGTCCATGTAATGGGTATCGGAACCAGTATTGGCTAAGCTTATTCATCGATGATTGATGTTGGAACCTGATTGGAACACCCCTACTATTCAGTTCTGTTTCTACCGAGCAATACAGTTCGGTGTACCTTTTTCCCCTTCCGTTCTCAAAAATCACTGTAAAGGGAAATCATATATTTATTTCAAAAGACATGTTTGGGTGCAGTTGGATGAAGAAAGGGAGAAAAAAAGTTTTGGATAGTGCAAGGATTTAAAGTATTGTTTGTTTGAGGTTAATGTGTTTCATTCGTACCACGTTGTTTACTTTAGTGGTGCATCGAAGAAAGAGAAAGGGGAAAAATAAACCCACAATGGCGTACACTGTAAACACAAAAGCATTGCATTGCTTTCTGGAAAGGTAGCTAGATACAAGAGGTAGCTGTTATCAAGTCTTAATTTGAATACCCCCCCCCCATCCCTCCCAAAAAAATAGCTGTATTTATAAACATACATAGAGCGCTTTATCACAAAGAACACCATGCAAGTGGGATTCTTTGAAACGCTTTGAAAAGACAGAATGCGTTTATCGTGAGTGTTTGCCGTGATTTTGTGTACTATTTAAACAGCCAAATTCCCCAGCTATTGCTTTGTGTCTTTTATCTCCTCCATATCGTTGGGTTTTGTCATTGGTATTGTTTGTTTGATGGAAAAATGGGTGAAAAATAAGCACTTTGGAGATAAGCTGCGAGTACGAAGACTAATAATGAAAGTGTCAAGAGGGAGCCGAATGCATCTCTCAAGGTCTGAATGGACAAAATTGATTTCAATAGACAAATAAGGGTGTAATCTTTCTATCAAAAAAGTCCAAACACAAAGGGCGGCTGGAGATTTAAAAACTGTCAAATGAGCAATTCCCCTTGCAACGAACCACAGATAAAAGACTCTTGGACTGCAAAAGATGTGTGTCAAATATTGAAAGGATTTTCACCCTTGTTCTCACATGAGTGGAAATATCACTCGCCATTTTCTACACTTCAACAAGCGGGCATATTCCGGCAAGTGTACAGTACAGGCACAGGTGCCGTAAAGTGTCATGGTGATTATTATTCGGACTAATTAAATTTTCATTAGCATACAGTTGTTGTCTGAGCATTATTGAACATGATAATCTGGCGATGAAGCTTCACATTGTGTTGCTAACCTTGTTCCTTATCGAATTTATTTAAAGGGGAAGTCAACCCCATTTTTTTTCTTTACAAGAATACATTCTATGCAGCCCCACTAGCCTAAACACAGAACTCTGATTCATTATT
Source organism: Hippocampus guttulatus (assembly GCF_054856545.1). NCBI lineage: Eukaryota > Metazoa > Chordata > Actinopteri > Syngnathiformes > Syngnathidae > Hippocampus > Hippocampus guttulatus. The sequence goes on along the minus strand of NC_141268.1, from coordinate 17,932,488 downwards.
GCATTTGTGGACTATGAGTTCAGCAGTAAAAGCCACCTATTTTTGTCCATCTCAGGGAGCGGCTATTTTGCCACTTGACGTTGACTGAAAATGACATCACAGTTGATCAGGGATCCGGTAATGATCAATTATGGCTCATCTTGAGAAAACAGGTGCGCTGTTATTGGTCATTACCTGAGCCCCGAGCAACCATGATGTCATTTTCAGTCGACAGAAAGTGTCAAGATGGCTGCCTTCTGAGATGGATTAAAATGGGTGAATTTTGTTGCTTAACTCCTATTCCACAAATGTAATATTAATCAGAAGATCCTCTTTAGACTAGTGAAGGTACGTTGAATATATTGTTGGTAAGAAAATGTTGGTTTTGACTTCCCCTTTAAGGATAGCGGCGACCAGGTTTAGCCTCATTTCATTAGCTTTTGGCTAACCTCGTTCTTGTCTGCTGGATCCCACTGCGAATGCAAAAGCGCTATGTCATTGGAGCATGCCGACGGAACGACGCCGCGTCTGCATTTGTCAAACATACATCGCAATTATCTATGAACTCTTTTTTTGACTCATTTTCAACCAGTTTGCACAATTATGTGACCCAGATTTTTAGACTATCGGTCAGAATCAGTGCTACGGGCATATCAAGTGAGCGTTCTGTGATTTCCCAAACAAAATACAGACAATATGTAACAGTTAGCAGCTGTGGCAAGTTAATATATTTTCACACTCATGTGACAGTAATGAAGCTTCTATAAAAGTGCCAAAACAGTAAATAAAGGTTTAATCATCAACATTTTGATGCTGGAATGGATATTTATTACAGCATGTCCTAGATCCAAATTATGTGGAAGTCCATCACAGATGATCTACAGCACATCAAACTAAAACTAAAAACTTAGTTGGATGACAGTTTCCTTATGCTTCTCTCACAGGCCACCACCCACACAGGAAACTTTTCGCCTACCTTCCTGGCTTGCTGGACACAGGTCATGTACTGTTTGGCCAAACTGGAGCAGTGCAGGGTTTGCTGGGGATTTTCTCTGTAACACTGGAGCACCTTGGCCTGCAGCTCAGTGCACACTGACGAGGTCTGCCGGGGCCTGCGCACACACATCCACACGCGCACATCAACAACATGTGGAGAGTATTCCAAGAAAAAAAAATGGCGTGTGTGTGCTACCTTTCAAAGTGAGTCCCTAAATTAGTTCACAAGTTGTCTAAGTCACAATTTGTTGGCGCTCTCACTTTCGTAAGAAGACAATATAATGCTCATACTTTTTTTTTTCCCCTCAGTACATGCGAGTGAAATACACACCTGCTTGGTTGCTCATTGTCTTTCAAGTGTGCTTGTGAAAGAATTGGTAAAACATGGATCAAACACTTGTTGGATTTACACATGGTGGTTAAAGTGCCACAATTCAGACATTTTACCCCAAATTACACCATTAGGATTCGTGACGCGATAGCGTAAAGAGAAAAAAGCCGCATAGAATCCGATTCAAAACACTGTCTCGTTACAATGGTGACAAGTGGAATTTGTGTTTAATTGGATCCAGAGCTGCGTGGCTTCATTTGATGTCATGTGACAAGCAGACTTCCTTCTGACCAACATTTATTTACATACTCTTATCTGCCTGTACAAACACTGGCGTTCCGAGTAAAGGAGCGCTTCCCCCATGGCATCACACGGTGCAATTTCCAAATTATGCATCTTTCACACATGAAGGAGCGCAGGTCTCCCTGCATTCACTGACAAATACACACAATTAATTTGTTAGCATGCGCCCGTGAATTATGTCTGTGCGGCAGATAAAGTGTACATACTGAAAGGGGTAAGAAATTGCTCTGCGGCGGCATGTGCATTGCGCGTTCGTGTGTGTCTGCGGGTGTGTGCGTGTGTGCAGCGGAGGGTAGAGAAACAGGATTAAATTAATCATTGGAGGAGAGAATATTCATGAAAAGAGAAGTGAGTGCAACCTGAGCGGAGGTGAGAAAGAGAGCGAGGGGTGGAGGAGTGGAGGTAAATGTGGCAGTGACGTATTAAACGACAAACCCTTTCAGCATAGCACAACCCATAGGAAAAAAAAAATTGCACTTCACATCTGCTACATTCTTTCATGCACTTCTTGGCCTCATCTGACAAGGTCATTTAGCAAGGGCGTTGCCCAGGAGCTACCCTATACAAATTGTGTTGAAAATAACAGTACATTTGTAGGTTTGCGAGGTATTGGCTACATGTAAAAAATACATTCTTTAGAACGTCCCTGATAATGATGATGCTCCCGAACATAACACGGTCCACTAAATGGGTTTTTATGGAGATGCTGTATGCTCAAAAGCTACGGCAGCCATATGCCCTTGACCCTCAGTCTCCAGATCTGAAATGGAATTGGAATACTGTACTCGTGGAAGCACTGACGTGCGAGATGGTATTGTTGTGTTAAAATGCCAAATGATGAAATGCAAAGAGAGAGAGAATGCATTCACACATATCTAACAGTCCATTTTGTTTTACCTCAGCATATCCCATATTGACAAAATCCTGCTCAGGTTTGTGTTTCTTCCACGGTGAGTTTAAGATGCAGCTGTGTCAGCTGTGTAAATAGTCAAACATCTCAATGCTAAACACATCACTCTACAAAACCATGTGTGGTGGTGTTTGCACTCATAACACTTTGAGTTAGAAAGGCTTAAAAACATGTCTTCCAAATACTCGTCTGTGCAGGAGTAGATTATTTTGACATTAGCATTCATGGGAAACCTTTCCAAGAGTTATGCCATGCACTGTTTCTTTCCGTTTCCACTTCACTTTTTTTATGTAGCACAGAAGTGATGATTCTTTGCAGTCGTAATCAAAAGAGCACGACACAACCACACCATATTGTGCTGCCTGCCGCAAACAACACTCCAACAAAAAGATATTGAAAAGTGAGACGCGGGTAGGATATTTTGGGATCCTCTACACTGGAATCTGCTGCTTGGTGCACGCAGAGTTTTATATTCTACAGAAAAAATATATATATAAACAAGTGACAGAATTGCAATGTTGCAATGACAATTAAATGAAACATCACAATTTTCGTTAGTACGTAAAATGAGGACTCTATGAACGGAAAGAGCGAGACAAGACAATTCTCCCACATTCTATGCGTCACACCGGATGATTGCACTGACATCAGCATCTACAGAAATGATCGAATTCATTGTGAGATTGTGCGAAAGCGCACGCAATTGCGGCGATATCAGGAATGCCTGTAAGCGCACGGGCAGATGAGCGCCGTAAATGTTGTTGAAGATCTGATCTGGGTCTGGAGGGGGCAGAGGATGAGCCCTGCTATTAGGGAACACGGTCTAATACTAACAATACAGCAATGATGTTGATTGATGGAGTTTTTGTGTTTAGTCGTCTGAAAACCTTTTGGAAGAGTTTATATAGCATGAGGATGATTACACCAGGGCTTGATGTCTGACTTTAGATTCTGACAGTTGTTCAGCATTCTGAATGAATCACTAAAAGGAGGCGATAACAGCTACAATAGCCCCAAGGTAATAATCCGAGCTCAAGTGGGGGACCGGGGCGGGGGGACTAATTCTTTTCTCTATTCATGAAGAGAAACTTTATGACAGCAGGAGTGTTCTAATAATGGAATCTGAAGCAGAAAATTGTCTCCGCTAATCTGCAGCAACTGCCTCGTTTGACTGAAATTAAAGGTGAGCTCTTATTAGAAAACTATTAGCCGCTTGGGCTTGTTTGACAGCGACAATTTTGCACCAAAAAGAAGCAAAACAACACTCCGGTGGCTGTCTGCCTGTGATGTTTTGCATAAATATGTGCAGAGTTGGGGGAAGAAAGATTAGGCTCCAATCATTAAAGTTTCCCCATTCTTATTTGTCTCACCTTGGCAGCGTGTGGTTGATGCAAAGAGAGCTTAGGTTCTAAATTGCCACAAAGCGTGACATTGGGGAATAAAGCAATAAGAGGGAAAGGCAAAGACTGTTAAGGCGTAACATTTTATTATTCCTTCTTTGTCTAAGTTGATGCTGTTTGTGTGGGAACGGTTATTAACGTAAGATGACAAGGATTTGCGCTCCTTTAAAGCAGAAGCCATGGCTTTCTATCTTCCATTTTTAATATTACGCTGAGTGAAGGGGAAGAAAGGAGAGGATCAAAGATGTCAGGGCTCGGGCGAGATTAAAAGGAATTAGGGTGCACGCATCTTTTATTGTACAAAGCTTTGAATGGAAGTTAGACGATAGTGTCGTAAGGATAACATTGGCAACAATACGTGCCAGTTATTAGAATTCACACTCGCAAACGCCACATCGCATCAGTGGCTAATACTTAGTTCCTAAAGCCATCTGGGGACTGACACAAAGTACGTTAGGGTGCTGCGACTGACTTATTTTAGGGAGTCCAACTGAAATATCCCTGATTACTCCCACTCTTGCCAAGTGATGCACTTGCTAAATGTCAGTCTCATGTGAGACTGCCAATGCAGGATTTGAGCAGGTAATAGAAATGTTCTGCCGTGGGTCTAAAACGTTGAAGCCCGCAAACATTGTGAATGAGTGGCCAGATTGATTAGCGATGCAGTTTTGCTGAGGAGTGCGCTGCATGTTTAAAAAAAAAAAAAAGCCTGCAACTTTGCACACGCAGCGGCACATTTTAATATGAAATCTTTTCAGCATATGTTCAGCCTATTCTTCTTTTGTTATTTGGTAATACTGTATTTTATCGAGTTTGATAAAGTTGAATTGTTATAGTCGGAGATGTCTAATTTCAACTATGGTCATTTGGTTTTGCTATTGTGGCTGCATCTTCAGCGGAACTGCAGACGTCACAGTTAAATATGTTTCCTGATTACGTTTGTGTTGCCGTATATTTTGGGTTTAACACATTTTGTATTTAAACGTCCAATGGGGGTCTAACTTAACCCTTAAGGCATTTAAAAGTGACAATATGGATGTCTCATGGACCGTAGGAGTGCGGAAAGGAGATAGCAATGTAGGAGGACAATTTGCACCGTTAGCTGCGCTGATTGATCCCCACCAAACTCACTTTGAGGCACTGTAGGGAAGTGCGATGATGGAAGGGGATAAGAGGAGGGTTTCATTAAAACAGGTGACATTCAGGAACAAGATAAGGTGCACATGTGCCCGCCTGTTTATGTGTGACATCTATTTGCTGATAACATTTCAATCAGCAGAACTTCAGTGGTCGAACGACTCACTCAAATTGTGGCTGACGCGAGCAAGACTATCTGGCATCACTTGCCTTTTTATTGTCAAGCATTTCAATTCCACGGGTTGACGCTGGATTTTAAGCATCTACCCTTGGAACAGTGCTTTCGAAAAGTTGCTGAGATATATAAAGCATGCCAGCCGCAAGAATTGTTCATCGTACGCATGACGGTAACACGCCTCCAATGCACTGCGAAGCCGAACTGCAGAATAAAAGCCTACCAAACAATACATGAAAATATTTTTGCAGAGTTAAAAAACTATTTTGAATTCACAAGAGAAAATGAGGGGGCGGCCGAGTGGTTAGTGCGTCGACCTCACAGTGCAGAGGTCATGGGTACGATCCCGGCTCCAGCCTTCCTGAGTGGCGTTTGCCTGTTCTCCTCGTTCCTGCGTGGGTTTTCTCCGGGTACTCTGGTAAAACATGCATGGCAGGCTGATTGAACACTCTAAAGTTGTCCCGAGGTGTGAGTGTGAGTGCGGATGGTTGTTCGTCTCTGTGTGCCCTGCGATTGGCTGGCTACCGGTTCATGGTGTCCCCTGCCTACTGACCGAAGACAGCTGATATGGGCTCCAGCAACCCCCGCGACCCTTGTGATGATAAAGCGGGTCAGAAAATGGATGGATGGATATTCGAATACTAAAATGTTCAATAGCTGCATGCACTGAAAAATAATGGTCTGTTGAATTTACTTAATTTTATTTTGTCAAGTGGTTGCACACAATAAAATCATCTGGATCCAGATACATTTTTTGAGGAGATTATATGTCTACCGGTACTTTAAAAATCTATATATATTATGCACCCCTGATTGCGATGAATTTTTAGGGGCAAAAGAAAGTGCATTATTCTGGAGTATTTCATCTTCCTGGCCAAGTTTCGTCCAAAATGACAACATGGTTGAACAAATGCTTTGTTAATACTCTCACTTTGATTTTCCACTTTTAAATCAAAGCGAGGAACTCGATGAAAACAAAGCCTCATTGAATGCATCAGTTTTAAAAACGCACGCTAATAACAAACATCAATGGAAGAGGACAAGCATCTCTTGTATTATTTCTCTGCATGTGACTATTGGTCACAGTGAAGGGAAATTTTTCACAGGGGGGAGGGGGGGAGGCAGCAAGAAAACTGTGCGCTGCAGCAAACATTACAGCATCCAGAGTTAGAACACAGCAGCACTGGTGGGGGGTTTTTTTTCCTCATTTCTAGCTGTGTCTCATCAAATGTTTCAGAAATGTGGCAATGACGAAACTGCTTGGCCACTGGCGGACCAACAGTGGTGTGGATCACCCATGCGGTATTGGCTTGGTGTGCTTTGAACACCGGTTAACTTGGTCATATGCGCGTTTCCCAATGGAAAAGTGTCAATGGCGAGGAGAGAGTTTATAATTACTGAAAATTCTTTTGGCATGTTTTTGAGTCGCCTGTCACATTAATTTTTTTATCATTATTTTGAAATAGACCCTTTAAAAAAACAGCATGAGTGAAAAAAAAACAGTTGCCAAGTAGAAATGGGAGCAGCAGTGAGAAAGAAAATGTTGACAAGTGAAAATGACATTATAAAAGATGAATTTAGAGCACAACTTGGTGGAAATATAGGCCAACACAATGCCAGAAGAAAATAGGGAGAATAGCGCTGCCTTTCAAAACTTCACCCATCCTTCTGCGGCGAGTAAATAGAATAATTACTGGATGGTCAGTGCAGTGTGAAATGACAGTGACCACAGCACAATGAAATGCTGACCAAATGCAGACAGAACATGACAAGCACACAGCTGCCTGAATACAGAGTGTGCCCTTATGCGAGATTGTCAACGTTGGCACTGCAAAATAATAAATAATAAACTGAAGATTGTGGCGACACAAACTACCAGTAAAATTGCACTCAACTGATCTTGTAATCTTTTTTTTTTTCATACAGCAATGAACAGTGCCCCAACAAAACCTGCCTAATGTAATCGTGTGGACCGAATCTTGGGCTTGAATTGTGCGAGCAATGGGGCAAGTTGAGTGAATAGTCGTGAATGCTAATGAAATGCAAAAATGTTAAAGTGGATTTTTTTTTTCCAGGCATACATTGCATCGGAGGAGGATTATGGACAAACAGATTTCTGCTTATTAGCTGCTACATGACCATCATTGGCACATACACAGAAACAGAGAACATGAACTGGATTGGCCTCTCTCTTCTTTCCCAGAAATGGCTAGACAAGGCAACAGGGTGAAAACTGGCATCGCCTGCAGATGGGCAGTGCCAATTTGGCAGCACTTCAGCAGTGGATGAAACAGACTTGCTTTTTTTTTTTTAAAAGCAGGTGAGCTTTGAGCTCTGCTATCCCATGGGAAAACATGTTCTTTTAGGGACTTCATGCTGTTTGTGTTTTCCATCAGCAGATTGCAGCTTCGCACTGACTCAACCATTGAAAAGACCAACTCTGTTGGCATTTTAAATGCTTTTACCAAAAGACACAAATGACATGAATCATTCAATGCTGAAAATTTGAAAGAGTTCAACACGTCTGTGTACATTCTGGTTCACAGATTGGGGTATCATGTCAGCTTCTCTCCAGAGCAAAGAAATAATATTCTTCACCAGCGAAGGAAATTGAATAACAAGCCAAAGAATAGGGTGGGGCATTCAAGAAATGTACTTACCTAACCGAAATCTATCTACTGAGCCATCTAATATAGAAAAATCACTCAATTTGGCCCTACCGTAAAAGGCTGAGAACCTAAGTCAGAGCAGTTACCTGATGTGAGCCTCTGCTTTGGTGGCTGCCTGGTTGTACTCTTCAGCCGTCTGCTTGTAAGCTTCAAGGTTCTGGAGGCAAAGACACAGACATTAAGAGGTGTGAGAAAAAGATTACACCCGGGAATATTAAATTACTGTTGATATTCTGCTTCTGAAATCACCGTTGCGTACGCAGCTTTTAATAATGCAACTTCTATTGCACATAAGAGATTATTACCGTACGTGTTTAAATTAAAATGAATGAAATGACAATTGGTTTAGGACAGAATTTAATATTTGAGCACTAATAAGGTAACAAGATAAGCGAAATGCTAACGCATCCTGAAAAATGTCAAATGCTCCCTAAATTGGAGACCTTTGAATCCACAGCAATACCAGCTAACGGAAATGCCGATGGCCAGCTGATGGGCCACAATGCTTTGTTTCATGTTGGGAGAGTGGCATTTAAACCGCAATTACTGCACAGAAAGAGCTTATGCCATGCGGCCAAGGTCATACGCAGGCCTCCTCGACGGGAGTATTCAGCAGTGACAGCGTTTAGTGTACTACATTCGAACCTTAAACACTCACAAGAGAATGCAATTACAAGGAAAAATACAAAGTCACTTTCCATCTTGTACAACGTAACCAACCATCACAGTCAATTAACCAAAAGATGTGATGTGCTGTACAATTCTGTCAAAACATTCAGGAAAACTAAGCCCCCTCAAAAAAAAAAAAAAATCAAATTCATCATCCGTTACAATTAGTTAAAATATAAATGGCGCTGATCAATATTTTTAAAATATTCCAAAACGGTGTCCCGTGTGGACATCGTAATGCCATTGCAACACGTTTTGGGTCATCCCTCTTGTCATCGTCCCACACACAGTCTTAAGGAAGCATTCACATCTTTAAACAAATAACTGCAGCCCAGGTGCTTTTACTTAATTGTTCCCAACATTCCAATTGATTCGGTGATAGCGGAGGAAGATAATTGAAATAAGTGAGCAGGCAAAGAAATGGGATCAACAAAACGCTCTTACAGTATGCTATCCTCCTGCCTTCCATTCTCCCAATTCCCCCCTGGTCATTCTCATATCTCTTTATTTCACACTGATCCACAGATCCCAACGTCTGGTGTTGGAAAAGACTTCAGACATTTCACAGATACAGTTTCCTTAATCCTATCGGCAAGTATGAACTGCGGTGTAATAGTCTGCCCTCGATACTTTGCCGATCTTCATGAAAAGCCAGCAATCTGGTGAATGCTGATATTACAACTTGAAACTATATAGTGCAACCTCACTTTTTGCAGGGGATAGGGAAAGGCTCCACAAATAGCAAAAATTCACGTATAACTGACGCCCATGCATTCTATTTTTTTTTTAAACATTGATAATCCTCCAAGACCCATTTCCAGGGAAAATTGTCAGAAAAAAAGCTATATCCGATTGATCAATGACTTATTTAAAAATTTAAAAAATGTAAATTTGATTTCTTTTATTTTTCTTTTTTTACAAAGGATTAAGTAGGCCTTTATTTTGTAATGTCAACATGCAAAAATCGGACGTAAAATTGGCAGATTTTTGCTGATTTGAAAATGGCTATTTAACAACTTTAATTTCTCAGGGCTTAATGGAGATGAAAACCCTTTAACATTGGTTTATTTTAAACAAAACAAGTAGGGGAATTATAATTAATATAATACAAATTCTATTTTCATTTAACCCTAAAATTGGGGTCAAGATGGAATATCCCAATTTTTTGCAATGTTTTGACCCAATTCTGTTATCTTCATTTAACCCTAAAAAAGTAGGTCAAAATTGAATAACCCTTTTTTTTTTTTTTTAGAGTGTAGCAAATGATATAGTGTTCTCTCGGTCCATTCATTTATTTTGCGCTTGTCTTCAGTAAGGTCCTAGGTTAGCTGGAACCTGTGGTAGCCGACATTGGCCGAGAGGAGCGGCACACCCTGGACTGGTTACCAGTCAACTGTCGAGCACAAAGACAAAGAACCATTCACGTTCACATTCACAACTCAGAAAGAAATTACAACTTGTCCATTACCTTGTCAAGCATGTTTTGGGAGCAAGCCGGAGTATCTGGAGAAAACCCACACATGCAAAGGGAGAAGTATTTTTTTCCCCCACTAGTTTATGACCTTCACTTTCTGTTGAAAGTGAAATTTCGGGAAGGGCTGTGTGATCGTGTTGACTGGGAGGTATACAGTCGCTCCTCAATTGGGAGTATTGGAGCGACTGAGGTGGGGGATGTTTGCATGAAGCTACATTTTGCATTAATATTATGATTTATTTTTTGTCGTCGAGCGTAAGAACAGACTAACAACCCATACTCAGGTCTTTGACATCAGAGGAATGTCAACGCTATCAGTAGCACACACAAAAACCAAGCTCTCCACGGTCATTTGCACATTTGGGGACAAAAGCCCAAGAGAGAGACCATCAAGGGGAATGATAACCCTCAACAGGAGGAGGCTGTTTTTTTTTTTTGTTTTTTTTTTGGGGGCGTTGGGGGTGTAGGAAAGGCTCGCGGAGGGGATTAGTGTGGGTGCATGGGAGATGAGTGTGTGGGTGTAATCTTGCATACATGCAGGTGTCTGACTAAATCTGTATGTGCGTGAACGGTTGTTCCCATGATGCTTGCATGCATCTTCAGACGACACTCCAGCAGCTTTGCATTGGGATGGGATGATGTCAGGAGTGTGGAGGGAGTGTGGTTTTTTTTCTCCACGCTCCCTACGCGGACGAAGACAGATTTTTTTTTTTTTTTTTTTAATGGAGGAAGGCGCCAACAAAGCAGGGCAAAGGGGATTAAAAGAGGTGAATTTTAAAAAGACACTTGTTTACAGAGTCACAGGCTCTGTTGTCACAGGAAGACATGCTGAACCTGAACAGATTAGGAAGTCCTTCATGAATACACAAGAGAGCCGTCGTGTTAGGGATTGTCTCGTTACGTTTTGGGGTCGTTCCGGTCCTGGGGTATCTATTCGCAAGCTAGCCTCTACGAAGGGGGCGTAAAGGGATTGATATATCACAATTACTTCGGCAGTGACAGTCAAACCTGCCACAGTAAAAACAAATAAACACTTGCACATACTTATTTGTCCCATTGTGGACCCAAAATCCATCTGTAGCCTTTGAGCAAGCACGGTAATCTGCGTTATCGTTCATCCCTTTGGTAAACTCAAACCGCACTGTGTTTGTATCCATCTACTCACACACAAACACACACGTGCACTGAAATGTAAACTGTTGATTCAGTGAAAGATCACACAGCAATTAGTGAGGAAGTCCACAACTAATCTCGTTGCTCTTACCTTTTGACACATTCGCCCGTATACGCATATGGGTGAATATGTACTGTAAATTCCCGACTATTAACGGCTACTTTTTTCCTCCCACCTGCTTTAAACCCTGCGGCGTTAATGATGCGGCTCATTTACGGATTTTTACAGGCTAACGATCCTCATGCTGCCAATACATTTAAGGCCAATACCAATTCTAACCATTAGCCCTCGGTAGTGTGCGTTGACGAGAATGAAGGGGTGTCCCAATTTTCTGAGGGCTTAGTCTCAGTGACAGTTTGGAGATACAACCCGCTAGCTAGCGACACACGGCACTGATGTAAAAGTCAATCAACAATTCATGATTCCTGGCAAGCCAAAACTGTTAGCAAGGTAAGAGAAATTCTCTTTACACCAGAAACATGCAACTAAGGACAATAGATGACAATCTGTCACAATTTGCAGGTAACACTTTTTGAGCGTGGATACCAGCGAAACGAAGAAGCGCATAATACATGAATACAGAGAAAAAATGTGTTTGAAGGGCGATTTGGGGTAGGGTAATATAAACACGTGCGCGTTAATCTCAAGAAATTACACAAATAATTTTTCAAAAATCTTTATCGGAACATCTTTGCAAATAAATAGAAGTATAAGTGTGGCTTATAGAATGAATTTATTATTATTTTTCTTTTTAATTTAGTGGGCGCAATTTATATTCAGATGGGCTCAATAGTCTGGAAATGACAGTAAATATGTGGAGGTTGTGTATTATTCATCACTATCTCTGGCAAAAATACTGATGGTGAGGGATAGATGAAACCTATCTTTGCTGAAAAATGGATACTATGATGCTTAGCTCTTTTTCAGCATTTATGAGTGTGACCCAAGACAGTAGATCACAATTGAATTTTTAAGAGGCCATTAATTTCATTTTAAGGGAATTTTCCACAGGTATGGGAGAGTGAAGATAGGCAGAGAAAGGTGGAGAGGGCAGCGAAGGAGCCCTGGATGAATTAAGTGCTAGATTGAAAATGGAAGAGAAGAGAAGAGAAGGAGGGCGATAGATGCCTGCTCAGGAGAGACTGTCTGCTTAATTCATAGTCTATATAGCTTCTTTATCTCTTGCTTTCAGTCCCCCTCTTTCTCACTCCCTCATCCACATGCAGGTCAGCTGCGAGCAAGCAAGGGTGGAAAATGTCTAGGAAAGGGGACTGTGGCAGCAAATGCAGAAAGATAGAGCATCCTCCACTCTTCTGCCAATCATTCTCCTCCGTCAAGCATTGCTCGGTGTGCTGCTCGCATGCAGGGAGCCATGCCATCTGACTTAACTATGGAGACGGGGTTTTTTTTTTTCCTCAGTGGGTTAAAGAAAGCTCGTGCCAGGGACCAGATAAGGTCCACTCTGCCTGAGATGGGGCCGTGCCGGAAGGTGCGACAGATGGTCTCAAGTGAAAAACTCAAAAAAAGAGTGTTGAGAGTGGAAGTAAGGACATAGGATGAGCCAGGGGAGTGGCAACACGTCCCATGGTACCAATGGAACAAGTGTAATATCTTGGTTCATTACAATTAATGCTCACAAATCAAAATATGCTAACGTATTTAAGTATCAGGAGCAAATTTCAGCAGCGTGAACTCACTGTGTTCAAATCCCCATCCAACGTGTGTATACAGTTTCTATGTTCAATTTTCAGTCATAAAATAAAAAGCAAGGAACGTTAGTTTTCAATGTGCACCAAGTTTCAAATTTCTGATATGCGTAGCCGGAGTAGAAGATCAATAGTGCATACCATTATTGCAAAAAATTTTGATCAACCTATTTTTGTGGCCGATTTGACAAAATGTTTTCCCCCAGCAGTCAACTCTTAAATGTATAAGTTGGCATTAGCAACAACCAACATGCTATTTACTTTCAGTCTTTCATACAGTTAAAAAAAAAGGAACACCACATTTTGCCTTGACACCTCCTTCTAAAGGCCACCATTTTTAGAGTGCTTCTCTGTGCTCTCATGTCGCCTTTTTTTCGTTCCGATTTAAGCCTCTTGCATCTTACTGTGTTGTGCATCCATCACTAAGAGCATGAAATCATACACCAGTCTCAACCCCCGAACCTCACAGCCATTTAACAAATGTACTCTGTAAAATGGAAGTAGCATTTATATAACCACTGTGCTTGTGGCTTTTACAGGGTGCAAAATATGAACGTAATAGTGTTAAAAAAAGTGGAAAAGAAACATGTCATAATTTTTTAAAAGCACCCAACAAAGTATTGTCTTTTATTCTTTGCGCCCCATTTTCGAAGAAAGATTTCAGGGTCGCTACCTAAGGGACAGAGCAAAGCAGTACATTTGATTAGGCAACCGCGGCTCTCCCAGTGAAACGTCTCTTGAGTGCTGGTTTATCGGCACTGAGCTCTGACTCTCACACTCTCATCTGCCCGCTGAAACTTTCAGTTCATTTACATTTTGACTTTGCGATGAAGGCTTGACAATCCTGCGAGAGGGAACAGTGTCTTGTGTCTGGGTGAGATTTTACTCTGCGGGGAGTGAGAATTGTTGTGATACTCTCAAGGCATGACGACATCCCTGTGAATGCCTGCACCATTTTTGTCTCATTAGGGGGATAACACACATCAACATTTCAGAGAGCAGCGGTCTGTCTTTTTTCATAAATCGGGCACAGTTTAGTTGAATATATGGCAGAAAAGTCCAGACTGTTACTGCGTAAATGTATTCCTTACACATCTTTTGCATGTAAGACGTTTATCTGTGAAGGACACCTTAATTTGTCATTTAAAAAAAACTATAATATATATATACATGTGTGTGTGTGTATTGCAATGATGGGAAATAACTTTTTTTTTTTTTTACAAAAGAGTCATGATGCTTGATTTAAAAAAAAAACTGAATTATGACTAAAAACATTGAGAACATTTGAGAAAATGTCCTATTTCTGAAATGTCTATCACACTGATAACCTTCCGAAATGATCAGTCGCCAAGAAGTATCTTTCACAGCAAAAATAAAAAACTTTGAACATCACAAGCCAATCAGGTGGCCAGCAGTTATGCTAACACTTCGGCCAACGCTAAATGCGATGTTGATTCACAGTTCAACAGCTCTAAACAAGTCAATAAATTCAGTAGATATGCCCATTTCCTCGCTCACCATTTTCCAAGCCAGGTCCTCTTTGGCTTGGCCCTGGCCGCTACTGGAAGTTGGATGAGTTTTATAAGTCTTGGAGGAGGGGGCTATCATAACACAATGCAGCTTTGAGGTCAAATTTTCAAACGAGCCAATGTGCGAATAAGTGAAACTGACTGTGCTCGCCCCGACTCGCATTGCATCAAACACGTCACACCTGTGCCGCCCGGCACGAATTCGAGTAATGCATTGACTTTATATGTAATAGCGCCACGAGAAACGCGCAACTCTGAACGCTGCACTACGGCTTCTCCCTTTTGGTGCGGGCCACGACAGAAAAACTGAAAAATTACATGAACCATACAAGACGAAAAAGGAGAGTAGAAAAACAAGGTGTTTTTATGGTATGATGTCATTATCTGTCAGGTTGGTAAATGTTTCTGTATATGGTGCATATTGTACTTAAGAAGAAAATTGTGAATTGACTCAAAATCACATTATTTTGCTAAAATTACAAAGTATAAAAATGTGAGATGTGAGCTGATCACACGTGAAAATGACTGTCATGCACCTGCCGATTCAGTGAAACATGGCGTAAGTTAAAGTGGCGGCATCTAAAGAAGGAATACCGTACATCTGGAAAACGTCAATTTTGCTCTTACTTTCTTCTCCAGTATCTCAAGTTGATCTTTATAGAAGCTGGAAATGCTGGCCAACTCTTGTTCCTTCCTCTCCAACTGTCTGGCCTGTGGGACAAAAATAAAGGATAGGAACCTGAATTTTGAGAAGGAAAATTGGGAAATAGATCAAACCTGCAACCTTCAGGGTGAAAGACAATGGAAGACAGGGTGCCACCCTAAATACTAATGAAGCTAAAACAAGTTCCAAAATATCGGATGTCCCATTTAACATCATTTGAAATGTCAATATTTGAATAACAATGTGTCCTTGGGCAAACAATATTAAACGGCCTTTACATTGAAAAATACTTACAGATCACTTCCAGCATGATCATCACAAATCATTATCAAATTTGTTGGTGCAAAATACTTGTGGAACAAAATATCGGGGCAAACATCCGATCCAATTAATAAATCCGTCCAACTGTCCAGAAAGGCAAGATTGGATGGATTTGGCTTCATTTGGTTGCCTAAATAATATGCATGAAACTAGAAGTTAACCCTTGTAAAATTTAATCATTGGATATATTTATTTATTTATTTATTTATTTTATCAATGTTTATTTTGAAATGATAATCCATTAATTTGAAAGTTTCATTTTGCCCTGAAAATTGTTTACACATAGTTTGTTGAAAAGCAGTGCAGTAAATATCCAAAATGTTTTTACCTTAACATAATTAACAATTGTGATTAAAATATTGATCAGAATAATTGTGATAATCATTTTGACCAGAATCGTTACAGCCTTAAAGTGTCCCAATACTTATGTTTTGACACAAAAACACAATAAATACTTTTTTCCTAATGTCATTATACAAGATTGTAATTCTAATTATGGACGAGGCCCATGATGACAAAAAGACAAGACAACAAACTGTATAATTGTGTTTTTCTTTTGAGCACTAAAAGCAATACGTTTTTCGAAAATGCCACGAAAATGCTTGGAAGTTCGAACGTGTGCATCTACTGCTTGGAACATAACTTACAAAACGACTCGCGGTGCACGCAGCAGTGGCAGCAAGCGCTGGCAGGGCTGATGGTGGCTTTAAGATGAGATGAAATGCTTTAACATGACCAGCGAGTCCAGCTTTTTACAGGTGGCAAGAAGGCTGAAGAAAGAGACGTTGTTTTTGGGCCATGGCAACATGCAAGCAAAGCAAGAGGGTAAATGTCATTAAGGCTCTCTGTGCAACGCAAGACGCAGGTCTAACTGAAGACACGACCGCATGACGGACGGATACCCCGGCTGCTGACGGATGACGAATGACCGACCTGCAAAATTTAGTAAAATGCCTACTTTGAATATTTAATCATAAGAAATTATGTCGTGACAGGACTGTGACAGGACAGTGTGCTGTGTTCACATGCACAGGTAATGATCCACAAAAGGGAAGTGCTCGCACAGCTTTCTGTGCTCTTTACTGATAACATGCTCACACAGAGATTGACATTACACTTATTGTAATCCAGTCTTATCCCAACTTAACAGGCATCTGCATCCCTAAAGAGCACATCTGCAAATCCTCATACTGTGCTGCTCACTGCACTTTTTTTTCTTACCGCAGCGGCTGTTTGATGCTCAAGGGCCCGAGTGTGTGTGTGTGTGTGTGTGTGTGCGCGCGCGTGTGTGTAAAATCACCTCTGCCAGCAGCACAGATGATGTGTAATTTTCTGGCTGAATACCTCCCAAAGTGTTGTTGTGTGGAATGGTGCTGGAAACACACTCACAGCCTCGCTTTAATGCACAATGAAAACCTGACATTTGAATAGAGTGAGCGTGTGTGTGTGTGTGTGTGTGCGTCAGAGAGAGAGAGAGAGAGAGAGAGAGAAAGAGAGGGACAGAGAAATAAAATGAAAGAGATAGATGTAGGGAAAGAACAAGAAAAGGTGAAAGGCACCGACAATAGCAGTGTTTCTTACCCAGGCATCTAAATCGGCAGGCTAGGAGAGAAAAAGGTTCAGGGTTGAGTACAAAAGTAGAAGGAAGTCAATGGGATGAGAGAAATGGTTAGGGTAGAAAAATGACAGTTGGGAAATGCATGGAAAGAAAGGTATAATTTAAAAAAAGGAAAAGGTTACACTAAACTGAAGTTAGCAATGGTGGGGATGATGAAGACCATCACTATTAAGTCCACTGAAAGAAATGTGTCGAATTTCCTCAATTGTGCTTCACTTAGATGGCTGATTTTGTCCAACACCTCAAATTCGAATGCATCCATATCATGAGATGTTAATAAAAGAACACAATAATCTGTCTGATTTAATCACAAGTGCGTCCAACCGTGTGCACCCGGCATGGCTGCGTGTCATCCACCTACGCCCCCGCCGTATTTAACCTTCCTTTGAACGAAACCCACCTCCTCATACTCCAGAGATATAAACATTAGCTAATATAAAGTCGACAAGATGCAAGTAGATACTTGATACTCAATATGTAAGACCCCTTTGAACAGGGGCCAATAAAGTCAATGTTGGCTATTGAATTATTTTATGGCTCAACCATATAACTAAAAGGCCAATCCAGCCAACAGTAAAAAGAAAAGCTGAGCTATTACCTGCTATGTGCATGCACAGCTAATAACCCCGAAGACAGTTGAAGTCCACGTTTTGCATCGGCTTGATTGTACGGTACTGCGCATATGTACCGTGTACCCTTCATTTGGTAAAAGCACAGGCCTGAAAATGATTTTTCAGGCATTGTTAAGATGTGCATCTTAGCATGTCGTTGTTATCCTGTGAAACACAAGGTTGACCATTAAAAACCTTTTTTTACATGAATGGGATGTACGAAACGCGGACAAAATGGACATACATGTTTTTCAGAGGACAGCCACAAAATGTTGATGTCATAACATCAAAATGGCTTGCAGGTTAATGGAACACTCTGAATTGTCTCCAAGGTGTGAGCGTGGATGGTTGTTTGTCTATATGTGCCCTGCGATTGGCTGGCTACCGGTTCAGGGTGTCCCCCGCCTACTAACCGATGATGGCTAGGATAGTCTCCAGCACCCCTCCCGCGACCCTTGTGAGGATAAAGCGGTTCAGAAAATGGATGGATGGATGGATGTTCAGGGATGTAATTTTTGTTTGCCTTAGGTTGTGCCATCAGGACACAAGCAGACATACAGTAACCTCTTGGCAACAAACATCCACAGTCAGCCAACCCAGAGTGTGCGTGTGTGCATGTGTGCGTGTGCGTGTGCGTGTGCGTGTGCGTGTGCGTGTGTGTGTGTGTGCATGTCAGAAGGACATGCCAGGATGTTTTGGGAGGTTTTTCTCCCCAGCACCACTTAACATTGTGACAAATCTATTACCTAAGTAGGAAATCATGCAAATGTTACATTTGAATAAATGCTTGTGTTTGAGACGAGAGTTTTGGTGTGGATTTCTACTTGGGAGTCAGTAGAGGAGAGCTGATGCTGAATGGTCAGAATAACGATTAGCCAGTAGAATGTCACAGGCAGATGCATGTTTATGATGTCAAACTTCTGCTTTACTTTGTTGGAGTGTATTTTTTTGTTGTTGTTGTTGTAAAACACCTTGTAACTTTTGTTTGTAAAGAAGCAATGTTAATAAAGTTAGGAATCTTTTATGTCATCGCACAATTTGGAAAGCATGTCCATCATGAGTTTTATGTTTGATCTTATGTGCGGCACTTTTTTAAAAGCTATGAATGAAGCTGCGTTGAGATGAGCATACAGTACTGACAAAAAGACAATAAGTATGCCGTTTGGGTACTTTGAAGTCGGCAGGTTTTGGGAGTTTTGGCCATTTCCAGGCTTTTCCAAATAAACTTTTGAAGGGACGGTGTCCTTTTTCTACCTAATATGAACCGCTTATGCGAGGTCTTATCTATTTTGTATGCATTGCTTGTGGTCAGAAAGCTAAACTTGAGGACTCACTTTAAAATATCAAACAAGGTCGGACCAAAAGGTTGTTCTTGTCGTGTGTGTGTGTGTGTGTGTGTGTGTGTGTGTGTGTGTGTGTGTGTGTGTGTGTGTGTGTGTGTGTGTGTGTGTGTGATGAACGCCACACCCTGCAGTTATAGCTGTAAAAGGGAGACCTCTTCCATTCCAACTTCTAATTTCCAGCTACCACAATCGTTGTTCTTTGTACCATGAGGGAAGGAACTCTTGACTATCATGAGACAGCAGGAAGGAAGATACACAGCAGCTTGACAGAGAAAGACGTCAGCTGAATATGAAAAAGTGGAACATCGGAAATGAAACCAGACAAAACAAGAACAATTATAGCATAGAGCAAAGGTCGCCAACCTTTTTGAAAATGAGAGCGACTTCTTGGGTGCTGATGAATGCGAATGGCTGACAGTTTGACGCACAACTTTGAAAATCACACTTTTGATTTTTATTTCTTTATATCTCAACAAGGGCTAACATTTTCAAGTGAGTTCTCCTACAACCTTCCGTGGAAATCACAATTGAATTACTGGTGAACTACTCTTCCAAAAGGGCTCGAGTTACTCTTGCAGACCTTGTTGATGGCTCTTGGCTGCGGGCATGATGTTGATGACCCCCATCAAGGCACGGATGACAAAACATAAACCGCAGGGGCTCCTGTCTTTCAAAGACTTGGCTAATTAGCATTAATGTATAGCGCATGGCTCTGCAAAATTAAAGTTGCCGCAACTCACCAAGTCCCCTCAAGAATTTCAAGCAGCGCTCACTGCGCTCGCTGACTCCCCCAAAAAACAGGAGCAGATGGTCAAACTGAGATGTGTCAGGGTGAAGCCACTGAAAGCCACAAAAAGTCCCTCATCAAGACATGCGCCGCACACCGGCAACGATGCAGTCTGTTGTTATCACTGTGCATCAAAATACTACAGTGAGCCCCGCACATTTGTTGAAAACTACTCATCTAATCTTCTATGAAGACCTGTGGACAATATGGTACCCGTATGGGTTTGAATAAGAATTGTCTGCAAAACAAACACGATCAAATCGTTGACTTCAGGGCCAAAAATAGTAAGTCAACATCAGACAAATTCACAAATTCCCACGAATCCCCACCCCCCTCTCCCGAGTTAAGAATACTCACTCCTGTGTGTAATATTTTATTCAATCTACTTAAATTCATAAGGAAAAAAAGGCAGCTTTTTGAGTCAAATATTATTGTGGGGTGTCAAATCCTGATTATTATTTGCAATTCACGACAGGGCTGATCCCATAAATAGCGAGGATTTACGGTACTTGAACGCGCAAAATTTAGGAAGATGATGGGCATTGATCATAATGCACAGAGGTCTTTTTGGGAATGTATCCTTTTCCTTCTTGACAATGATCAACCAGAACTTTAAGTGTTCCAGCTCAATCAATATTACATGCGAATTTGTGAGCAAAATTGAGGGATTCATTCCTCATGTGAACAACAGGTCTTGCCCTGCTGTCTTATTACATCACCACAGCTCACTGATGGGAGATGTATTCCACTCCTACGTGTTTTGTCCTTTGAGCCGCCAAGATTTGTGCCGGGGCGCTCCCGCCTCCGTCACAGCGCCGCACCGATCGAAATCTCGTCCGCCGGTGAGGACTCTCCTCGTCAGCAAATCACGTGTGATAGACTGAGTGCGTGTACAAAGGGTTTAGCTGCATTAACATGATGAAAAAATGTCACAGCGGTGATTAGAGGAGCTGATAACACCCGGCTTTAACCATGTGAGAATGTGTCTGGATGACTGTTAAAATTTTGTGGCCGCGTGACTCACAGGTTGAATCAGAACCATTTCAATGAACGCCAATGTTCCCAATGTGTACTTGAATGTGCAAGATCCTTTCCCCTCCGCATGCTTTCGTCTTTCCCCTCTGTGTACACTCTCCCTCACCTCCACCCCCACCTGTCTTTGCTAACAAGCAATGCGAGCTATCTAGCTGAATGCCTGTCGGATCCAGACATCTGAATGTATTATATAGTGTGCTAGATAGCCCATCCCCGATGGAGCCTCGATTTGAGCCCTCTTGCCAGATGCTTCCGAGTGATTGCTTGTTCCAGTCACTGCTGCTACCTTACAGGGCTTACTATAATGCTCCAATATTCTCTCTATAAAAGCAAAATGTATTGATTTATGATCCATGTGGGAATAGAGCAGGCCTGGTATGCTGATTTGTGTGACCAATTTTGCTGGACGACATTCCTCTTTGTGGTTGGTGTGTCATCCAAAACCAAAATGCCACCAAGATGGTATTGTCAATTTTGAGCGAACACATTTGTGGCTTGGAAAAAAAAGAACAGGCAGTATTCAATTTTGAGCAAACACGTTTGTGGCTAGAAAAAAAAGACCAGGCAGTATTAACCTGCTTTATGTGTTAGTGGCATGGGGGAGAATTTTTTTATTTTATTTTTTTTTTTTAATGGGGCTTAGGTTGCATCTTGTGTCAGTGCTGGTTTGCCAATTTCATTCATCAACGGTGTTTTGTGCGTGCCACTCAAGATAATGACATGTACCTGGAGAGCGGGGAGACACATTAGTCTCACATAATTCAAGTTATCACCCTGAATATTCGTCGGGCCGTCTACTAAAAATATGCCTTTGGTAAGAAAGAGAGGACAACCGGCTAATTATGCGCGGCTGTGGCAGAGGCACATATGCAAATTTGAGTGTCTTACGGCATATTTTTTTATAGCTCTGTGTGAACAAAGATCATTGAAATAAAAAAGAAAAATAAATAAAACGTTGTCTGTCTGAATTTTTCTAAAATGCAAACAAACAAAAGCTCCGTCTTGAAAAATCATTCACATGTAAACATGGACTTTGTCAAATGCCCATCCTTAATTTCAACTGGCTCTTTTCCACCGTGGGGTGTGTGGGCCAGATGGCGATAGCTGTGACAGCTATGTAAATAGAGTGACTTCATACCAACACAACAGAGTGTATAACTCTCCGGTGACTTCAACAAAGAGGAGGAACCTGACCCAGAATACTAATGTATGCCGACTATTATCTAGAAACAACTACAAATGGCTTTTAATACTTTCCCCACGAAAACCACTGCCCCTGTAGCTCTTTTTGTCGCACAGATGACCAATCAACAGGCCATTTAGGTCCCCAAAAGATAAAATAAATAAAATGCTACTGAAGTTAATTCTTCTGGTTGTTGTGGTATTCTTTGCTGTCTAATGTGTACTCTTGTTTGGACAAACGGAATGTCACCATATTCATCCACATAGTGCACAGTATGTTTGGGGACGCTTGAATGTGCCAGTGTTGCCGATCAATACAAACAGCAGAATAGAATTTCATTTTGCTGGCGACCATTACGTTACATATATCTGGTAATAGAAGAAATTTTCAGTGCAACACACACCAGCTCCACCCAGTCTTGTTTTCTTGTGCCCAGAGCGTCCAGCCGCTTACTTTTTCGAATGTGTGGCATCGCTCGGTGTTTAATCATTTTTCGAGTGGACAGTGTCACGCGCTTTGATCACAGGCATAGCTCAAAGACAAGGGCACAAGGACAGGTTGGAAAGGGACACACAAAAAGATGGGGAGAGAAACACTGCCGAAGATCACATGTTGCTGTGCAGAAAAATAATTCAGCCCCTTTCTGAGCAAAAACAACATGCTTCAATAACGCCATCTAGAGGCTACTTAAGGCACCACATCTTTTGCTTTGACACGAGTAACAACAGACATGCAAAGGCCTTGATATTTAGTTTCAAGCAAAACATTGAGGTTAAAAACAGTATGAGTTGTGTCCGACTACGGGGCCAATTAATTTGCATGCCACAACTATCAAAGCTGTTCCAACCCACTGAAAAATATGCGCTGACCGAATCGACATTTAGCGACTTAGCACGCACGGTGTGACTGACGTACCCAATTTCCTGTCAACAGCCCACACAACAGTCTGGCTGAGGTGTTAAAGGGAAAGAGGACGTGTGAGCGAGAAGGGACATCGGCATGACCAAATGGGCATGTCACCTCTCATCACACGCTTCATCTCGAACAGAGAGCAGTCCTTTTTTTTTTTTTTTTGACTTCGGTGACAAGTTGCGATTGCAAGGCTGTATTGAATTTTTGCCTTGTTGGCATTCTGCAACAAGTCAGTAATATTTCAATGCTGTATCACGGTGCATCAGCTCAACCACCAGGTTGAAGCTAATAGAATCATTATAAAAGACACGAGGCATTTGTCATTCATACTGTTGTACCAAATTTTATGCGGCAATGTCAACACTTCAAAATGATGTTCAATTTCTAATTTGTATGCAGTCAAGTCTACCACCTCCCTAACCAAACAAAAAGGCTTTAATACTTCATCCATCCATCCATTTTCTGATCTGCTTATCCTCACAAGGGTCGCGGGGCGTTTGGAGCCCATCCCAGCTAACTTCGGGCAGTAGGCGGGGAACACCCTGAACTGGTTGCCAGCCAATCGCAGGGGACACATAGTTGAACAAACATCCGCACTCGCACTCACACTCACACCTGGGAGACAATTCAATCATAGCACGTATTTATCGCATCGTATATAAGCAGGGGGAAACTTCTGAAT
Organism: Hippocampus guttulatus; assembly: GCF_054856545.1. Lineage (NCBI taxonomy): Eukaryota > Metazoa > Chordata > Actinopteri > Syngnathiformes > Syngnathidae > Hippocampus > Hippocampus guttulatus. The sequence continues at coordinate 17,908,880 of NC_141268.1, read as the reverse complement.
GCGAGTCACCTTAAAACGGATGCTTGTTACTGTTTGTCTGCAGTTTAGAGCTGCGTGCTGGTGACATTTTATTTGCAGAGGGAATGACACTTTGTAGATGGAGAGACTAGTACCGCAAATACCGGAAGTGTTAATGGAAGTGAAGAGAGGAATTGGGTGTTGTTGCAATGTGTCACCTATTTAATGCTGTCACTTGTGGTCCAACCGAGAGGACCTACAGCACATACACGCTTGAAACACTAGTGGAATTTATTTTTTATTTATTTTTGCACCACTGTATATTAGGTGGTATGGGCTAGAATGCAGAGAATTTCAAAGAGCACAGTTAACACTTTTATGGGGTTGTTTATGTCTGCTCCGCTTGCATAATTAAAATAAGGGAGAGGAATCTCTGCCATTGATAACAGTTTGGGGAACTGCCTCCCTTTCAACTGGACTCAAATGCATTCGAAGAGCACATTTAAAAAGAATAGTTGACCAGTGTACTCGGCAATAAAATTATTTGCAAACATAAGTTGAGCAGCAGTAAGTGTCCAGGCATGCTGTGGGACCACTCAAAATGAAATTAAACAGCTGCAATAAAATAGAAAAGGCAATGATGCTATATTTGTTGCTAATGAAGGTAAATTGATTTTTTTTTTAAAAACAGCCAACAAAACGGGTGTTCACATTTTCTTTTGTGTTGCACTACAGTAGTGTTATGATGATACAGCCACATTGTTCAAATGTCATTGTGCAACTTTCATCTGCTGTAAAAAGTACAGGTGGGCATTAACCCCAGAATGATATTCACCTTTAAATCATATACAGTTCCGAATCAGCGCGATAACATTGGGGAAGAATACACCTCGAAAGTCGCACAAAAATCTAGACCACCTCGCAAAATAAAGGATATCTTATCATAGCAGACCCAGACATTTAAAAAGCTCAGTGAGCATTTCAAGTATTGACTCCACAAATGTGCTTTCCTTGCTCTTTGGCATTATTCTCCTTCGTTCTGACCATTACACTGGGGAACAATTTTGATTTTTTTCAATGCTGATTAAAATTAAAATGGCTGACACCAAAATTGCATTTTTTTTTTCAAGGACGTCTTTCGTCCACAGATAGCCCTCCGGATAAAAACTATTCCGTAGTAGGAAGAGCTGATTTTGACTGGATTAATCTACACATAGTCAAGTCAGTTTTATTGTCAAATATGCTCTATGTGCAACATACAGCACAGATGAAATTACCTGTAACTTGTTTGTGTAGTCACAATTGATACAGTGCAGTTTGAGGTTTGTGCAGCTCCCTATAAGTCAGAACTATCAACAGAATATCTGCAAACAGAAAGGTAGCAAAGTAGGAATCAGGAGGATTTAGGGTTGGTTTTTCTCTTAAGCTTATATCAATGGGCACATACTGTTGTAAATTTCATTTCAATGTATGCAGGGTTTTTATTCGTTTTTAAAGCTTGTAACTATGCCATCTTTGTGTTTTATTTGCATACATATGTATGTACTATTAAGAAAACGGGGATCTTGTAGCTCAAAAACTTGACCTGATAGAGAAAAACTGAGACGAGTGCTGTATTCTGCACTGAAAATTTTGTTTAAAACTGCGTTGCCCCGTGTAATCTTTGTTAATGCAAAATATTGACTACTGTACATACTGTTCAAGTTGGTTATAATGCTGTGGATGGTTTGTGTGTGACATCAATGCAGATGTTCAGGATTCCCACATACAACATCTAAACAGAAGAGGGAGCTGTTGATCAGTAAAAAGGGTTTTGGCAAAACATGACTGGCAAAAACTACAAAAATGTCTATTATATATACAATTATAGTGTGTCTGAGAGAGATTTTTAGAGTTTGTTTTTTCGGCGAGGCTCTACCGAAACATATTTTATTGTTTGCTTTTGGTTTCTGCATATTTCTAAGTGTTCAAGGAATGTTGTTGGGGAAACACTCTTGATATTTCAGCGACATTTAAATACAACAAAGTCAAAGGCAAAGTGACCACAGGAAGTACCCTGAATTATGTTCCAGAGAAACAGTGTGACTCACCAGTAGCTTTGCCTTCTCTTGTTCTTCCCGGGCCTTCTCTTTCTCAACAATGAGCGAAGGGCTCAGACCATCCAACCCTAGCGATCTTGCAGTGTCTCTATCCCTCTGGGCAAGTGCGGCCAACTGCTCCTGCACCAGTGCCTGCTGATTCTCAAAGCTGAATTTAGAAATATAACCCAAAGTTAGATAATCTACAGCTAGATGGTGAGATGGGTAAATCGATGGATAACGCTTACTTTCTACGAATTTCTTCCTGTAGTTCTGTGGCAGAGGGGCCGGGAGATTTTAAACCTGGAAACCGAAAGGGAAAAGTACAATGGTGCTTCCGATTACAACAAAACGCCGAGAAGGAACAACAAATAAAACACGTGCAGAGGTAACATAGGCAGAGTATCAATGAGAGCGGCATACTTGATGTTTTGTGATTGTCTTGCTTAGTTGGCGTCGTGTTGGTACTGCAAGACCCCTGAGCATCCCTCATTCGACTGAGAACATCTTCTGACAGCTGGAAAACAGTAAGCAATGCACCAGGGTACAGCATTTCAAACATCTTCAGTGTATTTGCAGCAAAACAGGAATCCACTCACCCACTCACACATCCACATTTAAATGAATGGCCACCTAATATCTTATTTCGCATTTGAAGTCAAAAATCAAATAGCCTAATAAAATAATGTCATTTTAACAACCACTTTGAAATGTCAAGATATTATATGCATATTTGCACATTTTTGGCACCGACGCAATTTCAACACAGTGCACCTTGCATATTGTTGCTGCTTATATGGTCTTTGCAACATGTGTATGCACAGAAAGCCTCATTAGTCATTTTCTCGCATTTTCTGCTCATCTCTTCATTTACCATACGATATTAAATTAAACACCCACATGCTCTTGTTGTTCTGATGGTAGCTGGTGATCAGCTGGAGTCTTGCTGGTGTCTGAGCCATCTAACTGAGCCAAAGCTGGTCACCATCTATCACGAGACCACGAGCAGGGCAACAACTGGGTGGCTTTTCCTCGGTTGGGAGCGAATTGCACAGTGACCGCAGGTTTGGCTGTTTAAATCTTGGTCGTTTTGTTTTGCGGTTTGCTCTTGCTAGTGACACCAGTAAGACAACTAAACACAAACTATGCTAGTATGTATGCTGTTTGATTTTTGCAGGGCAAGAAGAGTACATCACTGTGAAAGCTTTATTTGCCCTTTATTCATAAACACCTTTCATGTTTAGTAAACAAAGTAAATGTCCCCGCTTCAGCGTGTTAAGAATCATAATACAATGCCCCACGTAATGGAGGTCAAAGCCGCACTGACAGTTTGTTTACTTTCACTACATGAGAATCGTAGCATGACCGCGTCATTTGTCGATGGGGTCAAATAGCAAGCAGTGGTAGTCAATAAAGGGACGTTCGAGCGCATGAGCAGGTTCAGGTGAGGACAGAGACCCCACTCAGCGAACAATGATTAACGACAGTCCCCTAAAACATCAGAACTAAAGGACGTAGACAGTTACCTTCACTCCTTCAATAACAGTGACCTTCTCTTCCTCGTCCAGTTCGAATGACACTTTCCTCGCCGTGCTGCCATTTCCTCCCATTTCGAACGACTTCTCCGTCTCACTTGGTGTGTGTGTTTTGTTTTTTGGTTAGCTTTATTTCCCGACAGGTCGACATCTACTTGACAGCGGCTTCCCTCGGCCGCCCGCTACAGCTGGTCAAAACGGCCCAATCAAGGTCACTGTGCCCGCACTATTCTCAAAGCCAATTGGTTGGATGAAATCACATGGACGTCACCTGAAGAAGGGGAAGACGGGAAATGTAGTGCACAGCTGCAGGCCTTATCCATCCATCCATCCATTTTCCGAACCGCTTGATCCTCACTAGGGTCGCGGGGGGTGCTGGAGCCTATCCCAGCCGTCTCCGGGCAGTAGGCGGGGGACACCCTGAATCAGTTGCCAGCCAATCGCAGCGCAGGCCTTATCTGGTTCCGTATTATAGAGGTAACGTTCCTATTTTTCAATAGTTCTATTCAACAAGTACAGTTTACGCATTTTACAGATTTGTGGAACAGATAGGAAATTACTTTTCAGAAGGGCCAATCATTTCATAATTTGTGTGTCGAAAATAATTTTGACTTGATTTATATGTAAAACTGTCCAGTATTTCTGGTGATGATAAATATAGTATGGGGGTTTTGTTCGTTATATATAAGTATCCAAATCATATTTGAGGGAAGAAAAAAACCACGAATAATTTAACTGTCGAATCTTATCGAATCTACTTTCACTTTTTGAACTACTGAAATAAATCAAGTTTTCCACAATATTCTAATTAATTGCACTTCGCATGTAGAGATAAGCAAAACATTTGTCTCTACTCGTCCCAGTCCACCATTTGCAAATTACAGCTTTTTAATTTTGCAATTTAAAAGAAATAACAGATTCAGATTTGTGCCATTAGTTTCATTTTAACGAACTTAAATGTCCAGGTAATAAAGAAACATTTGAAAAATTCATTAGAGACCACGGGGTATTACTCTCATTTTTATTCTGTATATAGCATGAATTCATTTGACAGGAAAGTGCTATTTTACAAATTATGGAATGCAATTTGGAGAAGCATTTTAGAGCTAATCTGCGAAATGAAAAAGCAGATACTCTAAACTACTCCAGTTAAGTAGCATCGTTCAGCCTAATTCGAATCAAAAACGCCGTCGGCCAAGTCAAGAATGTTTTGTTAATGTTGTTGCTCCACAACAAATACATTCAAATGTAACCTTGCAGTATGTTTTCAGCATATACTGTAGGGTACCACTGTGAATACTGTGTAGTTTTAATAGAGATCTTTTCACATTTCCAAGCACTCACACAACCAACAGTGATAGGTGGGATAAATACAAGGCAGCTTTTGTCCTTGACCAAAAAAAATAATAATAATAATAATGCAGTTAATGAGGCATTTCCGGCTCAGATGAAGAGTACAAAGGGGTGAAAAAGTCTAAGACCATGGCTGATCATTTTTTTTGTTCAGTGTCAATCGACAGTCAAGATGGTGTAAACTGAACCACAGAGTATATTTGCAATCCACTTTCCTTTTACACAGCAACACACAACACTTTCACTTAACAGAATAGTACTTAGTTCAAAAGGTAAAATATACCTGTCAATAGCACACAACTTTGCCATGTATGTTGAGAAATGGCAGTTTAGGTCACGCAACTGATACCTTGTAGCACGTAACGTTTTGGAAACTTTTCAATGGGAATGTACAAATGATACTCAGTGTCTCAAATGATGTTAAGAATGTAATGAAGAAATCTTCCTCACTGAGGACAAAGCGATTGCTGAAGAAGAGCGGAATGAGAGAAGATCTGCTGAGAAAAAGTCAGCTTGAGCGAAGAGCTACAGCAGCGGGGCACACTGGCAACAGTGTTTAAAAAAAAAAAGGGAAAAAACTGTCAATTAGTCAGGAGCCACAACATAAATGGATAGAAAAGGGTACCTCCTTACTTCTTCATCCATATTTATATTGCCGCCTTGGTCTCATAGAAACACCACATTTACACATTGCTTTTGACTCTTCATTTACACACACTCGAGTTCAAATGCTTGACAGAGGAATTAGACGTTAATTGGCCTCCAATGATCAGCTTCAATGCTGTTGATGCTGCTGGATCCATAGGGTCCCGAAACAACGTCGTCGAGATGCGCTCCAACCACTCCTGCGCTGCTGGGACCCGAGCCGTCAAACTGGGTGGAGGAATAGTACAGGCCTTGATCGGTGAGCTCCCGGCGGCCAAGGGTTGATGCTACAGTCGGTGGAAGGTTGACATCGCTTTCATCTGCCTCGTCCACCTGTGACTTGTAGGAGAACAGGATCTTTGGTTCTGAGCTGCGGGGGAGATAAGACAGATAAAAGTGTGGAGATGATTTTTTTTTTTTTTTTTTTAGTTTTCAGAGCCCTTTTGCTACAAGCGATTCTTACATACCCAAAGAATCCTTTGAGGAATGTGATGTAGATGAGTGGTGCGAAAGCAGAGAAGTAGAGGAAGGTGGTGACGTCAACACAGCTGAATCATAAAAAAATAAAATAAAATCAAGAGTGCGGACTTCACGTTGTGCATGTAGTAGCAATAGGAGATGTAACATTTAATTCATGGCTTGTCCAACTAGTTGGGTATGCGGCGTGCCTACCCACCCATCAAGTGTGAAATGTGACAACTAAGTCTTTTTTATTTTTATTTTTACCTATTTTGGAAAATATGCCCATGAGTGAGCTGCCAATGTTGCATAAGTGAATGGCTAATTTACATAATTAACCACACCCACACCAAATTCTCTGCCTATGAAATGATCGCATGGCTTGCATGACGAGGCACATCCACTTGGACGCAATACTTTCTTCCAGCGCACTTTAGGCTCTCCTCCTACAAGGTGAAGGAGCACTGAGGCCATTATGGTAACAAAAGTCGCAGAAGCTGTTTACATGCTCCGATTGTGCGCACAAATTTGCGGCGCGATAGAATGCAAGTGCAGATGCTCAAGTTTACCTGTGTGTCAATACACTCCACCTCTTTGAAATGTTTTAGGATATTTTCACAATAGTTTTGAAAGCTGCCCTGAATCCAAACGGCTGAGTGAGACTATTAAATTGTGCCCGTGGCATATTAAAAATCCATGTATTATATACCGTATGTGTTTTTATACTGACCAGAGTCCCTCAATAATTCCTGCACACAGAAGGGCACTGCCCAGACCCTGGATGAAGTTCAATAGGGAGAGGGTGGCAGCATACACATAGAAACTCTTCTTAGCTGCAGAGAGGAAACACAATGAAAGTTGGTCAACACAGAGTTGCAATCCTGCTCTTTCTTAATTCCAATGGACGCCACGCACTAGCCCCGAGAAGCACTTAATTCACGGCAGTAATACAACAACAACAAAAAAAGATGTTTACGTGCTCCTGTGTCAGCATTAGTTCCGGACACATTTATCTTTTTGAACTTTGTGCCCACATTTATGTGCATTGTGCTTTTTGTCTTAGGTCAACAGAATTTTCTATTTGTCAGTATGTGTGTTGACAGGAAACTTATCATGACGAATACTCACTAGCCAGAATTTATGACTGTGTGCACGTTTGGACACAACATTGTTCATGGAATTGTTTGTTCTGCTTTTGGAAAAATTGTATTTTTTTATTTTTTAAGGCTCATCCTCGGCTGTTTACTCAGCAGGCTTATGAATACACAGACCGTGCACAAAGAGTACCATTTGTTCTAATAGCGACTCAGTCCATGCAAAGCGGCACACAGCACTGCTCGATTGAGCCGCCCACCCTTTCCTGCAACTAAACAGTATCGCTAACATTGTATTTGTTCCCTTTTTTTCCTGGCAGTTAAAGCTTTCGTGTTGTCTGACTGAGCAGGAAGCAAACTGGATACTCGTTTGCCAATCAGTGGCATTTCAAAGTGCTTCCGGGGGACAGCGCACGTCGCTCTATTCCAACTTACATGGCAGAGATATCCTCTCCCTCACTGGAGTTTTAGGCAAGATCACAATCAGAGAGTACACCTAGGAAAGACATTGCCAGACAAGTATTTCACCTGAATGATACTCAAGAGTGATATACAGCGTGTCCATGTAGTTTTTCCTTTTCCCTGATTTTTCCACGGATTACTAACCAAGAAGAAGAAGCAGGAGCTGGCCAACCAGAAATGTCGCCCTCCATGTCCGTAGATGTTGAAGTCCTCAGCGGACAGGTGGCTGTCCGGGTAATAGATCTCTAAAGTGCCCTTCAGGGAATGCATTTTTATATATATTTGGTAGGAGCTGGGGGTAACTGATGACATCACTACATACCAGATTGCAGTGGAACCTCTAAAGGATGAGAATTTCATTTGTTTGGACATTACTTTTATCACTTTACATTTAGATGACTGTTAAGACAGGTAGATAAAATTAGAAAGTTTACTGTGCTGGTCTTTAGATGTTCCACTGGAAACTGTATGTATGACATCATACCGTCAGCGTTTGTCATGTGAAGTTACCTGTGTGATGGAGAATGCCAATGCAAGCACAGTCGTGATAGCCAGCACCCGCTTTATACTAGATTTACTCTCCAAATGACCTAGAAATGCAAAATGAGTCACAAAACAAGAAAATGAAATCTGCAATTTAGCATTATATATGTTTTTTTTAAAAACGCAACGGTGCCCAGAATACTACAACGTGTCAAATGCAAAGTGAAATTATAAAGCAAACCAACCAAAAGCCAGTCCCAGAATGACAACACTGAGTTCAATGGCGAGTAAGAAGAAGCGGGTGATTTCCCATAATACCTTTGGGGGGAAAACAAAGAGAGAGGAAGAGAGAGAGAGGGGGACAACAGAGATCAGGAGAATGCATTGTGGTAAACAAGCTACCTGTACAGTATGTTGTAACGCACAAAGAACATCCGTGTAACTGAACAGCTGAGCTCTTATTCTGAAGCATTACCTAAGCATTTGTTGTTTGTTCAGTGAAACCATTTCGGTGTGTCCAGCAGTATACATACCGCAGATAGATATCTGTTATCGATAAATGTCATGCGAGCAATGTCATCAATGTTCTCATTTATGCAACAACCTCGCAAAGTCATGCGGAGAGTCAGATCAGGCCCACTGGCCAACATTGCATGAAAGAAGCAAATGTCGAGATAATGGGACAGCTGCTTGGAATTATTACACAATGCAACACCATCACCGAGGGCGCCAGCTCCGAAAAACAATGTGGTAGTGTTCACCCAGAATTCAGAATAAGCGCAAAAATTAATAATACTTCGAAATTTTTACTTGTATTTCTGATGGGAAAAAAAATTATGACCAGTGTAATTTGTGCAACACCAAGTTGTTTTTTTTATCATGTAAATACAATCACGCAACAAGGAAAATTTGAAAATATTTTGCATTCAGTCTTCAATTTCCAATGTAAAAATTACACAAACCTGTCATTACATTAGCTTTACAGTCTAATAAAATCTAAAAGTACAGCAACCTAAACTTGAATAATGCTCGATTTATTGTGGTTGTAGTTTGCAGTGGTATAGAGCTGCACTGCTATTTCCTTTTCATTTCCTTACTTTGTCGATGATGGTGGCAGAGCTGGATGCACTGACAGTCATTGATACAATGGCCCGGGTAATTCCAACTGCTGCTACGACAAATACCTGAGACAAAAACAACTTCTTAGAAGACCAAATAACTTGCTGTCAGTAAGTAAAGAACAACTTTGAGTTCAGAATAGTTTTGAAAGCTTTGAGGTCAACCAGAATCGCATTTTATTTTGGGGGTAACATTGTCCTCGTTTTGAGTCCTACCAGCAGGTAAAAGGTGATGAAGATGGGGCTGGACGTGATCCGAATCTTTGCCCTTGCTGATGGCAGCTTCCACATCAGGAAAACAAAGAAGGCCACATTCGGTATGAGGAGGGTGATGTCCCAGAAACGTACCCTTGAATGGAGACCATAAAGACCATTAGCTCCATCATCGTCTGGATTTGCCTTTTCTTGTGTGGTCACACTTGATACCTGGAGTCACCAACATCCTCATACAGAATTTGTAGACATTTGTGCGGCTTGCTGATGTTAGCTTCGGAATCAGGTAGCCATGTGGAGAAAGTAGACGTATTCCCTGGTTGTGCTGTCGTGATGCTGCCATTGTATTGCGCAAACCTAACCACAGGAGTGGCTAGCATGATTTTTCGCCTGAGGGGGGAACACAATACATAAACGCAACGAAAGCGAGAGCAAGTCAGGTATTTTTCACATCGAAACCTTTGTTGATACGTCCCAGCAATCCACACATACCATGCATTCTCACCATTCACACACAGAGGCATGACACTTTCTACGTGTTGTACCAGGCAGGCGCCTGCTCAGATCTGCTTTAAAACATTGTTACAACCCCTAATGTTCACGAGAACAACCTAAAAGGTAAAATGTCAGTAGTTGGGTTCTAGTTTGTATTATTTGTGTATGAGAACGATGTGGTGACAAACCACTTCCTCAAATGATCTGGTGATGTGAACGCCCCATAATGTTGTAATTGACCAAAAACTACCAAAGTAACATAATCGTCACTCCGTTGGCACAGTTTTTTTGACACATTATTTAGTGGACGGGTTTTCAAACAGCGTTCAGTGTTAGTCGACGTTGCCAGCTAGCTTGTTAGCCATCAAAAGTGCACTTTGTTAAACGGCATACATCATTTTAAAACAGATCTAACAGGAAGAAACATGAGGGATTGCGTATCGGATTATCTGGCGTTTTCGTTTGTATCGAAACAAAAATGAAAAATAGACTGTAAACGCAACGACGCTAATCCCGCGATACACGCCGTTTTACCTTTTCAGAAGACTCCGTTGTGCTGGAAACGCTGTGGTAAAATCATGCAGCGTTATCACACGGTTCACATGTTGCCCCAAGAAAGACACACGTCACTCGATTGGTCGATAAACCTGGACATGTTTTTTTTTTCTGGCGAGTTCCCTGGATTAATATCCCCGATTGTCAAATGATATTTTGCAACCCACTGTAGCAAACCTCGCGAGATTATACAATGACGTCACTGTGTACAATGACGATGTAAAGATGTGACGAGTCAAAAAAGGATAGCATATTATCTGATAAATCGGATTTAGACAAGGCATTCGTTCTATTAAATTTTCTAACAAAAAGGCTCTAAAAACAATAGAGATTTGCAGTGATTTAAAGGTGTATATATAATCTTTTAATGCCGCTAACAATTTGTAGCCTAACCTTTTTCTATCTTTTGCCTATGTAACGTTTTTCTTTGCTTCTCTTTTATAGTCATATCGCATGTATTTCTTGATCGTTATCATGACTGTTCTTTTTTCTGTTAAATATTGTATTTGTAATGATTTTGCAAATTGCAGTCCATTGTTCATTCATTGAAATCATCTGAAAAGCACAATGACATAAATATCTCTAAATTCTTCCCAATTCTAAACATTGCAAACAGATTTATAGAAACAAAATGTTGCCTATAAATGACAGTAATCACTTGTATGTTCCAAAAAGTACCCGAGAATAAGTGAAACCTGTCAAGTAGCCATCTTTATTTTTTTTATTATTACCTATACAGTACAATACTGTTTTGAATTAAACCAAACATGAAACCTTTTTTCAGGAAAAAAAAAAGTGAAACAGCAAAGCCGTGAAATATGAACAGTGTTATAGCGAGGGATTACTGAATTGTAGATATCATTCAGTTAATGCATATCAAACTGTTTTGAATCAAATTATATTTGAATATAGTAGACATTGACCGAAGTTAAGCTTTTTTTACACTAAGCTTTTTAGACTGTCGCTAAATATACATGTCGATTTTCACTGCTCCAGATGAAGTGCATGGCACGGCTGCATTTCTGTTATATTGCATTTTTGCACTTGATTGATGGTTTCTTTAATTGCGACATCAGAATCAGAATCAGAATCAGAATCATCTTTATTGGCCAAGTATGTAGAACACACAAGGAATTTGTCTCCGGTATAACACGCTGCATTAGTATCATCGTAAACAACAAATCATTGAACCATTTTAGAGTAACCAGTAGCAGTATTTATGGTACTAAAAGATGGAGTAAGTTGCTTCTCAGTCCTCACTAAAGTCCCACGTACCAAATAAATGACCACCACTACCAAAAGCACTCATGAAATGATGGTGACGCGTGCTTTCGGGTGGCCTGACATCATCCGATAGGCCAGGTGCACAGGTTCAGTCAAGTTTGCTTTAAATGTGTACACGAGTGTCTTGCCACCGGTGGGGCTGATGTGGTAGAAACTGAACGTGCGGCTTCTGAAGCTGAGCCTGATCTCAAGCCTGCACGAGACCGTGGTCCTCTTGAGCGGCACATCGCGACCCCGCTCGAAGGCTGTCAGCAAGTTGTCAAACCACATCAGGCACCAGGAGCACCGGTTGCTTTCCAGCGCCGAGGGAATCCCGCTCCGCTCCAGCTCCCCGCTTTGGCACAAGCCCACGATCCACGGAGCACCATCAAGCTCCACCTCCCAGCGATGGTTGCCTTCGGAGAAGCTCTGGGAGCTGAGGACTTGGAAGAAGCTGGTGAATCTCTGGGATGAAGGCGGGTATGGCTGCTTGGTGGCACTGAATGTCACAGTCTTCAAGTCTTCTGAGAGGATGAGGTTAGGATGAGCCGTCCTGATGTCAAACGTCAGCTCAGACGGATTGAGGACATTGCGAAGGGAGCGCTGAATGATGCCGAGGCTTTCCCTAAGCTTGCCGTTCATGTTCTCCAACTTGGGAAGGATTCGAACGGGGTCGTCCATGCGGCTCTGAGTTTTTTCAATGTTTTTTCTCGTCATCTCGGCGATGTGTGGCTGCAGGTCTCGAAAGTCTTCTACGAACGCGGCCTCGTCTCCTTTGGTCAGGAGTGACTCGGCTCTGAGGAAAACTTGTCTCAGCTGCTTGGTGAGGCTTGCGGCCTGACCAACCCTGTGGCTCGCGCTGGCTTCGCTCGGAGAGAGCTCTTCATCCAGCAGCTGCATCACCTCAGCGCTGTACTTCTTCACTACATCACTCAGCTGGCGCAGCTCTTCCGATGCCTTTTCTCTCAACTGCTCATGAGCTGCCATCAGCTTTGCTTGCTGCTCCCTCTCCTTCCTCAGCACATCCTCTGCCATCTCCAAGTGGACGGCCAGGTCTGTGACTTGAGATGCCAGTCCAGAATTAGTCAATTGAAACTCTTTGGATTTCAAGTACTTTCCCTCACTTCCTGAGCTCTCTTTAGTTTTATCCAAGTGGCATTTTGTTTCATCCTCAACCGCACCACATTCAGGCAGCTGGACTTCACCTACTGCAGCTTTGAACGACTCGACAATATTGCACATTTTGGAACAGGTCACCACAACTTGGCTCTCCTGGAAGTCTTTCTGACACTCAGGACAGCAGTGACGGTCCAGCCCTTCTCCCAGAGTTTGAATGCAGACGTGGCAGTAGATGTGACCGCAGGGCAGCGACACAGGCTCCGAGAAGAGTTGCAAGCAGATGGGGCAGCGGAGTTCTAAAGCTAAGGCCTCAGCAAGATGTGTAATGGCGGGGTTTGTCAGAGCAGACATGTTGACAGACGCTGTTGGATAGATGAGGAAAAGGATGATTTCACTCTCACCTCTGAAAGCCCCTCCTACTCTGTGCTTATCTGTGTTTCCATTTCCAGGTTCCTTACTGTTGGCAGGGTAGCCTGTTTATAACACCTGTTAAAAGCCATAAAAGCAGGGCTGGGCAAAATGTTGTGCTGAAGGGCCACATTTGAGTTTTAAAACGGACAGATGGGCCAGACCACTCACATGAGTTTTTAATAATAAAAACAACAATCATTTAATTTGTATCAATACAATACATTTAATAATGTAATAAAATTTAAACTTTTAAATGTTCATATAAATTGGTTATTTTACAGTAAATTAATTTGATATAAATTACTAAAATACAAAAAATTAATAATGTAATAAAATTTAAACTCTTAAATGTTCATATAAATTGGTTATTTTACAGTAAATTAATTTGATATAAATTACTAAAATACAAAAAAAATCTATACATTTTAATCATTATTAGAGGAAAAACGCTAATTTAATGCAATAGATATTGGCATGTGAAGCCCGTTTACCACACCACTGTTTCATTCAAGCGAATATTGCGTTGAATAAACTGTTCAGTAACCCTTGATGGATCACAGGTTCCTTTATCTTGAGTTAGGTTTCGGTTTCCACGCAAACTTCACTCTGGCATATCCAAATTTGCGTTCGATTAAATCAACACAGTAATCTCATGCCAGATGTCATTATTTCATACACTTTGCATAGATGATTCACTTCTAAATTCTCCGGTGCCCAAAGTCGTTGTTTACATCTAGTTCCTTTTGAAGCGACACGTGGGTCGGTTGCCCATTTAAAAACCTCTCGACGTGGACCGAGCCCCACCACTGTTAAAATGTTATGTAAATATTTGAAATAATCCAAACTCACTGATTGAAAGAAGCCGTTAAATCGTCTCTACGTGGACCGAGCCTCACTACTGTTAAAATGTATGTAAAATTTTGAAAAAAATCCAAACTCACTGATTGAAAGAAGCCGTGAAGTCGTCGCGTCAGATGTTCCAAGAGGAAATAAAGTTGGGAACTCATTCCGGACAAGACACACTTGACACACGCCACCTGGCGTTTATTTAGGTTCAAGCTTGAAAACTGCACTTCATTCAAACGTCGTATCAATAAGATCACCAACTTGTATTAAAACAGATATATTTATTTCAAATGCATCTATTTCTGTACATGCATTTCGTTTTCAAAGCAGCACATTTAACCAGCTCCAATGAATCCCATCTTTCTATCATGAAACGTATGCACAGAAAAAAATTAAATAAATATAAGTGTCATTAAATAATCATTAAAATCATTGCAGTTGAACTCAGTTCTTGGTTCGGTGGCAGTAAGTCACTCTAAAAGCATCTCCCTCATTCACAGTGTACAAACATTTCTAAAGGTGGTATAGTAGTGCAGAAGAAACTAAAAGTTTGCTCGCATGGTATGTGTGGGGTTTTTTTCCTTTCAATTTGCGATCAGAGTCACTCATTCTGTATTCCATGATATTGAATCAATCATTCCCAGCATAACTCAACAGCCATGCATTTTGTATGCAGGATCAATAAAGAATTTGCAAACCTAAACTCTTTAGTAGTGTCTATAGCCCCAACAATTAAAATAGAGACAAAAAAAAATCTCAGAAGTTAACATTAAATAAGTGAATAGTAGATGCCAAAACAGAAGGAATACAATTCCATACCCATGCATGCAGTTATAAACTATCGACTAAAAAGGAATGTCATGTTACTGCTTTGTGCTTCATGGCCCCATGACACAAAATTAAGCAATAGTCGCTACAAATTTACATTGCATCACCCCCCCCCCCCCACCCCCCATGCTTTGGGCTGATATGTGTGACGCTGTTAAAGCTGCCATGCACAAATAATTGGAATGAATGTCAACGCAATGAATAAAAATAAAGGCAATTATATTGCTTGAAAAATTGCATCTTGAGGATGAACTTCGGACAGACGGTAGGATGATTTGACTGGTGAGGTCACTCAAAGGCAGGTATTAGGCATGCTGGGACAAAATGTGTCGCAACACATTGCTGTAAATATTAAGGCAGACAATGTTTACGTATTTTTGGCCGAGAATAAGGATGGTGCGTCTACAGTAGTGTGTCGAGGTCCAGTTCTGGCAGCGGCTCCTTCCAATAGGTGACGCTGCTGAATTCAGGACACACAAAAGCAGAAGAGCCGCTCTCGTCCAGCTCGGGGAAGAAATGCTCTACCAGCTCACCGAGGTGGCTGTAACTGCACCGGACAATCACAACACGATCAGAGATGGATGCTTCAAAGTGTTTCCTTCGAATGCGCTGGATGCAACTTACGAGGACTTGTTTCCTTTGGTCATCTCTTGAATCAGCTCTCCTTTTGGATTGACAGTAAATATCCTGGTGTTGAGCACCCCCACCTGTGTGTAGGCGTAAGCATCCTGCACAAACAATTCACGAGTATTAGGTATTACTTTAAAATCATCTACCATGCTTAAATTGCAGCCTTCTGAAGAACAGACCGACGGCCAAATTGTCCACGGTCATCTTCTAAAAATAAGAACTACATGCCCCAGACACCTCCTTTGCCCCCTTACACAAATAAGAGGTGCCATTAGACGGCTGCGCTTAAACTGACTATGACTCATCCCACCAAATGACTTGTTTGAAGGGATTATACTTTTGCCAACTGAGAGAGAATGTGCACTGTTGCATACGTTGGTCCTGTTGCCAAAGGCAGCGTAGAAGGGACGTCTCTTGGGGTTGAATAAGTCCCTGATGTCACCGAGGCAGGCGATTTTAAAGACCTCGGGCTTCTTCTCAATCACCTCCCTGCATAATGGACAAAAGACAATTCGCAAAGCAGCTAACTTCAGATGGAGCAACACGTTTTGCTTGCTGGACAAACAAGTGTTAGAATGACACTTTCTGTGAAATTCTATCCAATTATTTTCTATCCCGCTTATCCTGTTCAGGGTAGAGAATGTTTGCACCTGTGCAGTGCAGAAAAGAGGCTACTTGGGGCCAGCAGTACTGGGCCTTTGGGAAGGACGGTGCCTTTGTCGTTGACCCACTGCAGGTAGTTCTTAGTGATGGCGGCCATGCCTATAGCCCGCGCAGAACAATAGAGGAACTTATAGCCATTTCTGCAATGACAGAAACAGTCATTTAAACAGATCCGCAAATACGGTCTATCTGTCTCTTACAGCACACAAATAGAGTTGACCTACTGGTGAATCTTGTGGTAGAGTTTGGCAATGTCTTTGTGCGTCCAGTCTTTGCCAAACTGAGGCAGGATGTGTCCAAGCGCATCAGATCTGCCGGAGGGGAATAAATAAAAATCAAGCTTCTTTAAACATTGTTACGTCTAAAGTTGCTTGAGCCAGAAGACCGATTTGAAGTATAACGCGAGCAGAGACAGCTGCATTTACTTTGTGATCGTGCCGTCTATGTCTGATATGATGATGCGATCGTCCCAGTTCCACAAATAGATGGCGGCTTCACAGCGACAGGTGCCCTGGTACTGAGTGGTCACACTAAATATCACCTTGTTGACTCCTTCGCGCAGATTCAAGTTCTCCTGTTGTAAAGTATCGTGACAAATGTAGTTGTCAGAAGTCTTCAGGGCAGGCACACATTTAATTGAAGGGGGACATACAGATGCCTCACAAGTTTCCACATGTAGAGGAACATGTTATGAAAACACTGAGGGGTATTATGAATAGTAAAAAAATAAAATAAAATTGCACGTCTCCTTCACAGTGTGTCTACTTACTATCTGTTCAGATGTCAGACGAAGTGATTTGCGGTACATTCGAGTGAGACACTGAGTAGCGCGAAGTGTCTCTGTTGACATGCTCGAAGTAAGGACGGCTTTGTGACCAAGCCTTGCCACCGCATCTCTATCCGCATCATCCATTGTGGCTCTTGAGTGAAAAAAACATGAATGCATAAAAATTATTGGGTGCGTGGTGGAACTGCATTGGATCATACTGAAAGATATTCTCTCTCTTTTAACAAAATAAGGTGGCCTAAAATATTTGACAAACTGAGTGTGCAAATCTACAGCACTGTGAATGATGAAGTCAATCATTTACTTTTCGGACGAATGAGCATTAATGAAGCATTGTAAAACAGTTCTTTCATTGGACGTTACTGATGTACCCAATGTGTCTACTGAGGGTTTA
The DNA here is from genome assembly GCF_054856545.1 of Hippocampus guttulatus. Taxonomy (NCBI): domain Eukaryota; kingdom Metazoa; phylum Chordata; class Actinopteri; order Syngnathiformes; family Syngnathidae; genus Hippocampus; species Hippocampus guttulatus. The sequence continues at coordinate 17,891,491 of NC_141268.1, read as the reverse complement.
ATGTACGGTAGGCTTAGTTGGATTTCAAAATATGATGCGGTCATGGAATTGTTCATAATGAAATGCTATGGATGCTTTTTTTTTTTAAATGTAAATAACCATACATGACTACTCTAGGGTCCCCACGCTGTACTTCCTGGTCGTCTTTCTTCGAGGGCCCTTGCTGAAACACCAAGAAGAGACACGTTCAGAAAATGTGCTACCGGCAGTGGCCTCCAATTGGATCGGCCAATTTTTAAAACACAAAGACAGCAACCTGGTTGTTGTCCAAGTCTCGTCGCCTCCAGGAGAACCACCAGCCTCCAGACTTTTTGGGCATTTTGTCCTTAACTAGGCTCTGAACAGTACTCTGTGGATAGAGAACACAATACCAACACATGAGTACCATCAATTCACATTGAGTGAATTGTGTAATGTTACATTATTAACTCATTCCCTCCTAAAGACTTTTTTAAACGTCTTTTCAGACTTGGTCTAGAATTGGCTGGTACTGAATGAGTTAAAGAGCTCAGTCATGAGCTTGATTAACTAAAGCCTACAACTGTACTGCCTGCTGATTTGTTGAAATGGCACAGAAACAAGATGAGGAAACTAAGTCGCCCTCTCCTGTCCAAAACTCTTGCCCTCAGAGGTAGCAGAAAAGCCGTGACTCACAGGCAGGGCAATTTATGAGTCAAGGGATGTGTCGCAATGGTGGGACAGGGACGTCCAACACTCACGTCTCTCACCCTGTTGCGTTCAAAGCAATTTAAAGCTCTCACAGTTGCAGCAATCTCCATTTGCTGTGGTGTAAAAGCCACAGACCAATGTCAGGTTTGAAGCAAAAAAAAAAAAAAAAAACATTAAAAACAAACCAACCTTTGGTAAATTCTTCTGGAAAGCTGCCATCGACAAGACCATTGGAGCAGCCACCGCCCAGTTGTAATAGCTGTCACAAGAAATTGAACACAGTAGAAGCAAATACATTTCATTTCATTGATGATGAAAAGACTTGAACTCTTACTTGGAGTTGATACAGATCACGAGGCTCGGGTCATCGATGATTCCAGGGTTGCGGACAAAGTCCTCGTATGACACAGAGTGCTCCAGAAATTTCTCTGGACAAACAGCAAAGCAAAGATTTGACACATTTCCTTCGTGCATGAGCCGAAGAGTGATGCTCAGTTCACACCTAATCACACTTACCTTTGGTGATTTGACTGGTGTCGCCCACGTGTCCACAGAGGGACATGCTGACCTCTGCGGCGTAGGAGGCAGAATCGGACAAGTATTCCGTACCGCTGTCCAGCGCGCCCATGGATTGCGGTGACTGACTTGCTGAGCCGGAGCCTTGCTCGACGACAGCAGGGGAGCAACTCTCCGTTTCACTGCAGGGAGGGGGGGGGGGGGGGGGGGGGGAACAAACGCAAAATTTAGAGAGAAAATGCAAACTCCATACAAGACCAGAGCGGAGATTTAAGCCTCAAACCCAAACATTACACTCCCTTAAAGACTTGAATAGGACCCAATTGTTAATGTTATAATTCTGTCTTTACACATCATAATGCTCATCTATTACTGACACTGACAACGCTAGCAGCAATAACAGTTGAAGTCAGGAAGATGCAGTGCATCTGCAACCACAATTATGAACGTACCTGCACCTACACTGCTAACGTATCCCTCACCATGGCAGCCTTAACTGTGTCATATTACCTCTGCCAAGGAGACGATCCAGTTCCAACATGCAAACTCCACACAGGAAGGTCAGACCCGAGAGTCGAACCAAGAACCTCAGAACTGTGAGGCAGACGTGCTAAACATTAGATTGCGGGATTGCCCATTTTCAGAATGCTATGAAACGATATTATACGCCGTTATGTATTGTTTGGGAGCATTTTTATCCCCCCCCCCCCCCACTTGGGAGCATTTTGATTGCCCCCCCAGGACAATAACATCCCGTGTCATTCCATGTGACGAATGATTATGATGCCTTCAGAGGCAAATCCAAAAACTGCATTTATTGAGAAAGTTAGCCTTTTGGATTAAAAAAAATATATATTATATCATGCAATTTAGCAAACATTTTAAGAAAAATTTAAGCCTACTCTTTCCCTACTCTTTCTGCTGCCATATCGGGTCAAGTTTTAGAACTGAGCGGTGGTGTGCTAAAATCTTGTTGGCCCACAAAAAATAAAAATAAAAAATACAAGCAGGTATGCCAAACTTGACTTGAGACAGCCATATGAGTGCTGAGGGATGATGTAATCTGCCTTCAAAGATACCGACAGTGTCGTGATAAAGTATTTCCTGATTTGATTCTTTACCCTTCAGAAATGAAACCATCAGAAATTGCATTTTATAAGAAGGATTGTCTGCATGATAATAATAATGACTTGATGGAGTGAAACACTCAAATGTGATAAATATACTTAAAAAAAAAAATAAATCAGGAGTGGGCAAATACTTTTTCACGACACTGTACACAAACATCCATCTTTGGTCCTCTTACTTCTTCGGGAAGTAGAGTGCTGCAACCTCGGGGTCAAGTGAAGTCAGATCATCCAGGTAAATGCCCGTTTGTCCGAGATGATGATTACGTCTGCCTACAAAAGCATGAATGTGTCAACGTGCACCACATGGTTGTAAAATCCCGACTTAACGATTGGATTTGAGATGAGCAAAACCACACAAAAGTTTGGCGCTCACCCTTCTTTTTGTCTTGCTGCTCCCGTTTGGTCGATATGTCGGCGCAGTTTCCTAACTCCTCATCAGCTGTCCAGCTGACCCCGTCATCTCTGGCTTCATCTTTCGGAGCAGCCAATTCTGCCATTTCAAGTCTGCCATCCTCCTCCCCTCCCTCGACGCAGGGATCGATCCCGCTGTCTCCCTCACTGACGGGCGCGCTGCCGGTGCAGTCTTGTTCCCTGTTCTCGGTCTGCATCATGGTGGAGGATTCTGCGCGAGCGACGATTCCGTTGTCTGCGATGTTTGTTTCGACCAATGTGTGTTTCGTTAGCTGACTGTGATTATCATTTTGGCCTTCAGCTGCATCTCTCATGCCAACAGCTGGGCCAGTATGCACCGTACCGTCTTCGTGGGCAAGGACTTCCGAGTCATCCCTCTCTGTTGCTGTCGCGGATTTTGACGGCTCGCTAAAGGGTGATCGGGTCAAGTCTTCACCAAAGTTCAGGGGCAACATTTGTAAGGCGTGGTTACTCAGGTCCAGAGACTGAGTCCTGGGTTGTGGTCTGACCACAGTAACCTGGCCCACTCTGCTACAGTTGTTCACAGGCTCGTTGCCCATGTCAAAGGAGTCTTGCCTCTCAATGGTGCGAAAATGAGACGAGTCAGACTGCTGGAGCTCCACTGATGGTCTTTCCGATTGACGCGGCTGCAGAGGCGAAAGCAGACAAAATGGACGTTTACGATGAGCGTCTCAAGGCTTTTTGACTGGCACTGTTGTGTGCGAAGTCTTGCCATACCGTGGGGAATCCTCCCCAGTTCCACTGCATCAGTACCCCAGAGGAGTCGTGGTTTTTAACCACGAGCTCGGAGTCACTCTTAGGCGAGGACGGCCGGCTATCAAAAACGCTGTCGGGATAAGGAGGAGGAAGTGTAAACAGCCTGTCAATCTCAATTCCACACATGAGGAGATGATTTTCCCACTTTTCAACAGGTGACTGGTCTCCATCCGAGTGTCGATGAGTATCTCTGACCCCCGGCTCCTCAGCGGGCTCCTCAGACAACGAATAGTACACTGACTTACTTGAACGGACAAACAAAGCACAGTCACCACAGTGAAAACAAACGTAACACAATGTAGGGTTGGGCCATGCCATTTTCAGCCAAGCGGCGAATATGAAGTGAGTTTTGGTGTGGGGTGAGGAGCAAGTAACATTTCCAAGCAAAAAAGCACACTTTTAGGTCATTAGCCAATTCATGGAGACGTCACGAATGATGATGTCACACCACTGCCACGTGGGGGTCTACATGGCGACTATCACCGCAAATGTCTAATTTATGATTCGTGTTTCAAGTTGGATTTAATTAAAACTCAAATATAAAGTCATACAATACTGTTACTCCAAATTTTTTCGATTCACAGACAATCAACGCAAACAACCTCCACCAAGCAGTCTGTCGCTCCGCCTCCGCGAAGCGCAAGATTCAGACTGCGGTCACATTGCAAAACATTCCATACGTATCTGATCAAGGACCATAAATGAAAGCGCCTCAAGTTGGATTTGAAAAATAATCTGAATTGAGCCGTTCAGGACTGTCATTAAAAAAATAAAACAATTCTGATGCACTCATTGTTCACTGACCTGACTTGCAAAAGTGTGGCATGGTTATCTTTATCTGGACTATCTTGTCCGCTGTGATCTTTGTCCCACTCCCTGTCCTTTTCTTGCTCGTCAGAAGAGGAAACACACTCTTCTCTCTGGTGACTATCTGAGCGCACACGTTTACGCCGGCGCCTCTTCCTGCGCGTGCCAGAACCAGAGAGAGAAGAGCCGTCGTTGGTGTCCTCTGTGTCATTGGGGCCATCAAAAGGAATTGGGGAAGTGCAGAGATGGGCGGGGACTTCGGACTGTAAGAAATGAAGCAGACCGAGATTTTAACCCAGAACTATTTGCCCATTTGAGCCACGTGATGTATATCCGGCCTTATGTATTTATTCATCTCACCTCAAAGTTTTCATTTTGTTCAACAAAAAAAGCTTCTCCGTTGTCCCCTAGCTTCATGTGCAGGTCTACCGATTCTCCATTGATCTCAATGTCCACCTACAGAACAGCGAGCGGCATCATTTCAGCAGAAAATAAACACGGTAAAATGTAACAGAGGAGTGCAAAACAAATTGGAGAGAGACTGAACTTACAATTTTCTCTTTGGAGCGAAGCACGCCTAGTTTGCCAAAGCGGACATGAAAGGGGGAACACTGGAATGAGCCATCGGGTTGTCGCACCACGATGACATCAATCCCCCCAGTGAGAGTGGCGGGGTTAAGGCCACAATACAGCTCCTTGACCGTCACATACACCGTCTCTGCCAACTGGCCCACAATATTCATGGTTTGGGACTGCATACCAAAAACAAGACGGGAGTCGGGTATGAACAGAAATAACACAAAATGACTGCGTGTCCATTGACAGTAAAAAGTCATTTGAACAACCAAAAAGTAGGAATTTTTTTTTTTATAACAATTTGAGCACCTCCAAACAGAATAGTCTCTCAAAAAGTGTAATTATAACCATAGAACCAGTAATAGAAGAACTTACCTAATAGAAGAACTGGCCTAACTGCTCAGTTTAATGTGAATATAAAATACAGTAAAAACACGTGGGTCATAAAATAACTAGTTTGGTGTTAAATTTGACTAACTTTCTGTGTTAAAGAGGACCAACCCACACTTGGGGCAATTTGAAAAAACAAACAAAAAATAAAAAGTCAAGGCAATTCAGCCAACCCTTAGTTGTTCGGCTCAGGATTCAGAATCTAGCCAGCATTCTCCTCAGCAAGCCACAACAAGCTTCAACAAGCTATTCCACATCTTTGTCAATTTAGGATACTGAAATTCAGCGCTTCCGCTGTTCGACTGGTGTCAGCCTTTTCTGTCATCGTAATTCATGACCTGACGACTCTTTTTTTTTTTTTAATTTTGAAACGTATCATTGAAAAGAAATATATGGATTCACAATGTTATCCAACCACTGTGCCACAGTGCATTAGTGTGTCATGAGAGATTATTTTGCTTTTCAACCATGACTGACATTGAGCGAGTGAGCTGCTGAAGCCACGTTTCTCCGATTTCTGTTAGTATATCCGTTTTTGCTTTCAAGTAAACGAGCCCAGATTTCACTCTGAGTACATTTTCTGCTTGACCACATAGTTTCATATCATTCAAAAGTCAAGTCTTACCCAAAGTGAAGGATGCAGATGTTCCTTCTCAACCGCGCTGCAATTCCTTGACCTTCTCTTTGCCATACCGCAGCACCATTAAAATCCCTCACCCATATACCACACACCGAGCCCTGATTGCCAAGGTAACCCTCGTCTATATTTTTCATATTACTCATCAGTACCCAATGGTAACTTTTGGCTTGCTTGAATTATTCCAAATTAAGACTTCAGTAAAGTTCATCCCACCCACTCAACTTGAACTCCAATTTGCCCAATTGCAACGACACTCCTGTCACATCGCTGATCAGTCCCGTAAATGACGCTGTGCTGTGAGTTCAGCGTAAAATGAGGCTGCTATGAGAGAGTCCTAGCACAATCATCCAAACATTCTTGTTTCCTCTGTGTTGCGCTATGTAATGCAGCACCCATAGACACCCACTGTCCTGTTCATACATCCTCACTGCCGCCGCACATGTCAGCCAAACCAGCAATTTCTGAGAGGCTTCGACATGCTATTCAAACCAGGCCAGCGTGGAAATGCAGCACATACAACTCATCAGTCAGTCATCAGTTTCTGGACTTAACTACAGCTCTCCGGCCCCTGAGGGACGAGTGATCAGTTGAGCCGTGGGAATTCTAGGTCCATTTGGGAGGAAGTCAAGCAAATATTTAGGACATAACAGACGTTGCAGCTACTTCAAGCAAGAACCAAGCATGAGAGGGGTCTAGTCAACAAACATTAATAGCTACGCATGAGAATATCAGTCCATTTGAACAAACCTCCTGTGGCACTTGCTGCTGTGTGTAGTTTTGTTTGGTTATTTGTGTGTTGTGTTTTATTGTCCACTTGCCTGTTGCGTGCAGTTTTACTTGTGTTGTTTCGTTGCGTGTGTGTTTATCTATTTGTTGCTGTGTTTTGCACTTCAAGGCCACCACAAAGAATGAATCCGTTCAACTATTACATTATGACCATCAATGGCGATAATACGGATTTGCCCTCCAGGGCTGTCTAACTTAAAAACAATTTATTAGAGACTTGTTTTTAATAAGACAACATAACATACATACATTCACACTGATAGCAGGTGGGGTTCCACTACAAACATGATCATCCGACAAGTCCCTCGGCTAAAATGTGTTCAAACTAACCAACAAAGTGGCCTGCAATATTCAGTGCTAATGGGATTACAGTACACGACACAATAGATGTTTTTAGCAACATTGCAAAAGTTCAGCGATAACTCCTTATCACATCTTCAAAGCCCGAGGCCACATCAAGGGTCGTTTCCACTGTTACAGCACCAAGATAACGTGAAGGATTTCAGAACATTGTCGTAATCTCTAATATTTTGACTATCAAAATGTCGAAGAAGATCTAGAAAATTAGTTTCAAACAGTTGACAGAAGAGTGAGAAAACTTACCTTTCGGGAACGATGTTCAGCTTGTAAAGGCGTCAGCCATAGTCGATGCTTCCGTGTGTACGACGCAGGCATGTGACAGCAGCAGCCAATGAACATCCGGGAATGCATTAGGACCCCGCCCACGAGTTTTGAGTGTCAACACAGCGTCTTCGCTGGAGTTAGGGCTGCCGAATTGGCATTTGACTAAAAAGAATTACACTTCCTGCTTGATAAATGCATTTTTACCACGTCTACATAAACACCTTACTAACAGACATGTATTATATGTTTTAGCAACACATCATCTTGTTCTTTAGCGGTAGTGCCAGGAGTGTGATTTCGACGTCAGTGTGTGTACTCCCTTATTGCGTGAGCCAGGCAGTGAAGTCATGCTTCTTTGTACTGAACTATGTGACGTTAACACATCGTGTCTATTTTTTTTCTTTCTTCAAAATGTTGCCTCTTACAAAAATCGACTGATTCTTTATTCGTTTATAACGTTTATATTTTGATTTAAATAATGCTGTTATTATTTATGTAGTATGTGTTATTTAATTTAAATGACCAATTAATACGCCTCCATCGGACATGTGTTGAGAATTAGCAATTGTACTAAAACACTTAAAGCAATGAATCTCGTTTGTAATATTTTCTGCCCATCCGAAAAAAATGTTATTCTATTTAGGTACAGTTCTAACGAACATTTGTGTGCAGATCACTTCAATTAAATCGTTATCAAAGTACTTTTTTTCTTAAACCAATAAGTGTAATGTATTATGCTGTAATATTTTCAAATTGTGAAACTGTTTTATCCAGCAGAGGGTGTTATTGCTTTTGAAGAACAACCTAAACTCGTTCTTTGCCGTTTTACCATGTAGAACTTACGGCATACCTTTTTAAAGAGACACAAATAGTAATAGTAACAAATAGTAAAAATATAAAATGTTTTCCAATGAATATACTAATTAAAATCCCTCAGGGCAAATCAATACACTGGTGGGATATTTTCTGTTGCACACCACACAGAGGACCAGATAACAAGCAGAACTGCATGCAAGGAGAAATATCAATCAGATCATTTGCATACTACACAGACACAATGTCCAACCAAAAAGTAGCCACTGTTACACGTTTTGTAGGTATTCAATGTTTTACATGCACTTAAAATCATTCCAAACATTGCAAAGTATGATTCGCAAAGGTTATTAACTTGGAATTGTTGCAATACGGTGAAACCACAAACGTATTATTACTATTACAATTATTATTATTAATAGTAATAGTAGTAGTAATAGTAGTCATAGTAGTAGTATAATTATTTGGTAGTTCTATATTGAAATTAGGACAACATAAAGTGCAATAGGGGTCTTTCTTTTACATGCTAGAGCAACATGGCCGAACCATTGAAGGTAAGTGTACAGCTATGGCATAAATCAAGGCATGTTCATGTCACAGTGGTGGCAAAGCAAAGTGCCTATTTAAGGGAACTGCTGTCCTTAGAACTCAAACACTGATGCCTCACATAGTGTCTCTGCATCTGCTCACAACACGGCCTCGTACCGCACCTTCTCCTCCTAAATATTTAGGGCCCTCTTCTCTAAATAAGGCAGCCTTATCGTAGTTCCTGTCATTTCTGCCGACTCTCCCCCCCTACAACCATCTTCGCTTGCGTGTGTGTGGCAGTCGCAGGCTGCAGCCTGTGCATTCTTTTGCCTTGTATGGAGAAATGGCCTGGCCCTGAGATGTCTTTGTACGGGCCGGGCCGACCTCGCCATTGGCCGGGACGGGAAGGGGAGGGTCTGATGCTTTGAACAAACTTTTCCGTGGGACTGCCTGCTTCCCTTCCCACTTAGTGCTGTGTCTGGAGCAGTGGACAAAGCGCGTTTGAGGGGACTCCCGCATAGTTCTACCTGAAGTCAAGGTCAGAATGAAAGTCGTTTTCCTACTGCATCGCACATGAAGTGTTGAGTGTGCTGTGAATTCTGTGGGAATGTGTTTGCGAGTGAAGATGTGGTGGTTGCAACACAGGGCACGCAGATGGCGTTGTTGTTGGATACTGGATGAAGCGGAGCGCGCTCGACTGTATGTGTGTTTGGTCCATTACACTGTGGAATTCCTCTAACCCATTTAGATCTCTTTTGCTCCCTCACTGGCGCTCCACACTTTTAGTGTTTTTGGAACTCCTGACCTTTGAACTCCACAGTTGGGTGAACAGTAAGGGATGACGGGAAGGCTGCCTTGTATGAGTGACTGTGAGTGTTGTTTGTGTCAGAGGAGTTGCGCTAGGATTAAAAAGATAAAGGTCAAGAGCTGTCATTCTCAACTGATGGGTCAGCACACAAATTTGGGGCCCACGCACACACAGTCGCACGGTAGAATATGTGTTTGTTGCAAATATGTTTTTGGCGGGCAGATAAAGTGAAACATAATGGTGCGAAATTTTGATATTTCATGGACAGGTTTATTTAAAGTCACCACGTCTGTTTCACTGTTCGGATGGCAGAGTTTCGAATCTCGCTGTGAGTTTTGTCATCTACTCCGGCTTCATGCAAAGTTAGGTTTAGAAAGTAAGTACTATTGGAATAGTCAACTATTCTCAAAAAGTTATCCCAAGTGAATTCACATGAACATATAGGACTGATTTTGTTGTGACTCTTGTTACGTCCATTATACCTAAATGTATTTGGGGGGGCTTGTACATCTTGGGTAACAGCTTTTAGCACCCAAACTTTGTGGTTCCACATAGAACCAAGCATTATCCAGTGGTCTTATATAGCACCGAATGAGAACCAAAACAGTTATTGGATATTAACACTAATATATTATCTCATGAACTTTATCGTGCTATATCTAACCATAAGTACTCTGCAGAACTAACAAATTTCACTTCAATTGTGATGGTGGCAATAAAGTTCTGTTCTATTCTATACAGTGGTGTACAACGGTCCAAGGAACTTAGCAAACTAGAGTTCATTCTGGAGCCTCTGAAGTACCTTTTTTAAGAGTGTAGCGTCCCAAAATGTGATCAGTTGAAAACGGTCTGGTCCCGCCACTCAAAAGCAGTGATGAAGGCAAGCCAAGCCAAGCTTAGCGCTCTAAGATTTGCAGTCCTATTTGTTGATTCCCCCATTGTGCATAGCTGAGCTTCGCTATATCGGACTGCACTCATTGATCGTACTCTGTCCTGAGAACAGTCCTCTACTTGTTCCACTACAGCCAAAGAGTTAACACAATAAGAGGGCCTCAAATTAGACTGTTTACATTGGTGCTACTTCAACTTTAACACACACACACACACATACGGCGCGGTGATGAAAATCTAAGTGGATGAGGGACGGCGTTATCTGATTGTGGAATTTCATGGTTACTCAAGGGATAACTTGGAAAGTCGATGCTGGTTTATTCTCAGTTTACCGTAATCTTGCACTGAGAGACCTTTAGAGACATGCAAAAACATCTTTATTTTGATGAAACCTACATTTTCTATGTCTGCATTGTAAATGCTTAGTTAACTGTCATAAACAAAATAGCAATAGCGAGGATGACCTTCTGCTTTCCAAACTGTGTACAGTTTAGAAATGGTTTCAGTGTATTATATCTCATATTTTAGACTTTATAATAGGGTTCTAGTTTAACAAGGCTTGTTATGGGTCCGCATTGGAAACAATGATTTATGTTCGACCAAAACCTCATCTGGTAAATGGGCTTCCACTTGTAAAGCGTTTTCCCACCTACGAGTCTCTCAAAGCGCTTCGCGGTCGCCTCCTCACTCGCTGACCGAAGACGCAGAATCAGGAGCAACTAGGGGGTCAAGGACACTTCAACATGGGCACAAGGGGATCGAACCCAGAACCTCTGTGTTGGGAGGCGGCCACTTGACCACCATCTGTTATTAGTTTGGAATCAAAAATAAAATACTGTATTTAAATGCCAGCTGCTTCCACACAATATATTTTCTTAGTGGAACAAACAAAAACAATTAATAGCTCAAATGAACAAAAAGAAATGGCAAGGAACTGATGGGAGTAAATGGAACTGGTTGTCCTGCGTTCGTTACACAAAAACGTTTGAAGTTAAATGTTGTCAAGTGATTGAAATGTGTTATAAAATGAAACTATAAATAGAAGTAACACTTGATTGTTTGAATGAAAGTTGAGTTGTTGGTTTTTTTTTTCAGCTGTAATATATATCTAGTGTTTGCGGTCTGAAATAATGGAAGAGAGCAGGAAAGCGAGGGCATAACAGGAAAGGGTCTGGCTTGGGCCAAACTGATGAGTTAAACTTTTTGGTATGTACTTTGATGCCAGTAATCAGGTTATTTATTAACATGATAAAGTAGGACCACTGCATTCTTTTTCTTTTTTTTAAACACATTCTTATGACGAGACCACGATGACACAAGTGCGTTAAGTAAACCTCACACACTTTCAGGAGGCGACATGCCTCAGTGAGTTAAACACGACCGACTTCATCTCGCGGTGGAAAGTGAGAGCGCTTGTCATTGACATTGTTCATCACGGGATTTATTTGATCAAGTGTTCAAATGCGTGAATACCCGAGGATGTAATGTGAGGTATATTCGATTGTTCCGGAGTCAAACCAGCATAAAAGCTTGATACACCCTTCACCATAAAATAAGTGCATATATTATTTGTATTACGATTGCATTTGCAGTGGATTGCTATCACCATTTGGAGAAAGGGTAAACATGCCTTTGGGGACAGCATGCGGGACAGTAGCCGTCCTCTCGATCTGCAACTGGTTGAAATGGAACACAGGCGTGTGTGGCTCAGGGACACAAATAGTCTGATGTCACCCCCAGTGTGACTCATCCATTAAAATGGACCTGCTCCATCCTGCAGAAACCTGAACGTTGTCTCTTGGCCTTGACAGCAATCACAACACAGACATCCCAGAGCCGAATATGAGTGACAGGTCTATTTGTGGGTGAATGTCAAGTGAAGCTACCATGGGGATGTGTCATTTTCACACCCATCACTGAAGAGAGACTGTGAGAAGATGCTACAATGATGACAAGCCATACTGTTAATGCACTGTGCAGTGTTTGAACCAGGGTCCATTTTGGCAATTCCGTTCACCTTGTAGATTGATTGATAGATTTCATTCGATTACCGGTAGTTACAGTCAATCAATCATTTTAGGGTGTACAAGATTAAGCTAAACAAAAAGGTGGAGGGTGAAGCCACAGCTTGCAATGTCTATACCCTAAAAAAAACAACAAAACACTAGGAAACGAAAATCCTTTCAAAGCAACTACACATCTCATCATTTTATAGAGTGAAATTAAAATATAAAATGGAAAGCTAAAAAAAAAAAAAATCATTGCACTAATTTGTCCATGCAGACAAGCAATATATATACATACACATTTCATGTATACATTTTCTTCTATGCCTGATTCATGCTGGATATACATTGTTGAAACGAGCGATGGAACCACACATTTTCAGATCCACACCAGCTGGTCTCGTCGGGTCATAACTCGGAACTCTTTTAATGATTCTTATAGCTCTTTGCTGTCACTTAAATGTTTGTTTTAGATATTTTGCTTCGTGTACTTTATTTACAAACTCTAAAAACAACCGTAGCTGCATATAAAGGCTCATGCCGAGTCAAACATTAAAGAAAAAAATGGTTTCAGAGAGGGTACATGACTAAAATTAAATTAGCCCTCTATTTTGTAACAGACAAGACACATTCTTAACTATATCTGCAGATAAAAGGTGGGAGTTGTTTAGTTTGCCAGCGAGCGATTTGTATACAAGACATGGAAGGCAATTTTCCTAAATATGACTCCTTTAAATGAATTTGTGCACATGCAGGCCAAACTCAGCTGCCGCCATGTCGAGCAAGCGCGCCAAGGGGAAGACGACGAAGAAGCGCCCCCAGAGGGCCACCTCCAACGTGTTCGCCATGTTTGACCAGTCTCAGATTCAGGAGTTCAAAGAAGCCTTCAACATGATCGACCAGAACAGGGACGGCTTCATCGACAAGGAGGATCTGCATGACATGCTGGCCTCTTTGGGTACGCCTTTCAATTCCATTGGACCGCCTCGACATCACCATTGTTGGTTTCATCGGATTGACGTAATTTTCTTGCCGTCAGGCAAAAACCCGTCTGATGACTACCTGGAGGGCATGATGAGCGAAGCACCGGGACCCATCAACTTCACAATGTTTCTCACCATGTTTGGAGAGAGGCTCAACGGCACCGACCCAGAGGACGTCATCCGCAACGCCTTTGCCTGCTTTGACGAGGAAGGGTCTGGTGAGTCGATACATTTGGATCACTGAAGTCAAAATGGATGTCGTATTTCTGTGCAGAGGCAGGTTAGATTCGGTGATTGTGAGAGAGGAGGGGTCTGCGCTGTTGTGGGGGTGGTAGCTGTCGTCTTGAATCATAACCAATCAAAGTAGCTCCTCTCATTCCCTTTAAATGTGGCGTGCTAGGCGCGCAGTGACAATCTTGACAAGTGTGTCTAGCACATTTTTGGGTTCGTTTTGTCCGATCTTTGTATTTTCCATTTTCCCCTCGAAAGGTGTCATCCACGAGGACCATCTGAGGGAGCTGCTGACCACCATGGGCGACCGCTTCACAGATGAAGACGTGGACGAGCTCTTCCGCGAGGCGCCCATTGACAAGAAGGGAAATTTCAACTACGCCGAGTTCACCCGCATCCTCAAACATGGTGCCAAAGACAAAGACGACGAGTAGAGGAGAAAGGGGGTGCGACCACCCACCTGCCTCTGCCCCCCGACCACACACACACACACACACACACACACACACACACACACACACACACACACACACACACACACATCACCACTCATCCATTTCTACGTCCTACTTTTATGAAGTAATACATGTCATATAGTTTTATAAAGTTCAGGGATGCATTTGCTTGTAAGATAGTAAGGTTCTACCTTCCAGGTTGTCATGAAGAAGCGTTGCATCTTAGCTACTCATAGCTTTGAGATGCTATTTACACCATGTACGCAAGCAGCAAGCTGATTGGACGGTCAGATGCTAAATATCAGAAATCTTTACCTCTTCCTGCCATTTAGCTAGCACACGTGCGAAAAGAATCACAAGCTTCCTCCCGAGTTGGTTTGTGACATTTAAATGTAGTCGATTGTTTATTCCTTTCTGACAAGGGCGGGGAACCTCTGGCCATAGAGGCCTGCAAAAAGATTTGAAGCAAAATCTCAAAGGAGCGGTTATCAAAAAATGTAATATTTGAAACCCATAAGGCTATGATATGTAGTAAAAATGAGTAGCATATTTTGGCATGATTTAGTAGAAGATAAAAACTGAAATGGCCCCCGTCAGGAAATGTCCCTCCACTTTTTTGTACGACAATCAAATGTGGGCTGTGCAGTTATGTGGACTTGATGGAGTGGGATTGAAAGAGTTTGTGGTCAAAACTCCAATTTCAACAGCTGGTTGTATGCATTTGGTCAGGATCATGTGTGGTGTAAACTTGTGAAACCGCAGGGTGGAATTTGCTCAGGTGAAGAAAAAAAAAAGGTTTATCCTTGCCCATAGGAAGCTTTTTTTTTTTTTAAATTTGGGTTGATTAAAACAAATGGATCATGATGTCTGAGAACCAAGCCACTTAAAGAAATAAAAAATACAATCCATAAACGCCTCGAAATGGTTTTTAGTGCAACTTCGCATCTTTTGTAAGGCAGAAAAGAAAATGTTCCATTCGGGGACTGAGTGGGAGGACTTTGATGACAGCAAAGCCATCACATTCTCTGAAGACACTCTCCTGTCGTCGCCTATATTTGTTGTCTGGAGCATCTACAGTATTTCGCATGATGATTCATTCTAAAAAAACACTTTTTTTTAAAATAAAGGAACACTTGGTAATGACTGCTGGTATTTGGCTATCGAGCGGCTAAAAGGTTGTTGTCCAGCAGAGTAAAGAATATGGAAGAGTAACCAGGATATACTTCTTGGCAACGTTCACATAAACAAGACGGTGCTTGGGGCAGAAATAAGGCCTTGAGCATTTTCTTTTTTGATTCGAGGTACCCAAATTAATCAAGGAATAGTTTTAGCCCTAATGGCCATGGACTTGTACTTGCCACTTACAAAGTCTGACAGTCTCAAATGTTGTATTTGCAAATTCTAATGCTAAAACAGCCATCAAAACGTCATCTGGCTTATTTGCAATACTATAAAATGTCACAACACCAAATGTATGAAAAACTGAGCTTTTATTTCTTTGAAACGCGAATACAAAACACACTTAAAGTTTAAGGCATATATTGCACAAACTATTGAGCTCAATTATATAGAATAAAAACAAAAAAAAAAAAACAAGGTCTAGGGGGACATCAATCCCTCAAAGGTTTAAGGCACAGAAGCCCGTCATACTGCTAACGGTCAGTAACATCGTGAAGATTTTTGAATGGGTTTGGCAGTGAACAAATGACAATCTTTGAGATAAATATGCCATGACCAAACTAAAATGACTCGACCTTGAACATATTTACATACAAAACCATTTTTTTCACCAAATGGAATGTCAAGCATCTAAAACATACAAAAAAAGCATGCTATCTAAAACCTGTCCGTCTAATTCTTTTCACCAGACATCTCCAGAATAACAAGCCACGTAGTCGTAAAAAATAAAAAAATAGTACTTTAATACTTAGTTCTCTACACAAGACCTAATCCTGGCATGACCGGTGTAAAATGAGGTATAAATGCACATCCGTTGACAACAAGAACAAAACCTGAAAAGAGCTGACAGTAATGAGATTCAAACAAACAGCAAGGAGGAACTGGATGACAAAAAATATATAAAATAAAAATCACCCATCTCTCTTAGCACATGCAACGTACGTAATGGTACAAACTGGCCATGGTTCAATGATTCTGGTAAACAGGAACCTCGCAATTCTGCTACAGTATCTTCTATGCTGTCGACGTTTAGCCGCACAAATATATTGCAGGTATTCTAAAGACAGTTTCATGGAAACTACAATTTCATGAATGACTGGACATTTCTAAAGCACAGATGGAAGGGGGGGGGGGGGGGGGGGGTGGAGAAATATGCAATATACCTCAAACAGTCAGCTGTGACAGTCAACTTTGGCCAAAAATGAAGGATCACAAGAAGATGAGACTTGACAATCGCCTCGGACAAAAAGGTGCCAAGTGTCACGGAGCTGCAAGATAAGCATGATGTCATCAAGCTGCTACACTTGACACCATCGTCGGCTTCAGTAACAGACCCCAATGTGACCGTCCTTTCATTCCGCAAGCCCCCGCGAGGACAATACTGTTGGAATGGACGACAACGCATCACAGGCACACACGAAAATCCTTTGGCTATAAAATAAAGACGGGGCGACTGTGGAACCAGATAGAAGTGGTCCAGCATCACTGAACAAAGTCCCAATTTACTCCAGTTAACCCCCCATGAGAGAGAAAGATCCAATGAGGATCATTTGAATTGTAAAAAAAAGAAGAAGAAAAAAAAAAGGACAACTATGTTCTTAGTGTCACAACACTGAGTAAAAAAACAAATGTAATATGTTTGAAGAGATTTTATACATTCGAGAAAGATTGCTACTGAAGGTATCGCAAACCGCACGCGACGATTCATGTGCACTGAATGGAATGCTCAGAGTGTTGCTAACAGCAATTGCTTGATTCTGAAGCACTTTAAAGAGGAAGCGAAGTCAAAAATGGTCCTCATAATATGTGCGGAAATGAATTAAATAGCAAAATCCGTCTGGTATTATCCAGCTCAAGGGGCGGGCATTTGGCCGATTTGAGCCGATCGGCACTCTCATATCATTTTCAGTTGATAGAATGTGGCCACTCCCGTGAAATTAATGAAAATGGGAGGAATTCATACTCCACATACGCAACATTAATGTGGGGGCAAACAGAAAATATTGTCAATAAATGTTTTTTGGACTTAAAGGGGGGAAAGTTGCTTGAACCAGCAGCTCTATAAAAGAAAAATCACTCATCTAAAATAAAAGTCCTGGATCTGGCAGGGACATGTGTTGACTCAATGAGAAGTGGTGATGAAATTCGTTCAGTTTTCTGTTTTCAACAGTCTGGCCCACTGCGACCCCAAAAAAGGTAAGCACCTGCGTTCTACTCACTGTGTGCAGGCCGTGTGTTGGGGGCCCCACGCTGCGCCGGTGATGGGCGCCTTCACTACTTGGAGTGGGCTGGACTGTCTGGCGTCGGCGTGGACCATGCTCCACATGCTGGGTACCACTGCCGAGTTCCTCTGCGAGCCGACCCCGCCGCCGCTGGTGCCGCTGGCTGTGGTGAGGTGCGGGGAGAGGCCCAGTAGAGGCGCGACCGTTGACCTTGACGCTTTGAGGACTTGAGATGGAGCCTGGCCGGAGGTAGCGACGGGCAAGGGCAGAAGGGGTTGCGAGGCCGACGACGGAACGGCGAAGGGGAATAGCTGGGATTTGTGGAAGGGGAGGTAAAGCGGGCCCTGGAACGAGGTGACAGTTGGACTGGGAGTGGCTGGAGCGAGTGCAACGGCTGCTGGTATGGCCTGGCTTACGGCGGTGATGGAGGTAGAACCCGTAGCTGGGAACGGTACTGGCCTCGTCACAGGCACGGGACTATTGGAGGCTGGAGCTGGATCGGTACGATGTTTCTCACACTTTGGCTGCCCAAACGCTGTCACCAAGGTTGGCACGTGGGCTGGGATGAGCTGTGACTGCTTGGAGTCCTTCTCCAGTGGACTCCAAATGACTTTGGGCGCAGGCAAGGGGGACAACGTGGGGGCTGAGACCAGGACTGAAGCTGCCGCAGGTGTAGCAGAAGACTCGGGGGTATTTGAAGCTCTGGCTGCCACGGACACAGCCATGGCCTTTTCCATCAGACTCTGGACTCTGCATGGATCCAAGACTTGCTGGCTGTCTTCAGGAGGAGGTGTCGGACCCATGTCACTCGCGCAAGGGCTACACTGCGACTCCACTTTCTCAGTCTTTACAGGTTCTTTCAGAATGTTGGGACTCTCCTGGATCTGGTTCAGGTTCTCCTGCTCTGCTGCCCTCTGCAGTGCTGCGTCAACCAGAAGCTTCAGATCGCTAAAATCCTGAGTGGGGATGAGCTCAGGCGGCGTCGGGGGAGGGGTGTTGAAGAGGCCACCGCTTGGGCTTGTCGCCGCCACCGCTGCTGTGTTAGCTCCCTGCTCCTCGGCCTCCCTCAGCAGTCGTTGCGTGTCGAGCCTCATCAGCGCTTGAACAGAGCCGTCCTTCCCGGGATAGCCCGCTCCGGTCAGAATAGCGGTGGCGGTGTTGCCGAGGACGCCGAGGTCCAATGTCGGGGTCGAGCGGATGACAGACGGCCGCTGTTGAGTGGGGCCGGTGGACGACGAGTGGCTCTCGGGGGAACTGGCGCCGCCGCCCGTGGACGAGTGGCCGTCGCTCTTGCCGCTCAACTTGCGGGAGACGGTGAACTTGGTGGGGTCTTTGCCATCTTTTCGCAGAAGGTCGGGCAGGAGACGGCGGCGTGCGTTAATGAACCAGTTACATATCTGAACAAGAGGAACAGGGGTGGACATTAATAGTCTTGAACATGATTGTGATCAAAACCGCGACACAAAATCATTTTGCAGCCAAGACTGAGGAAGAGTCCCGATCGTAAAGCACCACAAACTTGGGCTGACGTGACCAGACATGACCTCGCTCCCTTTCGCGGTGCAACTTCCTTAAGACACATGGCAATAATGAAGGCCTGCGCTCAAAATATTGAACCACAAGGAAAAGCAAGCCAAAAGACATTCCAGCGAAGCGACTACACGAGGAAAACTTGTGGCTCGTGCACATCTTTGTGATGAGACGAGAGGAAATGAAAGAAACGTCGAGGGCTTGCTGAACAGTCTGACTTGTGAATGCTGGTCAAACGGTGGCGAATAAATTCATTAGCTCCGCCTCGATTGCATTGAAGCATTTTAAATGTTCATTTTTTTTCAGCATGACGATGAAGATTAAGCCAGTATTTGAAGGGATGGCTATCATGATTTAGAAATGCCGTGTTCAAGGATGGTGTTCTTTGCAAGGCTAGTAGAGGATGTTCCCACATATAAAGTTCTACAACTGAACAAAGCAAAGACTAATCGAGACCTATCTGCAACAAAAGAAGGGCCTTATCATCATCATCATCACTTCATCTGCATCTCAGCCAAAACAACAAAACCCGCCCACCAGAAAGAATCCAAACATGACTTCTTCTTTTTTAACCGTTTCGAGTGAGAAAATGTTGACAGCTTATTTGTTTTTGTACGAGTGTTGATGATGTCACTATTTTGATAAAAATACAATAAGGTGGTGATAGTTTTATTTACACATTAGACACATTAGCTGTGTGGTCATTTGTCAAAGCTGAATTGATTAAACGCTCGCCAACAGTTTGTGTTTTTTTTAGTGCTGCTCCAAGAAAGGTACAGGAGAACCTCTGGGAACCGTTTGTGGTGAACATTTGCGAGCCTGAACGAATCCTGACGAGAACGCAACATTGGTTGTCCCCATACAGCACTTCTCCACCCAGGAGTTGACAGCATGGCTGGGCGAAGATGTACCTCTTTCAAGTGACAGCTGGAGTACAGTCTGAAACAGTTACTATGTTCAAGCCAATTAATAAGCAGAGCTGCAGTGAGCTTTTTTTGGGTGCATATATTAGCATTAGCTAACAGTATTAACTCCTAATAAGCAAGACACACAGTAGTTCATTGTTTGTTTAACTCGTTCGTGTAGTGTAGTGCAAGGGGGGTAATTGTGCTTTGTGTGTAAATGTGTTTCTTGCACGCACACAGTGAAGCACAAAATGCTACTTCCATGAGTGAATTAGAAATTGGTATTGTTGTCATTGTTTTTTGCCGATGTGCATGTTTTATTTTTATTTTTATTTTTAAGATTGGCTTCATATAGAATCCTTCCCTTGTTCAACCCTTCTGTATGGTGAGCAGTTAATCATTTGCATGAAACAGAACCATCCCCAGAAAACAGACCAACCCAGCAAAGCTATTGTATGATGTCGAATAAATACAGGTTCAAATATATCAACTTGAAACGGGCTTCCTACCTGCAGCACGGAGAGGTTAGTCTGGCTGGACAAACTAAGTTTCTCCTGTTCCGAGGGGTAGGCGTTGAAGCGGTGCTCGTACAGCCAGCTCCTTAGAATTTGTACCGCCTCTTTAGGCAGGTTGCCACGGCGACGGCGCTTCCCGAAGAGTCCCCTTCCTGACAGGTCGAGGGGGGAGCCGTCATCACTGTCCGACATGGCAGAAGACTGCTCCTGCTCCACATGACGCTCTTCTTCTACAGCTACGAAAGGGTGACAAGTGGTTAGATACCGCATCCATTATACACAAACACAAGAAAATGGCCCATTATATTAATGCTAATGAAATGGCTTTCAAAGATCAGGTACCAGCAGCGAAACCTCAATAGGTCTTAAAAGCCCACTTCATTCCAAGTGAGGCCGTTGCGTTTGTCTTTGGGAATTTTGGGTGGCAAATGGAGGGAATCTCCACTTCAAAATGGAACATGCCTGATCCCATGGGGTGGGCCACAGAATGCACTAAATGTCTCTCTCTCTGCGGCCGAGTGAAACCTGACCCCCAGGGCAGCGCCTGTCTTCACAAAGGAGATTGTGTGCATATCAACATCACAGTGCCTGCTGGCCCAGGAGTCCATTGACCATGCGAGGAAGAAGCAAGCCGTTTTTGCCTTGTACTTAGGCTCAAACTCGGCCACAATACAAACTTGTAACTTTGGCGTGTATGCTAAACCCATAGTCAACACAATTTTGTTTTTATAAATCTGCATTGGAAAACTGATTTCAACCACAACTAATTTGGAGAACCGAGCCCGCTTCACTAAGTGTTTCGTGGTAGTAGTATGGAACTGTTAAAAACAACATACCATATGTGGGCCATATTCAGGAGTAGGAGCATTTCACTTGGCCTGCCACAATCTCTCGTTGGACAACTAAAGCTGACTACTTTAGAGTGAAACCTACAGCCTGTGGGCAACATTCGGGACTTGCAAGAATTTGACCCAACCTGTCAGACATTCTAAAAACAGATCAAATTTAGGAAGGAAATTCTATCAAGATGTAATCTAAAAATGCTCAGGATATTGAAGGTTCGTGCGTTGAATCATATTTTCCTCATTAAATTTTGTTTGGGCCCTCTGACAATTAATTAAAAAAACATTTTAAAAACTTCAGAATTTGGATCAACTCTGGTCCATTTGAGACCTTTTTCAAAAAGTCCAACTTGATGTCTTCCCCTTGCCTCGCTCATGTTGCCGACTCCTTGCTTCTCCCAGCTGCAGCCCCAACGACATTGTCTGCCATTGGTGGCACCTCATTGTCAAAAAAAAAGAGACCAAACTTTTTGTGTCGTTTTGTTTACAAGCGCATGCCCGATGTAAAATCAGCTCGAGCGCGAGCCGTGTGTGCGACTGTCTCTTAGAAGCTTTCTTCTGCCCTAAATAAAAACTATTATGTTGAAGCAGCGTTTTGAGTCGGTCGTGTTTAAATTGAGAGACAAAAAAATCTCAGCATTGCACGAGCTCTTTAGCCGAGCCCAACAAGTTTTCATGCTAGCACGTTTTTCAAAGACATCCACGTTTGACGGATAGCGTTTCAAAAAACGGACAGAATTGTAGTTTGGGGATACAAAGGAGGCAGACGCGGAGCCGCATGTTGCTCGGCCAGATGGACGCGATGCCTTTGGGCTAGCGGGCTGCCTCCGGTGATAACTAGCTGGCTAGCTGTCCCTCTACAATTAAACACAAACACGCCGCATTGGCTGGCGACGCACGCACACAAAACACGCATTCCATACTAAACCAACAGCAAAGCCACATATGGGTCACGCGAGACAGCCGGTCCCCGTTTGGAATGGAAACATAGAGATTGCTATTAAAAAAAATAAAACCAAAAAAAACCCCACTTACTTCGTTTGAAGGCTTTCATTCTTTGTTGATGGCTGGCTGGAAAGCGCGCAGCTGTCCAAGTTGTTTCTGTGAGGAAGCGTGCCCGAGAGACAAACGACGGTTGACACAACAGCACTTTCTTCCCACGCGCTCCTTTTACCTCCCGTCTTCCCCAAACTTAGACGCGTCGCATTTGTGGTTGTTTCGCGCGAAGGGCTTTGTGCGGACAGCCTGTTCCCATCCCACTGTTCGCTTTCTAGCGAAGATAAATGTTTCCTTTCGGCGTCGCTTGTTCTTTACCTGCACGCAGCAAGCGCAGCTCTTTGCCAATCTTGACAGTCGCCACTAGAATGGTGCCGCCTCAACGACGGTTGTGGACCAATCACGACCTTCCGTTTTGCCTCTTTGGCAGCAGTCAACCAATCACGGCGCTCGTCTGGACAACGGGCAGGCTATGTCATCCAAACTGACGGAAAGACCATTCCATTCAAAATGTAAAACACATGAGATTGAAATAGACGATTCGAATCGTAAAAAGTCAATTGACTTACTCAAAATTGTAAGTTTCAACCGTTGCTTTTCCAAAGGCACGTCCGTGCTTCGTGGCCGCATGACGTCTCACTGGGACAAATGTACTTGTCCTAGAAATTCTAAACACCGTGCTGGAGTGGACTTAAACGTATCAACGATGTTATCCACATTAAATGCTAGGTTCAAGATGATATTAAAAAAGAAAAAGATATGCTTTACATGCATATTTAAAATACGTCGTTTCGCACCATTGGGGTGACTTGGTTTCAAAAACAGAGAAAATTCCCCAATTCTGTCCAAGTTTTGACTTGCACTACGCCCCCCACCCCCACGCGCACACACAGAAAACAGCAATGATTGACCTTTTGAGAAAGTAATTCAGCATTTTATTGAACCTTATTCCTTTCCATGTTTCATCTGAAGAACCTTAAAATTGTATAAATAGAGCTACAGCATTGTAAACAATGATTTCAATTTATCTAACTTATATACACAGGTTTACTTGAAGAAGCAAGGGGATGCTAAGAATAATTTCAATATCAAATACATTTTTCCATCCGCACATACACTTTTACACTGCCATTGGCGACAAAGTTAAAAGTTTGTTTTTAAAGGACAACAAAACCTCACACACATCCAACGGATTATTATACCAAAGAGATCAGTTTTCTTAAAAGTGCTTGCTTCATGAAACAAGTTTTTGCTACATCATCTCTGTGGTGAGGCAGAGGTTCGGCCCCTCACCCCTCCACATTCATTCTCCAGTAGGACAAAGCTAAAGTTGCTAATGAACTTGCAAGTCAGTAGGCCTTTGGAATACTGTATGTGTGTGACTGAGGTAAACTATACAGATGATGTACGGTACTTTCCTGCGCTATTAAAGTGATTGGCAATGACATGCATGTACAGTAATTACAAAACAAAAAGTGTAATGAACATAATGACACCATTCTCAAAGTCTCAAGCACATAGAGGAACACAAATAAAAGTACATGCCTGCTTGAATCGGAGGTGGGGGGAACTTAATTTCACTTTCCCTCAGTCCTGAATTGATCAACAAATAAATGAGACAATGATTAATGAAAAAAAAGTTTGCTATCATGTACTTTCAGTATTTGTGGGTCATCTAGGGCTTGATTTGTTTGTAGAATTTATTTATAGGCTCGATCAAATGCTCTTTTCCAACAAAAAAAAAATCAAGCTTTTTTGAGGCCATTATTAAGGAAATATCAAACGCTTCAACAGGAAACGCATATCCCAAACTGCAGCCGTTTTGGAGCTCAGATAAGCCCAGGAAATAGACATACCTATTGAGGTGTGTCCACGTGATATCAGTTGGCCATTTGTGTACTGGAATGAGACTTTGTAGAAATGTAGATTTGTATTTTTTGTTTCCCACAATATCTCCTTCTATGTCATGTCATGTGCTCATCTGACTTCAACTCAGGCTGACTGACACTGGCACAGCATGTGCTTGGGAGGTTCCAAAAGGAACCCCCCCCCCCCCAACCCGAATAGTTTTTAGATAAAGCTGGCAGAAAATGCACACGGGGATGATATTTAATTCTTATTGTACACGACACTGCTTACTCACTGGCCCATTTAGCACACTTCATTGTTTTCCTGATGTATTTCCTCATACAGTACACAGCACAACATAAAAAGTGACAAATCTGTCACAGATGGTATGCAGTATAGGGTCTCATATGCTTATTCCAAGACAATTTAAATAACTCGTCAGACAACTGTTCCCAACCAGTGAGAAATCAAATCAAGTCAACGACAGAGATTTCAGCTCAAACAAAAGACCTGGAGGTGATAACGATGCCATTCGCCTGAGTCGAAAAGGAAGGGACATTCACCCAGGAACAGGCAATTGACACCCCCTGAGCCTTCACCGTGCTCATCCCCAGCAGGCAAACCCAACAGCAAACAAAGGCCGACCATCAATGGAAAGCTCTCACCAGGTTAGAGAAAGAAAGGCGCTCATTGCAACATTTCCAAGTCAAAGCCTCGGGCCGCAGTTTTGGGCTGGAGGTGTCGACGATGAAGAAAATAAAGTGATGAAGTGACACTGCGGTGCATCGGGTGAACTCATTAGGCGGGGGAAATTTGTTGACCATCTGCCGAGATAAAACTGGCTTGGAAGACATGTAAACAACTGTAGTTTGTTTATAGGTGGATGTGTTGACTTGAGGATTGGCCACTGTACTAAAGTCTAATGTCTCTCTTACATGTTACAAGTTCCATGACATGTTGATTTTGGGGTGAGAGAAGTCTAACATCTGCATTTGTTGATGTGAAGATCGTTATCTTGCACGCTCTCTAGTCAGGCGAAAAGCAAGTGTGCTTAAACTTGGTTTGAAAGAACACTTAAACTTGTAAAAGGATGTTTACATTTTTCTTATACACATGATTTTTATTTATGGAGATGATGCCGGCTGGTTTTATGAACTCTTAAGCTTGTTTCATTTCCCACCTTCCATTTTTCCACGGCAAGAGCTACCTGGTGCTGATGCTGACATTTATAGGCATGGCATGAATTGGAATGAGGGGGGATTCATATTTGGGTGAAGCGGTGTTCAAGGGGGCATGCAGCACTTGGAGAAATTACGCAAACACAGCTGCTAATGCGTTCAATACTTTAATTAAATAGGCTTTTCCAAATAAAAAGAGCAGTTAATACGGACAGAAATATGATGGATTTTTTTTAAGGGTTAAGAAGCAAAACAAAACAACAAAAAATTTGGGGATATGTGGACGATTTAAAAAAAAACCTGATAAAGACAAGTTACGTGTTGCCAAAAAGAGAGTATTATCCTGCACACCCACCCTGGCTTTTAAAAGCACTGAACATACACGGGGAAGCATTGAACAGAGAGGTGAAACCTGAAAGCACTGTTTCGAGATTCTCATCACGCGGAGACATGTGTTCATTGAAAGCCATTAAGAAACTAACCTGTATAAAGTCTTACCACTGCTCTTTGACACGAAAACATTTGGACAGACACATACGTGCTAGGAGCTATACAAATCCCCCTTTCCTCATATGACAGTTCAAAAATATTTAAAAACCTCATCTACAGTAAGTCGAGCCTTAAGAAAAGTAAACAAATCGGTACAAGGAAGACAGACGTAAGCGAGTGGGTTTTGTGTCGCGAGTGTGGTGGCCACAAGGCGGTGTTGTGCAAAGCTACAAAATGGCCAGTTCGGGGAGAAGGACGATGGCAACGGAAAGCAGAAAAGCCAAAAATGCTCTACTTTGTCCTCTAAATAGATCTTATAGCCAATATAGAGTTACATTTTAAACGATCTTCAAATATACCGAGGATGTGATAGAAATACGGTTATTCATTTAAGTCTTTTCATGATAAACATTAGTAAAAAGTAATGACAAAGTTAATCTGCAGAGGTCTTCATTGGCAACTTTCAGAATACACCAAAGTTCAATATTTATGTGCCTGATGCCTTCAGGACCAGCCTACAAAACCAGTACCCCAAGTGGACCCCCACCCCACCCCTGCCAAGGGGGCATTTGGCCTCTCCTCCCCCACTCGATCCCACTCTTGTCATTTGCATTGCAAAAAGTGTCCTCTCTCGCTCCCCTTTGCAGGTATTTTTCAGTGACACTTATCCGTTCTGTGATCTGACCTTACATTCCTCTCTCTCTCACTGTCTCCCTCAAAGGCGCGTCTGTGCTTCTGGAACGTAGATTTCAATGCTGTCTGCGCTCTCTGTGGCAGAGTTCTGGCGGAAAGAGGCGGCCTTCTTTGCGGCCAGCAGACGCCTGCGGGCCTCTTGCCTCTGCTTCTCCGCCGAAGCTGAAGAAGAGGTGGAAGAGGAGTCTGCGCTTTTCTCGCGGACCAGCGACGGGCGTCCTTTAGCGGCCTTCCTCGACGCCGGAGTGGGCGCCTTCTCCTCGCCCTGGAAAGAAGGAGCCACGACACATGACAGACAAGGAGGGAGCGTAATGAGAAAAGGCAAAAATAAAAACTGTCTTCGGAAGCTTCCACCAGATTTGACAGACAGGACTTGGACAGAGAAGACTGATCATTTTTTTGGTATCTGACAGATTTAAGTGACTGACAGAAAAAAAAAAAGAGACAAGACATTAGAGACAACTAGCAAACAAAGAAGAGAAACAGTCCGTGAAGATCGTTCGACGTAAATGGTCACGTGAACTGAAATGGACATGAGATCAAAGCTGGAGCACAACAGTACACGACAGAACAACGCATACACATTGCATAGCGACATGAAGGAATGTCAGTACACAAAAAAATAAGCCATTTTTAAAACGCAGGTGCCGATTCCTGTGACATATTGTTAATTGATGAATCAGAAAAGTCACTGGTTAACTTCATTTTGACAGAAGTACTAGCTTATGGTTTCTTGCTTATTGCCATGCCGTGACTGATGACAACACAACTGGCGCATTCACGGTGGTATCGGCCATATACCGTAGCCACCCAGCGGTATCGCCTGGTTTGTTTGGGTTTTTTTTCCTTAATGGGTGGAAGGGGGTGCATCTATTTGGGACATGTCCCTTAATTATTTATGTGGACTACATACAATTAATTGGGGCACTGAGTCTATCAATGGGGAGGCCACAATACTGTATGCGCACTTTACTTTCACAGTGGGTTCAGAGGTTTAGGGAAAAACAAAAGGCAAAAACCTCAAACTAAACTAAATGACTTTTGTTGTCAAGTACAGTACGTATACTGTATGTGTTCATTTCTATTCAGAGAAAGAACAATTGACTATGTCCGGGGTGCCTATAAGTATATCTGTAAGTGTTTATATGCCGTGGATGGAATGTATACATACTGTATCTATGTGGGTATTTGCTAAGATTATGCATGTATTATAGTTATGTAAATAAGTCATTTGATTTGCATTGGAGGATTGGGTGTAAAACATTTTCTTCTACTATTTTTTTGGACTGGAAGTACACCAATCTTTCAGTATGGTATGATATTTATAATTCACATTACTACATTTTTTTTTCGGACCGCTTGTCTGAAATCAACACCTGATCAATCAATCAATCAAAGTAGTGAAATCAGTGGTGTAACAGCGTATGCCAATTCCTACACAAACACACACCACATGAAGCAAATAGTTCCAAAGTGTTACATTGACACAAGCACAAACATTTGACAGAAGGAGCAAGAGCAAGAGCGCACGCCTTTCACCTGGTTCAGTACGTCTTAGCCATGCTCCACTACGAGCACATCACATGCATGGATGCCCAAAGCAGGGCTTCAAGACACACCGACTGCCCTCTTTCAGATGAATTGCTCCATGCATGCTGAAAGGGATCTTTCTGGTCCCTTTCTGTCGGATCAATATCGTATATCCCACACAGGGATGTGGAGTCAAAGGAAGGTAAAAAGAACGTGGGCGAAATGGCGGTGGTGGTGGGAGGAGAGAGGCCGGTTTCGGCGGCTTTCCTACCCCAGCCAGGGCACTGGGCAGCAGGGGTGGGAAGTACCTTCCGCTCAGGGGGCGACTGGTCAGCCGCAGATGGCACAGGCTGCCAGTCATTGGACTTGAGATGGTAGAGGTCATCAAACTTGAGGCTGATGTCCTCGATGGAGAGCTGCAGCAGGTCCCAGAAACCAGCCAGGTCCTGCGGTGTGGGCCGCGGATTGGCGTTCACATTCTGGCCAAGAGAGGGATAGTGAAACGCAATGAATAAAAAAAAAAAAAAAAAAGGTGTGAGGAGGGGGTAGTTGCATTTTAATAGATCAGACCATAAAGAGGTAATTTGACCTATAACATGTTATATACCTTGTACTTTCAGTCAGTATGGTAGTGTAGTGTGTGTAAATATATTAAATATTTGTGTTCAGCTATCAGTTAAATATTACATTTACTCTTTGCAAAACTCTGCATGTTTTTTTCTTGTGTGCTGTTGTAAAAACAAACAAACAAACAAACAAACATACACACACACACGCACAATTGCGAATGGCACCGTATGTCCTAGAACCTATTTGTGCCCATTCGAGGTAAAAAAATATATATAGACGAATATATATAATGCTGAGAATCACAGCACTCTGTCTATAACCCCACATCAATTCACAGAATTAGACACGCTACTGAAATAATTGCCACTAGGGGGAGCCATGCTCTAGCTTGTAGTAAACAGCTCCCAACATTTTTTTTTTAACACACAGCTGTGCCTTGATGTGGGTTAAGGGTTTGTATGACAAGGTCAAGGTAATTATGGTTGAAGACGTTGGTCAAATCATGTTCTTCTGGCACGCTGGGTTACACATCACATCCATTCATTATCGATACTGCACAGCAGTCCCACGATCAAGTCCACTCCATATTTTGGACTGTGGAAGTGATCCCACACAAGCAATGGGAAAATATTTAATCTGTTCTTACCTTAGATGGTTGATGTGGGATGCTATTAGGTTTTAGTAACGGGTGTTGCATTATGCTTCATTTTCCACAATGCAGCACACGTCAGTCGAAAAGTACGGCTAAGTGGCTTATTATAAACTCTTTTTATTTGGCGTTGGTGTACAAAATTCTGACTTTTTCCTCTTTATGGAGGTGTATGATGCACCCTAATGTGTCATAACAATGCTGACTGTAAGATAAGACTGTGTTTGTGTCAGTTTGATGTGGGCATTGGCGTCAGGGCAAAACCCACCAAGTTTTGTTCACACAATCCCCGGAACTGCTGGAACTTCTGCGACATTAAGAGTTGGGCACTTCCCACTGCGCTGCGGACTTTACCCAAGACTATATGGCCAAACATATAGAAGACAAACACATACATGTAAGTGTGCATCTTAGATACCTCACGAAAAGTACAATGTAGACACAGGAGACAAAAAGCGGTCATCATAGCGGTTTCTACAAAGTAAATACTGAGGTGTGTATGTGCAATGAATGCACTGTTCAAGTGAACACTGTTGGGGCACAGAGTGGGGAGAATGTAATCGTATTTGGGCAGTGTTTATCCTCTTTGAAGTACTCTAAGACCATAGAGAGTAGATACTCAAGCCACTGGCCAATGAGCAGGTGTTGTGTAAAAACGAGGACAAGCAACAGCTTACAGTCTATTGTGACTCTGAATTGATCACCGCATCTGCATGACAGAGGTATGATAACGGACTCAACTTACATTTTAAATGTGTGTACATGTTCACTTTTTTTTTTAAACATTTTTGTCAGCCTGACGCGATAATTTAATCTGGAGATTGAATCAGTTCTCAAGTAGATTTGTGTAATTCTGGGGATTACAGATGTGCTGGTGTGCGGTAGCCTCAGGTATTACTGCTTCATCCCCTCCATGCTGTGAATGTCTGATAGCATGATTGTCGGGTCGAAGGCAGAACCTGAGAAGTGAGCTGTGACCCACGTGACGAGGGTCAGCAGCAACTGAAATGTGTGCTTAAGATTCAAGGTTCGTTCAGTGGGTGTCAAGATTGCTACTTTACTTTTATTTTATTTTTTTAATGGCAAAGGAAATCTCACTCTGAATGTTTTTGGAACACCGATTAAACACCAGTGGCATATTTGAAAGAATAAGAGGAAGCTGCCATTTTGGAAGTCACTTGCAAAAACAAGCAAAACACCGAATGACCGAATGAACAGCGCCTCCGGTGGTCTTAACCGAGGAGTGCACCCCATTATACCTCAACTGTTGCATAGTTGGGCGCATCCCTAAATACTGTACATAATTTTTTTTTGCACAAGTTACAATGTCCGTGACAGTAATTTATGTTTTAAAAATGTCTTCAGAGAAGGGACTTTGTGATGAGGTAGACGTTGAACAACACAAATTAAATTGTGACAGTAAAACTGTGAATATTTAATTGCGGCCATGCTAGTGTAGGCAGGCAACCTTACCCTCCTCCGAGAGTTGGTTGTCTTTGGTCTCCTGATCCATCTGCTGGCACCACCCTTCCATGCGTCCCGTTTCAGCCTGCAGTAGCTTCAGGAACCAGTGGCCATCTCTTCGACATAGTGTTCCCCCTCCACTAACATCCTGTGGGGCAATGCTGCTACTCCCATTCCCGCTCTCGAGCCAGGGATCTGGGGGCGGTAAAGATGAGGGGTCTAGCGCCGGGTCGAGGCTTTCTGAGAAAGAGGAAGAGCTACTTCGTGTGGTGGAGCGGTTGAGGAACTGCCTGGGAGGTGGAGGGGAGGAAGCGTCACCAGGAGTGTCGCCGTTGTCTAAGGAGTCTTGTTCGGGAGGGGAGCTCAACGATTGGCTGGCACTACTGACCATGACTTTCTTTTCAGTGGGTTTGGCCTGACTAACATGGGGAAGGACAGTGATGTCCTGTTTATCTGAGACTGTGTCTTGTTTGGAGGCCATTCTAGAAGGACGATCGGGCCTGAAACAAACATCGTGACAAAGGGAGATTATCGAACAAGTATTTCACTACCCCCCCAAAATTATACATACTGTATAGGACAAATTCTTCAGAAATTGTCCCTCATGCGCCTTTAAGTCAAGGGTGTCCAAACTCAGTCCTCAAGGGCCGTTGTGCTGCCCGTTTTCCATTTGAACCAGGTGTGTCGCAGCCGGGAGTGATGAAAAACAGGCAGCATAGCGGCCCTCCAGGCCCGGAGATGGACATGCTTGCTTTAAGTCATCACTTTCAGTATAAGATGAGTTGTGAGATGGAAGGGCATGAATTATGTCATCAACCAGGAAACGTATTCAAGCGATGATTCAGTCAGATGATGAAAATAAGAGAAGATGAGATCTGAGAACAAGGACAGGAAGTGCCGAGGCCGATGGAAAATGGTCACACTGTGCGAATTGTTCACAATTTTTTTTCTTTTTTATGACCCATAACACAAATTATGCAAGAAGTGTAAAACAGATGACAAAGCAAATTACCGGTAGTAGTCTATAATAGTTTGTGCAGCCGGTCAGGATGAACAAAACACCATCAATCTCATGCAAGAGGAAGGGAATATTGTAGCATATGATTGATCAGCTATGCAAAACAGAAATATGACATCATACTGACATTCAATTAGACTCATTCAGCAAAATGGTCAAATCTTGCCTGTTGAACACACCATATGGACACAAGTATCGAGACAACAGCAATTACATAATCAATACAGGATGGGAATAGACCCCTTAGTTCCTTCTCACAATATTAATTTTCAATAAATGAAAATTATTCATTTTACCAAGACATTTTGGACAATTCCATGATTCTGACATTTCCACCAAGGGTTTGGTGGAAAACATTTTGCCTTGATCGTGCCCCAAGTGCACAAAGCAAGGTCCGGGAACACTTGGAAGACTTTGGTGCCGAAGAAGGCCCAATCATTGACCTCTCACATGTTCTTTGGGGGTCTCCGTACTTGCGTCCGTATAGTGTTAAAACTTTGTGTTGAGAGGTGATGTTGGTCGTTGTATTTTAAGTCAAACTTTTGAGCCCAAATACAAACAATTCATACGTATGCCAGGAATATTGCTTGAAGAACAGACAGAGTTGTGTGTGCAGCTATAATATAAATTCCTCACGTTGTTACAAGGACAGGAAGAGGACTTACTGCCACCCGTCCTCCACCTGTACTCCGATGGACTGAAACTTGGCCAGTGGTGGGCTTTCCTCTCGTGGAACCTCTTGTATACAGTCAACCTCAGAATAGAAAATCACATCAAATCATTATTTCATTAGCCCTCTCATGTGATTGCTTTTCTTTCCAAATGTCACGTTCCATTGTTATTCTGGTTGCGTGTTTTCAGTGTGCCGACACTGGAAAAACGGAGGAAGAGATTATTGTTTCAGGACACTCAGAGGAGAACGAGCTAAATGTAGATATAATGTACAGTGAACCCTGATTAGCATTGGTTATGAACCAAGCCCTGACACCAAAAATTGTGAGTACAGATTCACAGTTGCCTCCGTTATTAGTTTAAATCGAACCACAGAACTATGATCCAAAAACACTTTCATATAATTTCAAACTCATTTTACAACATTATGGTGAGTTTTTGGAAAAATCCAGCGTGAGTGCAAGGGTGCTTGTGTGTACTTCACAATATGTCATAATTACAATTACTACTTTCCTATAGAACATTTTATGATGTTTTTGACTCAGCGATTCATAGACACTTTTTTTTTTTTTTTTTTAGAATACCGTACAAACTATGTTTCTTCAACGACTATCTTTAGTTTGGCACTTTACTGTGCCTTACTTTATGAAGCTAGCTGCTACCAGCTATCAGCGGTTAACTCACGCCATTACCACAAGGGATCCAGACCTTTCTCTGCATTCTCTTGAGGAGTTTACCACCCTCAATTTTTTGGGCGTCAACTTTCGAAACCTGCCTGTCATACCTCTACTGTAATCTTCCATCACGCTGCTGTTTGTGAGCTAGCTACTCAACCTCGAAATACTGTAGTTGCTAGTTAGCTTTTACAAAAAACTGGCGAGTAGCTGAGTTGGCAAATAATGAATCACACCGCGGCCTACCAAACTAGAAACGCAGGACAATTTGTGCCATTCCAGCACACTACATGGTATAAATATTAATATGGCTTGAAGCCTTGATGTAAACTACCTGGATGCCAATTGAAGAGAGTTTCCGTCTGGGCACTGGAACCACAAGTGCCTCGTCAGCAGAGTTACTCAATCCTGACTTCATCGACTCATGCAGGACTAAACTTGAGTCGCTTGTTTCCGTGGAAGCGTTGGCTGTGGTGGGGACGAGCGGCTCTCGGGGGATGGCGATGGGAGTGGGGATGATGTGAGGAGGGCGAGATAATCCCCGGGCTAGGCTGTTGGCACGGGTGCTGTCGAGGCTGTCGGACGAGTTGCTGTGCGCGTGGCTCGACTGGCTGTTGACGTCGGACCTTTGCTCCAGGTAATTGTCTTGAGCCGACTCGGTGCTGCTCTGCACCGTCACGGAAATGTAAGGTTTGGAGGTCGTGCGTGGCGGCACGGGTGGCGGAGCAGCCTTCTTACAGGTGGTGATGCATGAAACTGAGAGATAAGGGACACGAAAGCGAGTCGCATTAGGACAAGGCACATCAATGAATTCATGACATCGCATTTGACGGACGTGCGAAACTTTCAAATGCAGTCATTCAAAAAGGAAGAGATAAACAAGCAGCTCCAAGGGGGCTTCAGCAATAAATATACAAATTGAAAACATTTGAAAGACTGCCACCGTGATTAAGTCTGCATACTAAAAAACTGCCAAGTCTTTAAATTCAGAAAACTGACTAGAAGAAAAAGTGCACTGGGCAGCTGTTTGATGCTCCAACTCACAAAATTAGGACAAATTTCGCACATCCTCAGACATATATCTGACAAAACTCATTTATGGCACCTGCCACTGTCTATTCAAAGGTCAACGACAAAATAGAACGGTATGAGGATTTCTCGGTTATAAGGTGGTACTTCACATCCTGTTCAATACACATGCGAAATTGGATATTGGATTGGATTCAACTTTATTGTCAAATGTACTGTATGTGTAACATATGTCACTGTAGACACCACACAGAGTAATTTGGCAAATTGGTCACAAAAGATATAAAGTGTAAATTTGTTGCCGGTATGTCCATTTCCTTTCACAATGTACACTTTTAAGTTCAGACCTGTTGGAAGTTCAAAATGGGATATTTCCTATTTCCAATCAGTCTGGAATGCAGCCTGCTTCACACAACATTTTTGAAAGGATTGCAGTTGGTGACGCGACACACACACACACACACGCACATGCACGCACGCACACACACGCATGAACGCACGCGCACACACACACACACACAAACTTCTTGTTTTCACAGGAGTACAGCAAAACAAGAAAATAGAATCCATTAACAGGCAGTGAGCTAGACCAGTAAACCTCAAAGTCCCAACAACACATGACTCTGTAATGGCCAAAAAGGACCACGCGCCTCATTGTCAATACTACAAATTGGATTCGCAGAGCTCACTTCCACGCGCTGCACACAGCATACAGGTAAAAGCTGCCTAAAAAAAAAAGACGCCACCTCGTACGAGATCACTTTACATTGTGCAGTGAAAAAAAAAAACTATTTTAAAGCATTGGGCCAACCCAAACGCTTTCCGGTACCTCCTTTCAAGATTCAACTGAAACTGCCGTCAGGCTTCACGCATGCTGAGATGGAAGTGCTGCGCTTTCCAGATAAAACCGCCAGGCCAAACGGGGAATTTTGCAGTAACATTAGGAATGCTGCAGCTGCCACGCAAGCCTTCCAGCTGATTCTCCATGTGACATCAGGGAGTTAATTCACGGAAGCATCAAAACAGCACGCAGGAGTTACCCACGGGGGGGGGGGGGGGGGGGGGGGGCGTTGACACTCACCGCTTTTGTTCTTTGAGAATACGATGAGCCTGTTCATGTTTCAAATGCCATGTATGTTAAAAGATAAGATATCCTTTATTTGTCCCACACTGGGGAAATTTACAAAGGTTATATAAATTAAAAGGTGATATTCTGAATGCCTTACATATCCTTGTAAGTGTCAGGCGATGGAAAGTGATTTAATTAAACACCCTTATGGTTTATAAGGCCAAGTTTGCTGATTTTTGGGGAGATCTCTAATTTAAAAAAAACAACAACATTTGATCCAGTGTTAATTTCGCTGACTAAAAATGATTGACATTCGTTTCGTCACTTTTTTTTAAACGAAAACAAAAATAGAAGTCAGGAAGCGACTCCATTTATTTAAGCGGGAAATAAAGAATTTTCTGCAATTTTCACTGTAAAAATGGTCAAAATACATTAAGAACCACACCAAAATCCTAGTCTAGAGGACAAATATTAATACTTGTGTTATTATATTTTTTCAGGGGTTTTTTTTCCTCTCATGATGACAGGGGAGGCACAGCCTCACCTGCCTCCGGTGAATGCATGTCACTGGCAGACTCCCTTGACCAGACTTCTTCTTATCTTTTCATCAATTCTGCAGGGCCTTCCAGTTCCTTCTGATGTCACTATTGCACAAAATGTTCTCAATTTGATGACTGTGTTCCATGGTATATTATATTGTGGAACCGGTCACAGTGATTGGTCTTGTTTTTTTGTCATTCAAACAGGAGTGTGGAGACTTTTTGGATCCATTTCTGGAGGAAAGCATTGTGACATTGTCCCCTCTTTTCTTTTCTTCCACTTTTATCAGAAGACTTTTGAGTTTGTGGGATGATAATCTAATCCATAAAATGTATCTGCTTCATTGTGGTTGTTCAAGGGATGAGTGAAAATTGTTAAATATTTGAAAAATCATCAAGACCCAATGACCTTTTGAAACGGCTCAGAATACACGTGAGCTGTTGTGAAAACACCAAAACAAAAGGGGTACTGACTAATACAAATGTGACAACCAGAGTTTGGAATGTCTGGGATTATCTGATTATGACGAGGTGACACACTGCAGCCCTTGAGAAAACAACATTGAGGAAAATTATCCCATTTTGAAAAAATAAATCATGGACGTAAGAACCTCTTTGGGAATTCTCTTTCCATTCCAGTGTCATATTGAGCAGATAAATGATGCCCGGGGGAGTTGTGCCATAACGTGGGAGTAGCCCAATTTTCCACAGATTGACGTCATGTTGTTCTTCTATAGGCCACAACCCAGTGCAGAAAATAATTTCCTTTCATTGCTTCGTCATCCATCCATTTTTCTGCCACATAGTCTACACTTCAATCGAATTGAGCGTCATGGATGAGATGGAGCTTGAGTTTGAGCAAGGAGGTGGAGCCATGCGTAAACTAAATCTGAGCCAAGACATTAACCAAGAACTTTTGAATGTGAGGGAGACATGAAAAAAAAAAAAAAAGTTCCAACGGGCCAAATTATTTTCATCGCAGCCAAAAGGATGAAGGATAATAAATCTTCCTTTGACAAAGACAAACTATTAAAATGGCTTCACTGTAAAGATGGAGAGTGTCCAAAGCAGACAATCTCTCAGAACAAATGTACTCTTGGCAACTTGCATGGCATAAATTCTCAATGTAACAGGGGCTTGCCAGCATCTGACCATCATGCTGCCTGAGCCATGTCCACGTTCTGATGTCAGGATGTACAGTACACCATGCAGACTCTTGTAATATATATCAGCAGATTAACTCAGTTTAAGGAGGATTAGGTGTGTGCATGTGTGTGTGTGTGTGTGTGTGCACGCATCTGAATGTCCATGCATCTGGATACCTGCCCGACAGCTCGATATATGCAATATGATGCCATCTTCATTCTGCACACTCTTAAACTAGAATCCGCAGAACCTGCCCCCCCACCCCGAAAAAAGCATAATCACATTATTTTGGGGCGCTAACACAAAAATCACATACACTACACAGTATGTGATGAAAGAGGACTTTTATGTGGGCTTTCTTCACTCCACAGATCAGCCAAGAAACTAATGAGCCGAGCTAAAGTTCCGTGGCGTTGCAAATTGGTTACAAGGGGTGAGGGTGCGTGGGTGGTTAGATTGGGGGGCGCGTACCAGTGAAAATTGAAAATGTTGGCTTTCATTTAGACGCCATCTTGTATCCCTTTGCAACTCCAACCTCAACAGCTGTGTAAACAAAACATATGTTTAATCCACTGACAACCATTTGCAATATTGGCAAAGCAACACCAAATATTACCATTATTCTACTGGATTATATTATTATTCACAGAAAATAAAGTGGTAACACGGCCTCAAGGTTAAATTGGCTAAATTGCAAAAATCTGTGAGATTCCTCAGAAAGGAATCCAGCCACCCAAACAAGCAGGTGCTTTGTTGCCAAAATGTTCCGAGTGGAATCTGCAGTGACCACTGAGCACTGCTGTCAAGCTGACTGGACAGTGGTGCTGTTGTCTTGCTCTAAATGTGATTTTCAAGGCTGAAAAACAATCAGCAGGAAGAAGATTGTCATCAATTTCTCAACTTTTGTTGACGTGGTTGAGAGTTAAAAATGAGTGGTCACTTTCAAAGGACAACAACTGACACTATACCAGCATCACAGAACAGACTGTGTTTGACTTCGGAGGTTCCACTGTCATCGAGGACTAGAAGCAGAACGCTCTAGGTACAATAAATCACAGCCCTATTGACAAGATTGTCGGCAGCATTGGTGATGACAAATAAATGATTTCTGTAATGACTGCAGAGTGCTATCAACCTGTCATCATTCCCACCGACTGAACAGGCGGTGTTTTAATACGGTGATTTATTATCTTTTGTTACCTGCAAAAACAGAGCATGTACACTGTACTTTATTAGTCTTGTAGGAGCAATTAAAGAAACTCTCTCACCTAATGCATTTGTCAATGAGGTTAACCACTATTGTAATTTGTTGCAACGATAAGACGGTGGCTCTAAAGCATCATTGCTCCACTTGTGTGAGACACAAAAATGTGGCAGCCTGGCCTAATAAA
The DNA here is from genome assembly GCF_054856545.1 of Hippocampus guttulatus. Lineage (NCBI taxonomy): Eukaryota > Metazoa > Chordata > Actinopteri > Syngnathiformes > Syngnathidae > Hippocampus > Hippocampus guttulatus. The sequence continues at coordinate 17,853,302 of NC_141268.1, read as the reverse complement.
CTCTGAGTGGGGGCAAAAAAAAAAAAACCCAAACGAAACCAAACAAAACAAAAATCAGTTTGGTCCATTTACATGAAATCGTGTCAGTGCTAGTTGTGTGACAATAGCATTGTCCTTATGTTTGTTGATGTCAGACAAGATGCCGGAACAATGAAACACAAAAGGTTGATTGTGACGCTCTATTTAACAGTTGAGCATTGCTTGCCAAAGTGTCTGCACTTCTGCATTGTTTCATCTAATCACAGCCACCAAAAAAAAAGATAAACCTGCCTGAAAGCAAGACAATCCCCATTGTCACCATGATCACCCCCTTTAGAAAAGAGCACAATCCACAATATCGTGTTTGAATGACATATTAACAATCAATGAAGTACAATTAAAAAAAAAATAGAAGCAAGATATAGGAAGCACATGTTTTGGGCCTAGAGGCAGTTTGACTCAACAGACATGCAAGGGTGATTATAGTTGAATTTGAAACATTGTTCTTACCAAAATGCCCAATTTAAATGACCAAATTGTAGTAGTATTTTGTCTTTCTTTTTAACATGAGGTAAGAGGTGAGGTAAAATATCATATTTCCCATGTCAGATAGGTAAACATCTCAAGGTGTAATGGTTTTAATCTCAAACCATATTCAAGAGAGCTTCTACAAAACGAACTTCTGACACGAAAAGTTCTTACCTTTAAGTCAGACACACGCAATAGCCAAGGGTGGTCGTCTTGAGAAAAAAAGTTGTCAGTGTGAGGAGAATGACAGAAGACGTGTAGATTAGTACTGTATTCCTTTTGTTTGGAGCCGAAAAAACTGCGAGGGGGCGTGGTGGCATTGCGAATGGCGCGTTCAAGTTAACCTCGGAATCTCGATATTTCATATAAAATAATGCCTATGCCCAATGCTATTTTTAAAAGATCCTTTTATGAGAAACATACACATAAATACTGAACTGAAAGTAAACGCGAGTATTTCACAAAAATATAAGTACAAATGATGATTTTATAAACAATTTCAATATAGTTGAAATATTCCGAAATTGTTGAAAGCAACAATTAGACTTGTTGATGGGGGGACGTGTGGTGGAGAGCGCCACTATGTGGATGCTTATAATCACGTCAGCAAAGGCTGCAGTCACGGCAAAGCTAAATTGCGTGGAACCAGCCAAATATTTAGTCGGTAGCCACAAAATCCATCGGGATTTCATGCACAACACATTCATGAAATCGAACATATTTCTATTGGAAATGCAGACATATATAAAGATTGCAGTAGTGTAGAGCAACGATTTCTACAGAGGGCTGTTGAAAATCTTTTTCCTATTTCCATCCATCCATTGTCTTTTTCACCTAGGAAGTCAAGGATCAATTCTACAGACTATAAAGCCTAAACATAAAGCTGACATCCTTGCAAGCATTTCTAGATCGTAATGGTGGAATAATACCTACGTAAAATTCCTTTTACTACCAAGGTCGTGACTATTCAGGTTGAAATGATATAAAATAAATAAATAAACAAACAAACATTTAGGAGTACACGTGGTAGTTATGTTTTAATGATGCTAGGATTAAGAGGGGATCTTTGCAAAGATGTTTCCCTTCGGTCCCAAAAAGTTAGAGAACTGTTTGTTTGTGTGCCAAGGATTCACATAAATACTGAATGATCCACGTGGATTACTACTGGCGGTTGATATAACTGCATTTTATCCCATTTTTTTCTTTATTATTGCTGATAATCTACAAAGAAAATGTAGTTTTAGTATTTTTGTGTGGGAGCTGTAATATAGTTCCGCAACAAGGTCCACCAGAGAGAGCTCTCTCCAATTGCGCCAGTTGAATTATATTCTGTATGTCAAAAACATACAACTATGAATGCAGTAATGGATACCTTACAGTGAGTGTTTGATATTATGTGTAGATGGATAAAAGAGCATGGAAATCCCAAATAGCCACTAACAATTTGACTGTGAACCATAGAAAGAGCATGAGTTTGATGTTATGAACACCAAGCAAATCACCAACCAACTGTCCCAGTCGGGTAAATGCTAACTGGTTTGAGGATGGGTGGAGGAACTGGCTTGACATTGTTACCTGTGTGTGTGGGTATGATGCGTGGTCTGTCTGTCCCCAAACGCTGCAGAAAAATTGCAAGTTGTTTCTCCTTTGGAGCTTTGTCCAAGCCAGTGGCTATCAGGTAAGAGCCAAACTGTTCTTTCCATGTCTTCCATTGTGTAGAAAGGCCGTCTAGTATGGGCAAAAGAGGCTGCATTTGAACTAAAATTCTGATGTGTGTGTGTGTGTATTTTATTGGATCAGTGCCCCTCTCACTAATGGGTATCTCAAACTGTGTCATCAGTTAAAATAAAATTTGTCTCCTCTTTCTTCTTTTTTTTATAGTGTTATTACAATACATGTATTCCCTGTCAACACATGTACAGTCTGTTTTTCCAGTCAGTGACTCACCAGTGCTGGTGCCATAGGTGCGAACAGTGGTGTCAGTTGGCGGGAGCGACCCTGAGTCAAAGGAAGCCACGTCATCATCTTGAGAGCAGCCCGCCTGGATGGCTCTCAGGTAGCTGTGGCTGCGGGAGCGGAAGCAAGTGGGCCTGGGCAAGTCTGGAGGATCTGGGTTGTCCTGAGAATGGGAACGGGAATCTCGGAATGTGGAGTCAGAGCTACGGTCCTCGTAATGATGACTCATGTCCAGGTCCCGGAACTGTGCGGAAGCAAATGGAAGAAATGGCTGGAAACATTCAATTTATTTTAACCCTGGAACCATGGATGTGAACGTGTTTTGAATTTTATCCATTCATCGATTTTCTATACCGCTTGATCTCATTGATGGGGCGGGTGAGATGTAGCCTGTTTGGACTTTGTATGAATTAAAGTGAATTCATTTATTCCAGGCTCAAACTGTGGCCTTCATCTTTATTAACTGTTCAGTCTATGTTTTGAGTGCCATTGTAACAGTCCTAACTGCCATATATTGGAAGTGTAAAAGGAAGTTAAGCACTGTGCAGTGTCATGTCAGTCTCAGTGTCATTTAAGATAGGCTCTTTGAGCATCTTTAGGGATCACTTCATTTCGTGTGGGAAAGTTTGCTCGGAGATAGCTTCATGAAATATTCATCTGGTGCTTTTTTGCTTTTATAAAGTAATAAAAAATATCGGCTTAGCAAAGCAGAGAAAAATAAATTGCCCCGGGAATACAATTTTCGGTCTCACTTGGCTTACAAATAGCCCATCAAATCCAACAGCCAACTATAATTTTGAAGCACTGACCTGCCCTATGCAGCTACGTCTGCCCAATGTGCTGCGGGCATGGCCGAAGTCATCATCATCCCAGTGTGGCACAGGCGAGCCGGGGCCCCCAATGCAGTCAAGGTTGTCCAGGCTGCGGTTATTGGCAAGCTCTCTGAGAGATGGAAGACAGCTGCAAAACAAATGTACTCAGGTCAAATTGGAAGAGTAAGCGATAGCAGGACATACTTTGGCAAAAAAAGGGTGAACAGTCAACGTTGATATTTGATGATGGGGAGGCAGCAAGAGAGGAAATTCCAAACCAGGTGTGCAGCAATTGAAAGAGAAATAAAAAGAGGACTAATGGATGATTATTCAAGGCATCGCTTTTACTTTCTCATTGTGTGGCCTCCATTTTTCAATTTCGATTTATCCCTTACAAAAAAGCGTTTTGCAAACTGACGTGCAGCTCGCTGCCGGTTCCAATTTGCTTCATGCAAGTACACAAGCAAGTACTGTACACATATTGTAGATGCCATGTGAAAAGCAATAGGCTTGAACTGAAAATTATATGACATCAGAGAATATCATCGTAGTAAAATCAAAATGTTCTTCTCGTACGTGCTACGAATAACTAATACAGATGAAATTAACAATAAAAATAAATTACACAATTGTTTTTTTACATTTTTTAAGATACAAATTTACAAATACAATAAGGAAAAAACAAACAAAAAAAATTACAAGATCAATTTTTGGACCGGCTGGGTTTATAATTAAGTAATGACTTTTTTTTTTTTGGAAGGGATTTGACCGTCAGAGCATGCAAAGCTGGTGATGCTGGGTGGCGCATGGTCCGCTCACTGAATCGTCATGATGCCAAACAAGCAAAAGAAAAGGGTTATGCTTCTCAAAAGACAACTTTGACAACGTTGTCATGGCTGGCGCACAATGATCATAACAATGAGCACGATATGTCGACAACTTCTTCCCCAGAGTCAAATCACAGAATAGGAGTTTTCCCCGAAAAGCGCTGGGCTGATGCTTTTTACAAGCTTGCTGGTGGGCAGCTGTGATTGGCAGCATGGCATGGTTTTGTGTTAGAGGAATCTATGAGCAAAATTGTATCATGTTTAAAGTTTCATTTAATTTGGGCACATCGAAGCGTTTGGGTGCGTATCCAGCACCCCCAAATGCCTGCACACATCTGGCCGGGGGACTGTTGAAGTCCACAATTAGCACGTCAATACAGGTGGACAACCACAGGGGAGAAGGCGACACTCGGTCACAAAAGGGGAATGAATAATTCGGGAACAGCGGTTGAGCAACAAAAGACGAGTTGAGAACACCCGTCGCGCCCAGACGACATTGACCATCCGCAAAGTCTACAACATGCTAATTCGATGTAGACCAGCCAGAAAAGGCGCCAATGTACTGGTGGTTCAAGTTGGAAAAACAGGTAACCAATCACTACCGAGGAGCCGGACCGGGGTGCGGCATGCAAACATCGGGGGCAGTGTTTTTCTTGTATTTTGCATATGTTACAATAAAATGTCGAACTCGCGGTGGCGGGACTGAGAGTGTGATCGCGGAGCAACTAACCGTCGTTCGCTCTCAGAGATCCGCTCCCGCCGATATTGAAGACAATTTTCCTGTGTGCCGAGTCATTTCTTTAACTTTGTCCGAGAAAATCTCTGACAGAAACTTGGCGTTGTCGGCAGGATGATGTGCTTGTTCGAACGGATTTGAGCTTTTTGTTGGACTCTCCGATTTCCTCCGGTGGACGATCCGTGGCTGATCGCGTGTTTCGCGCCTCCGAAGCCGACCAGACCTCGTGGAGACTTTTCCAGGAGGAGCCAGCCCCGCACCGGACACCGTGAGGAGCAAGCAAGCGCCATCATCCAACGAACCTGGGTTCAGCTCGGCATCGGGACAATTGTCGGAAAAATAAGGTCAGTCGGCGTGGTGGAGAAGCCGTTGCGTAGTCGGTTATCTCCACTGAATGACGGAATTAGACGAGTTAACGCCGAAAACGGAGTAGGCTAGCTCGAGTACCGTTTCGTGGTTAGCGGTACGGGGGAAATTAGATCCCCGGGACACAGAGCCCAAGCGCATCTGTGAGAGCATCGGCTCATTTAGATATCGTTTCTCGCTAAGCGAAAACGGTAAGGAAGCTTTGTCTTCCTGCGGAGGTTGACCACCTCGGCGTGTGTTGCATCTAACGTTGTATGCGTATATTGCGCGTATCGGTTTGTGTTAGTGCGTGAGTGTGATTGGTGAACACACTATTGTGGTAACGTAACCCATATAAACTCCGGCGCGGGCACGTACCGTTTGTTTTCGGGTGACGACCCAGATCTAGATCGCGATTTTTTTTCTTTTTGTAAAATACCTCTAAACGCTTCCAGCTGTTGCTAGGCAACATGGCGACACGGAAGTCCTCGGGTTGTTGGCGATTGAGCGGAACACAGCAGACAACAGCACGTTACGATGTAGAGGCGATCATTGAAAACACACGATTAGCTGAAATTGACTGCAGAGGGTCAACGCGATTCGTGAAAAAGTGGAAAAAGAAATACGGATTCTCGGGAGACGTTAATGATTGCGATGAATTGGAAACGGTGTTGGGCAAATTATCGCTGAAAGACAAAGAAAAGCGGAAAAATAATGAACACGGTAAACAATGGTACAAGTGTAAAACACTCGTTGAAAGGGCCAGACGAATACGGGTGAAAAAGGCGAAAGACACACGTCAGAGGCTGGATGAGGATTTAATTGCAGCGGCTGCTGCAACGCAACCCTCAGCCGCTCCAGCGGCCGCCGTTTCGGGGGAGTTGTACCCGGCCTTCCCCCCACAATCGCAAACTACGAGAGAAAAGAATTCGGTACCCCCTCCGCCCTGGGGAACTAACCAAGCCCCCATAACACCCCTCGATCAAACTACCGCACAGAATTGGAGTCTAGAGAACCCGGTCAAATCGCAGGATGGTCCAAACCCTGGACATCAACACGAAACGCGCTCCAAAGGCACGGTGGGTGAGTGGAGGCGGACCCTCGACCCATCCACCTCGCTAGAGCATAATTCGTATGAGTCTAGATTCGAATGGTACCCTTTCCAAGCGTTCCCTATGGTTCAAATGCCGTCGACGAACGACAAATCGCTGTACGTATATAGACCATGGACGCCAGCCGAATTTCGAGACATCGCCGCGTCACTTCCAAAACCGAAGGACGATCCGGACGAGTTCGTAAGGGAACTATCCGATTTAGTCCACAGTCACAGGCTTAACGCGAGTGAACTTTTGAAATTGCTCTCATTAACTACCAGTTCCAAGTTTGGCGCAGTTGTGGGCAACTTTAATGGTAGGAAAGCTGCGGGAGGTTATCTGTGCTATGATGAACTCACGCAGGTAGGGGGACCCCTTGACCAAATTATGGAACGTTGCGCCAAGGCATACGAGCGGACGCAAGATCCAAAACAAATTGCCACATGCATCCAAAAGGCTGACGAAACTACGGACGATTTTTTCCATCGTCTGCGAATAGTGTTCAAAATACACGGCGGTATCCCTGAGACACAGTCAGACTTGTTCAATTCGCATTTAAAACAGCATTTGCTAAACCAAGCACATCCTGATGTTACCCAATATGTTAAAAGACATAATTTGAATTGGCCAACATGTCCGATCGATGAGGTTTTGAATTACGCACGGAATTACGAACGACTCGAGAACAAGAAAAGGAAGAATGAGAGTCACGTGACCAACATTTATTACGCCGCAAAAAACCCACACGCACACGGGAAAACCCCGGGTCCTCCTTATAAAGGTAATAAACAAATACGGTCGTTTGCTCCCTTCAAATTAACCCCTAGGGACCAAAAACGTTTTGTTGAAGGCAGATGTTTTCTTTGTGGGCAAAAGGGTCACATGGTGAAAGAATGTAGACAACAGCGGAAGGACAGGCGCGTGCGGGAGCGTGATGGTAGCACGGGGACCTCCTCATCAGATGAGGAGGATTTACAAACGATACGGAATAAAAAAGAGGAGGTAGCTATGACAGCGATAAAGGCCTCTGCGCCTTTGTTTGAATCGCCCGCCTCAAGTGAGGACGAGGGTGACATCTTAGCCGGTAGCAATCATGTTTTCGACACAGAAAACTACCTGCTGAGATGTGAAACCTCGTCCATAACTAAACCGGAAATGACGTTGTTGGTTGAAGGAATCCCGACCGTCTTCCTTGTTGACACGGGCGCCGATATCACTGTTCTTGGTCGTTGGGATCGCGATACTGTGAAGCCAAGCGATGGCAAAATTCGCATGAAAGGAGCACACGGCTCCGTGCAGCCCCTGACGTTATCGCAAACAGTAACCATTACTTCCCCCACAGACCCAAATCGGAAGGCACTCGTCGAAGCCGCGCTAAATTCTCGCTGTCCACATAATTTATTGGGACGGGATGCTCAAACGCAACTCGAGATTTACACCATCGTAAATCACAAGGGCCAGATTGAAGCCCGCATGGGGAACAGTCAACATGATGCTCGCTATTTTTGGACACTCGATTTACCGAACGATGACGTAACTCGGAGTTCCGAATGTCTAGTTCGATTGGCAGGTACCAAATTAAAGCCAGGAGGTAACGTGCAAACGGCGAACAACCTGCACGTGACTATCAGACGTAAGCAGACACCAGGACCAGACCCTGACTACACTAAAGTTTTTCTGGGCCTGCAACCCCAGGGTATCGTTGTTGAGCACGTGTATTGGAAAGATCAGTGGTGTTTCACCACAGCGCGGGTAGGAAGGGCGGTCAAGCCCCTCCTCTCACAAGGGCAACACATTTACATACCGCTCGGCAAACCAGAGCAATGTGAGTGGAAAAATATGAATAACCTTGCGAGCTCCGTTCCAAACCACCTGTGGAACCCCTCCCCCGCCAATCCGGGGTGCGAGGAAACACAGGATGGCTGGGTGCGTCAATACATCAATTGGAAAGTGATGACTACTCCGGCCGTTCATTTCAGCTGACAAATTGCAGTAACACGTGACGTACTAGCAATAGAGGCACAGGACACAACACAGGATGATTTGAAATCAAGACAAATTTTTGCACCTCACACAGAACGAAAATATTGGACAAATAAGAGAGCACAACCAGATGACGCAGGGATAGAGAAATTGGAAGGCGGGAAACGTTGGCTTCCAATCTCTCTCTTCGAGTGCGCCGCGAGGTTGACACATGGCTTGTCACATGTGTCAACAGGGGGGATGATAGCGATGATAACACAGGTGCACCAATATTATCATACACATGGGTTTATGCATATTTCAAAAAGAATTTGGAGATGTTGTGTAATCTGTTTGAACCAAACACAAGGGAAACGATACTGTCTTGTCATTGTTGATGTGTTTTCAAAATGGGTTGAACTGTCTTCGAGCGCTCACGATGATTCAGGAACTGTCATGAAAGCATTGGGCGAATTGTTGGACACTGATTTGGAGCGACACTGTGCGTACCACCCGCAATCGGCTGGATTTGTGGAATGCATTAATGGAACTGTCAAAGCCAGGCTCATTGAGACAATGAGAGAGACTAAAAGACTATTTGATCAGAAAGAGATGCATAGGCACAATGACTTGCCAGAGTGTTCTGCTCCACAGACTCGCCAGGTCCGGAGTGGTGATCAGAATTTCCTCAAGGTGCTGAAAAGACTTCTCTGGGACAGTGAACGCTGGAATGGCCCCTCCCAAGTGATTGCAGCAACAAAAACTGCGGTCAAGATCGAAGGACGCGATGGCTGGATCCACCAGTCGCAGTGCAAGCTCCTTCGGTTTGAGGTTGAGGGGCCTAGCGACGCCAGTCCCAGGAAGGAGAATCAGCACCTAAGTCCAAGTGCGCTGACCTTGCGTGCCGCCGAAAGACCACCGGAAGGGCAGTCAAGCGTTGCCGATGCACCATCAGCATCATCGGCATCATCCTTATGGGCCTAAGAGAAGTCACGGTGGGCACACAGGCCCACAGAAGGAGTGACTTGCCCCATGGGATTCAATGTCGGGAGGCAGGAGACGATTGTTGGTATATTTTTCTTTTTGTGTTTTCGTGTCGCTTGCGCGATCCCGCTGGTCAGAGGTTGTGCTGCCAAATTCATGGATGCTATCAAAGTGAAGTGGCGGCTCACCTGACTGTGGCCATGTCGGAGTACCAACAGGTGCACACGGAGTCTGACGAAGATTATGTTAACACTGACTTTGGTGATTGATTTACTGGAACCTTATGTAAGCCCGTATGACGACTTCACAGAAAAGCATTGCAGATGTGAGTGTTTGATGTTCTTGGGTTGGCTTACTTTGTATATAGTAGTTAGTTAGTAGTTAGTTTTGTTAGATTTTGATTTTCATTCGAGGTGTGTTTAGATTCGATTTGATTTTAAATTACTTTGTGTTTAGATTAGGTTTTGATTTTCATTTAATGTGTGTCTAGATTAGATTTTGATTTTCATTTAATGTATAGCCATTGCCCGGGAAGGGTTTTCTGTCCTGATCGTTACACCCCCTTCCCCTCAGGACAGTTTTTCTTCCCACCCGTGCAATTGCATATCAATGTCACCTGGGCGTTTGACGAAACTTTAATTATGATACAGAGGTGGGAATGTTAGAGGAATCTATGAGCAAAATTGTATCATGTTTAAAGTTTCATTTAATTTGGGCACATCGAAGCGTTTGGGTGCGTATCCAGCACCCCCAAATGCCTGCACACATCTGGCCGGGGGACTGTTGAAGTCCACAATTAGCACGTCAATACAGGTGGACAACCACAGGGGAGAAGGCGACACTCGGTCACAAAAGGGGAATGAATAATTCGGGAACAGCGGTTGAGCAACAAAAGACGAGTTGAGAACACCCGTCGCGCCCAGACGACATTGACCATCCGCAAAGTCTACAACATGCTAATTCGATGTAGACCAGCCAGAAAAGGCGCCAATGTACTGGTGGTTCAAGTTGGAAAAACAGGTAACCAATCACTACCGAGGAGCCGGACCGGGGTGCGGCATGCAAACATCGGGGGCAGTGTTTTTCTTGTATTTTGCATATGTTACAATAAAATGTCGAACTCGCGGTGGCGGGACTGAGAGTGTGATCGCGGAGCAACTAACCGTCGTTCGCTCTCAGAGATCCGCTCCCGCCGATATTGAAGACAATTTTCCTGTGTGCCGAGTCATTTCTTTAACTTTGTCCGAGAAAATCTCTGACATTTTGTCACCTCCAGGAAGTTATTGCTGGCTTGCCGGCGAAGCAACAACACACCCCTGGGATGTGTCTTATTTGGGCCTATCACTGACCTGCTCATTGACCTGCCCAGTTGGTTGAGGGAGGACACACTGTGGACGGGTGACCACAGGGCATCCAGTTCCCCTTGCAATAAGGAATAATCCAGGGTTCTGCTGCTCACGCCAGCAGGCCACAAGAGAGCCACGGGTTAGTCATTCATGCATGTTGACAATCCAACACAATGTGGTATTCGTGATACCGAACACGCATCAACATGTTATCTTCCGCATGGACCAACTTGACAACTATCAACACATCCAGGAAACAGCATGCCAGGTAAACAATATGACTATTGTTTTACAATAATAATAATGATAATAATAATCCTCGTCTATCTTTACCTTTAATTTGCCTGTCTGTTTGTGTCATGAAAAAGGAAAATATATGTACCGATATATAAAAAAAATACGCGTCTCATTCCGATGCACACTCAATAAAATATGAAATACAAATGTGTGCCCATTCGAAAGTGTGATGACTAGGAATTATAAAGTTTTTTTGCTCCACATTGCTCTACCAAAGAAGGTTCCCCACAACTCTTTCATGTAAAAATAGCGCTGCTGATGTGTCGCAGTTGTACCCCTCTGCAAATTACAAGGAGCATCGTGTCTCTTTAAATGAATGCCTCTGTGACAGTGTCAGTTTAAAAAAAGGGGGTCTTGCAGTACTGCAGTCGCAAGGATGGAATTTTTGTACTGCATCAATATATTACATTAGTGTACTAAATGTTGTGGGCCGCAAGGGTTTGTTTTTGGATCCCCTAAAGGGATCTGTATCAATGCAGAATGCTAAATCTATTACTTATTCGAATTTGTCTCAGTCACAACAAATTTGTGTTAAGAGCAAAACATCACGGTTCCCCTGCAGAAGCAATTTTCTTTCTCAAAAGCCTGACTAGATCGCTCAAAAGTGAATTTTTAAAGTATTTATGTCATTTTCTACAAATAAGACGGTCAATATAACAGCACGCTCTGGGGGGAAGCTCTGATGAAAACTGCTGCTTAAGTTTGAATGACAAAATCAGTATTCTAAATAAATTGAACGTTACACCTTAGAATATGAGGAATGATGTTAAATTAGCATTTGAATAAAACCACACCATCGCATTGCATTGTTTGAATCACCATTAGATCAAAAAATAAGTCGACTATTTGATCTCCACAGCAAATGTAGCCGCAGGCAAAATCCGTGTCAACTTCAGAGTGTAGGTGTGTGTCCCCCGGCAAATGTTTTGAATTTGGTGTTGACATAAAAAGACATGTTAGCACTGTCTTGCTTCCATTTTCACCATATTGTCATTGCTACAAAGAATGTGCTCTCTTCACACATTTGATGTGACGTTACCTCAAATGTTGCCCTGCCGTGCCTTCATCACACGTAGTGCATCATGTCTGCTTTCGAAAGCCTTTTACAAAGAGACAAGAGATGTCTTGTCTACTTTCAGTGACTAGTCTATGAATAAACATCAGCAGGTCAAATACTGATAAAACCTTTATGGGGGAGGATTAGATTTCTGCTACCTTGACACAATCTACAAGCAGGGTGTCAAACTCATTTTTGTCACAGGCCACATTGTAGTTACGGTTTCCCTTGGAGGGCCTTTATGAATTTTGAGAAACCATGTAAATGTTTAATCACCTCCACATATGACATACACGGCGCACAGCAAATTGATGGATAACCAGTTTTAAAATCAGAAGTCAAGAACGACCATGTGAAATTTTGGTTCAGACTTTAGCAAGCATCATGGAACTTGACGTGCTTGATTTGCTTTTGCCGGCCACATAAAATGATGTGGCGGGCCAGATTTGGCCCCCGGGCCTTGACTTTGACACCGGTGATCTCCAGTATGTATGTCACTTTTTTATTTGAGCCAATACAGTACAGCATGTCTTTGTCACACTTTGGGCTCTACATTCGAGCGCACACACACTCAGGCGTAAAAATTGGCACAGCTTAATCTTCGTGCCGGCGCGAGCCTTGTTTCGGGGCGTTTGGCAATTTGGCAGACCGTGCAGCAAACCGCCTGTTTCAACTGTACGAAACTACCAAAGGAAACTCATTTCCACTCATGCATACAGTCAGACCGCTCTTTGAGCTAAAATTGCACTGGGCACGCATATCAAGCCATTTATGTGTTTGAGTGTGTTTTAGTTGTATTTGTATTTCTCACAGGACTGGTATAGAATGTGCATCATGAATACATCATTTATGCAAAGAAAATGGAAGCGTGCTTGGCCCCTTTCAAAAAATGTTATGCCTATCAATTCTCTGCAGCTTGTAACATAAATTAAACTAATCAGACTACTAACTACATGTAAATGGCTTTTTAAGTGCCCTCGAGTGTCTGCCTGTTGTCAGCGCACTCTAAAGAGCTTAATTAGATGTTTGTTCTTAAAACGCACATTGAGATTCATACAGGCATTTTCACCGTCCAATTCGTATTGAGTAGGCCAAAATTTCTCCCTTTCAAAGGTTCTCGCAACTTCTGATTGAGAACTAACAACTGGCCACTCCCACTTTATTTAGTGCATGCTGAATAGAATGCATACGGTTATCCAAGATAATTATATAACGTATAATGTGCGCTGTCTTAGTTAGCGGTGGCCTTACTTGCGTGGGGGTAGCTGGTCACTCAGAGAATGCTGTGTGGCCCTGAGGTAGCTCTGGCGGCGAGCGGCAGTCTTTGGCGAGGGTTTGGGGCTCCCCTCGGAGTCTTCGCTGTCCTCCATGTCTGCCATGGCCTTCACGTAGCTTCCGCTGCGCATGCGCCGGCATGGGATTTCATTGGCGCCCCCGCTGCGGCCTAATGAGCTGCTCCAATCCCCCTACAGGCAGCAACAAACGGCTACATTTTGTTTCCAAAGCGACGCCGCGCTGTCACACCACTTCTGTTTCACTACAGTGAGTGATGCTCATCCTATCGGGTCACAAATAGTAATCGTGGCTGCCATTCAAAGCGTTTGGTGTGCGACAGTGTTTCGGCCCTTACTTACCCTTCGGCCAACCTGCAGGTAGTTGCAAGTCAGTTCTGGTTGGCATGATCTGGACTTGAGTAAGGACCTATCAAGAGTGGCTGATCCCTTCTGGAGCACTTGCTTTGGTTGGCCCATAGTCAGTGCGGACCAAGATCCTCCTTTCATGTTATCATTCATAAGCACATTCCCTGGTCCTTCAAGTCCATTTCCTCTTCCACTCATCGGTGCGGCTAGTGTCTGATACTTCATGTCATTGCTGCTTTTAGATGAGCTGATGGTGTTATAGCCGCTATGAATGTATTTATTCTGGCCCCCGTGGCTCTCCTGGCCAGCGGGGTGTCCTAGGGTCATCATCGCCATAGTGTTGTGGAAGCTGCTTATGTCATTGCTGTCCAGATCATCGGAACTCCAGTACCCTGACATGTTGGAGCGTGGTCGGCGCTTGGCGGTCGCTTCCGATTTAGTTCCGCGATCTTTACTTTTGGCTCTGCGGTTATGCTTCCCTCCGTCGTCAGTGCCCGACGAACCTCCGCCGCTACCCGTTGAGCGTCCGTTGACGTTTCCTTTCATGTGGTGGCTTTCCAGCGACTGGGACTTGGCAAAGAGCTTCTGCACCGAGTGCAGCATGTAACGGATGCGACCAGGACTGTCCGTACGCTGTTTGCCTGCGGTTACTGCAGATGTTCTATGGAACTGCAAGGTGCTGAAGCCATCCCGACCGCCAGCTAACTGCTTATCAAACTCGAGAAGGCTGTGCGGTGCCTGGTTCTTGGTCATGTGATGCGATATCGTAGCCGAGCCGCTCGTAATCATGGACGTTCGTCCAGTAAGCTCAGCCATGCCCATACCCGATCCCATGCCCATCGACACGGACGCTCCCAATGTCCCAGTTCTCATTCCACCTATGCCCTCCACGGGTGGGGAGAAGTCCGATGGATCGTAGGTGTTGTAGTGAATCCTGGGGAAGGTGCTGCTGTTTGACAGCTGGTTGTTGAGGGGGAGCAGGCATTCTGGTGGAAGGGAGCTTGGGTTGGCTGATGGGTAAAGATGGGGGTCCATAGTGCCATATTGGTCCATTGTTGGGCTGAGCAGGTAAGGACTCCGCGGCATGGTGCTGGTCTTCTGAGGGTAGAGAGCCTCTAAGTGGCCAGCGGAAGGGTCACAGGAGTCAGACAGGTGTCTGGTATGGCTGGTCCCCAGCCCTTTCATAATGGCGAGGGGGCCCAACCCACTAGTAGACCTCCAAACCTAAAAGTTGACTCCTAGCCCATAGATGGAGAAAAACAAAATGGAGAATTAGAATCAAACATACAAAGGCGCTGCCAGAGATACACTCCTACTCGCGAGGCAAACCAGACGACAAATAAGATATGTGTTGAACTGTGAGACAAATATTGTATGTGCCAACAATACATTGCCGGCTACAATGCACAATTGTGCTAGAAACCGAAGGAACAACAATATACGTATCAATGAAGATCTTCAGGTAGTGGGTCGAAGTGAGCACAATTAGCGGCAGTCCACAAGAGGCAACTCCACAATTTATGCGGATTGAATATTCTCATGAATAATCTCTTCTTTCTGTCGCAACTTCTTCAAAGTTTGAAAGCAATGCAGAGTTCATCCGTCGTCCATTTCGATGGATTTGTGTGCCCGTGATTGCAAAACCTTTGTGTCACTCGTAAGCAATTCGGATCTCATAGGATCAGCAAGCATGAAATTCAGATGGCGTTTTGTGCTATGCAATATTAATAATGTTGCCGAAGAGCAATGTACTTAGCAAAAATAAAGTTCCACAAACATGCATTCGTTGAATAATTCAAGTGGTTTTACTTCTTGCTTGATTTCGTTAGTAAGGCATTGCATGCAGCTTAGAAAATCTTGATGAATAGAGAGCGCACATGTGATGCCTAAAAGTTGAATGTTGAATTACGTTGCGAGCTGGTCAGCGAGCTATTACGTGTGGCTATGATAATTTGAGCCGAGAGCCTCTCGGAGGGGTCCTTGAACCTGAAATAGAGAATAGCAACGGACAGCATTTCTGTACTGTATCGCCTGGAAAAAAAAGTAAAAGTAAAATTATAACTTCCCAAGGAAAGGGATGACAAATGATAAAATGTGTGTGTGATACTTTAGCATCCTTCACCTCTAAGTCTGTTTCTGTGCGTATCTTGGTGTCAAGAAAACCAGTCCGTCGGGATAGGCTCCAGATCAAATGTGATCCTAATGGCATAATAATAGCGCGACACAAAATGCATTTTGTCCAATTTGTACTTGTTGGCAGCTATTATTTACCAAGAAATTCGGCCCGATATCCTTGCTGTGAAAAGTCAGGAAAAAAATAGTTGCAACTTGAAATGACTATGGTGTACTCTCTTTGGTATTTGTTCTATTAAAGCAGATTGGATCAGAAGCTGGATTGGAGCCGACATGCCTGACTGACTGACTGCGTTCTTAGTAAACAACAGACACAAGCTGATGGAGTGATGCAGTAAAGACATTTTGTACCCAGTGGAACGGTTATTCAAATTTACAAGGAAAAGCAACTCATTTTGCCTTAATTGCCATGCTCACCTTTACCTCAACCAAGACCCGGAGGAAGAAAAGATAATTGCAAGCTGCTCGATAAAAGGAGGCTCATTCATGAGATGATGCTACGAGGTGATGTAACGTAATTTAATTTTCAAACGAAGCTTGGGGTGAAGTCAAATGTAGCAGGTGTCGCATGACCTCCATCTTGCCTTCGTAATCCAATGTTTCTTCTGCACATGAATATCAAATAGCTGTTCAGCCCCCGCCCTCCTAAAAAAAAAGTCTGTAAATGATATGCCTTGCTGTCAAGCCCCCATTATTAGCATGCTGCAAGCACAGACTCATTTAGTGTCATTAACGGAGCTTCTCTGAGTGCCATCTTTGCTGATAGGGTCAAATCCTCTAAATCCTTTTACACCACATTAGCTAACTGCCTCAGATCTCATAGTGGCACGCCACTCAGATAAGCTTAACACATCATCTTCAATGTGTCACCCAGTATGGTGACCGGTGCATTATCATCGGAGGCAGGCATAAAAGCTGTGCGCTTTCACAGAGTGAACGGGTTTGACAAACTTCAATGCAGATTTTGTTTAGCTTTCGTATGACATTGTAGGGCACATCATAGAAAAAAATGTGCTAGATTCCTGGATCGCATTGTTAAAACTGAAAGTAGACGACCACGTTTAACTATTTGCACTCCCACTAGGTGGTCTAGTGGGACTTTGGTGAATTTGATGGAGGTGCAGGCAGACAGATACTGTGATTTGCATGTGTGGTGGCTGTCATCGTATTTCTTTCATAAATTTGACATCAGTGTG
Source organism: Hippocampus guttulatus (assembly GCF_054856545.1). Classification (NCBI taxonomy): domain Eukaryota; kingdom Metazoa; phylum Chordata; class Actinopteri; order Syngnathiformes; family Syngnathidae; genus Hippocampus; species Hippocampus guttulatus. Next base: position 17,836,410 of record NC_141268.1, on the reverse strand, counting down.
CATCGAAACCTCTGAAACAATGTAGTGATCGATGAACTGAATGAATTATTATTCTATTTTTTTCCCATCATATAATTGTGATTCCATTTTCTAAACAACCCTCCCTGCGGTGGCATTGCTGATCACAGTGGCCAACTTTGCATCATCCGCCCGTGGAGATCTGCTTCCACTTCCTCATAAATGTAACTTGCGTGTTTCAACCTCCCGCATGGACTTCAGCAAATTATTTTCTGCTTCCATCATTTCAGGGTGCCATTTTTTTTAAGTTGATGCTTTGATTGATGGCGAATCAAGTCGGCTGTGTTCACACCCAAAACGGCGCAAAACACCCATTTTTAAGTGTGCCAAGCTGTTCCCATCTGCAGACATACCAAAACACAGTCTAACACACCCCTGTGCGGATTTACACGGTGCCTTGCGCTACTAGGCTAGGATTTGGCATGAAAATAGAGTCCAAGGCATAAATCTCTTTGTTCTGTGTTTAGTTTGGCAGTAAACTTCAACAAGGAGTGGAAAGAAACAAATTGAAGTCTCTTATTTTGAATAACTGTATCTGCCAAACTGCACTCACAAGTCAAGTCTTGAAAATTTTCAAGGCGCCATTGTATAAAAAAGTGCTTACATTCTCCACCGACAACGCTTCAAAAACTATGCCATGCCTTTAATTGACCCACAATGCCCGCTGCGGCGTACCTGCATACACCGCTGAATGTGGAATGGATGTGTGTGAGAGAGATCAAAACTAGGCAGCTCCTATTCATGCTGGTAATCATGGCGCCCAATTTAACTTCAAATAAAACAGCCAGACTATTTACGATGCCCAGAAGAGCCATTCAGTCATCAGAAAGGGAATCATCTAGGTCAGGCGTCTGCACTCCGTTGTTAGTTAGAATACAAATGTTTAGTGCTCAGTGCGTGCAACAATGCGAGTGTGAGTGTTCATGGTGTGTGTGTAATATTACACCCTGCATGGAGCGTCTGGTGGCAGCCGAGTGCACTGGGAAGCTGCAATCTGTTCCTTCAAGGGTGGTGAGGGGCATTTCGGCAGAGTGTCCAATCCATGACCTCAGTCATACTAGGCCAGTTCTCACCACTGACCAGAGGAGGGACATGTCACTAAATAAAAAAAAAAAGAAGTCACATTTCACTTATTTCTAATGTTTTCTGGCATGTGTCAAAGCTAAATATCAAAAACAAACACCAAAGTGTTTTATTTATGAGGATGAGCTTGTTTCCAGTCCATTAACTGACAGACGGCATTAGGGATGCTAATGATGAAGAGTACCACATACGTTCTCATAGATTAATTTTCTCCCGTGAAATCACCTCTGGAGCCATCATAAATATGTAAATACGCATTTTCAGGCTGCAGTTGTGCTAGGCTGATGTTAATTTGTCCACAATAGTGAATTTCTGCCACATAAAAACTCGTTGAACCCTCATGTAGGCTATTAATACCGCTTACACAATCGGATGAGATTAAAGACAAGAGCTGGACCAAAATTTTCCGCCTTTACAAAGGTGAATAATTCTAAATTCGGATTGACGTAATCAGAGAAAGGCAGCATGGTGGAATGTCGGTGCATACTTCTGAGGTTCAGGGGGCAAATCTGAGACCCGCCCTGTGGGTCCTCAGGCTTTCGCCCACTTTCCCAAAACATGCATATAAGGGTCATTTCAAGGGATTGAGGTCAGGGGAGGCAGAGCCTCACCTGCATGTTAATAGTAGAGAAAGGCAATAAAATAAAATAAATAATAATTCTGCCTCTTATAATTCTTTGATATGACGACGGCAACTAGCCAGGGCTTTCGCGTCAATTTTTAGCATCTTAGAGAAATGTGGAACGAGCACAAAAGAATGTCAATAGGGGAATTGTGACCAAAAAATCTTGTTTAGGCAGAGTTCATTCTTCTTTGACGGTGCTTAAATCGAAAAGTGAGGGTTATCGTTATTATTTTTTTTTTGTAAAGGTGGAATTATTGATACAGATCATGTTTTAGATCTCACAGAGCTGTAGCAAAGGACATACACTAGACACGGTAGCAGCATCATCACATAGTTTATCCCAGAAAACTCCGGTCCTGTATATGCGAATGCAAATGATTACTTATTATAAATTTATATATATACAGTACATTTCCCTCTTAATTTCTATAACAGCAAGTCAGTGGGCGAGCTTATGCAAAGGATATCATCCTTTCATCTGAGCGTTGGTGCACGGCTCAGTCAGTCAGAAGTGATTCCATCTGCTGTACTGGCCTGGAACACATGGGGCAAATCCCGCGCGTCTGTGTGTGAGCTCACAATTATAGGTCCCAAACTTTGAGTGTTAAGGAGGAAGCGACGGCGTAAAGCTGCGGCGCGAGGTTGACGCCGGCGAAAATGAAAGTGATCCAGCGGGAATGAGGCGGCTTCCATGGCAGCGGAGGAAGATGAGAGACGAGTTGGAGGAACAAAGAAGGGGGGGGGGGGGATACGCAGCCAGGAGAGTTCATATCTTTAAAAACATGTCAAACTAAAATGAGTTTCTTTCCGCTGAGCTTTACTTTATGATACAGAAATATCAGGGGGTGGGGGGGATGCAGAGACATTTGGAGGCAAAGGTGCTAAAAGTTGAATAGAGGGCATATTGAACTTTAAAAAAAATGTCTAAATGTCTTTAATTAACCCATTCAGAGACAGTGGTTACTACTGTGGACAGTTTATCGTGTTACCAGGCTGCATGAAAGGGTTCATTTGCAAACAAAACAAAAAAATTAAATATCAAAATGAGTATGAAATGCGACTTTATGGCCATTCGATACAAATTAATAGCTCACTAATGAACAGTTGGGCAAGCAAATGGAGAGCTCCTGTGATGGAAATTGTAATGTTGGGGTAGGAAGGTAGCAAGAAAGGAAGGAAGGATTAACATCAAGTCAACACACAAAGCCGCATCCGAATTTAAGTCAAATGTGACACATTAAATAAATGATGAGAGGGGGAAGGAGTCTAACCTTGTCCTAATTACATCCTATCTGTTCCATCAGTGCTGCGCTCTGGCCTATTTTCATCGCTAAAGATTTATCACCCTCCCTTCTGTTGTGCGAGATAACCCGCACTCGTTTTAGTCCATCTCTGAAGACCGCCAGGCGGAAAGGAAGCCAGTGAAAGGCTGGTGGCAGAATGTCACTGCCTCCGCTGACAGCTGAGCTCCGCTTCCATTGCCCCTGAAAACCACTTCCGCTGTGCAATTGAGCATTCTAAAAGTGCTTTCTGTCACATACAGTGGAAAAATCCGCATGATTCCCAGCCCGGATGATCAGAAAGTACTGACAGTTTTTCTGAACTTGAAATCCACAAACAGTGAAGATACATTACATTGTATGTCTATGTACTGTATACTTTAGCCTGTACTCATTAAAATATGATGAATGGCTCTCTTGGGGTCTTTTGTCAGGAATGAGACAATACTCTAAGGACTGAATCGTCATTTTCCATTTTATCTGGTGCAAAATCGGAGGCATTAATTCAAACGTCAGAAAGACATTCAGTATGCGCGCAAACAGCCCCCAGCATGTTTTTACGAATGCACGTATATTACAATGCTCGAATGCGCCACCGAAGACACTTGGAGACTTCTCTCTCACGCACACTCCCGCCGCTTGCAAGTGAAAGCGCTCAAAGAGCCATCATTCTGAGGGCACTTAACCAACCACTCTTGCGCTTTGATTTTTAAACGTGGCATTGCCTTGAGTAAATCCGATCTCTTTCAGGTTATATGCAAACAATATTGAAGACATTATTGCCTTTAATAGGGATCTAACTTGTTTCTACGCCTCAGTTTGACCTTGAGCGTGAACATCACAGTGGGGCTCCTCTAGTTTTTTATTATTTTTTTTGTCAAGACTGCTTAAAGCGTTCTAAGATCGAAGCAGCGTTTGATTCTTTTTCGAAAGCCGGGGCTCAAGTTGCGCTGCTTTGTATATGCATGAGCAGGCATCCGCAGTCTGCTTGGACCGAGCCCACCAGCATAATCCTGAAATCTAATCCACTTCAAAATGCCCTTGGAATGACACGCCAAAGCCACAGTTCGGTCCAAAAGATCTTCTAGGCTTCACCCCGACAGAGGAAGCAGTGACGCAACGAGATTTCCCGCTGCATGAGGGGCGACCATGTGGCGGGAAATAGAGGGCACCAAGTGGGTCAAATTCCATATTCATGCCTTTCAATCCGCACATGACCTGACGTCACAATAATACTGTAATGGCCGTCTGTCAACCCGCCAACCTGTCGGATGCACCGGATGGGAGCTGTTGCCATGACAACGGCCATAAAGTCAGCAGGACGGGCCAAGATGGCACACGGATACATTTAATGTGACGTTTAGGAGATGGGATCCGTAAACCTTCAGCTCACAAAGGCTTATCCCCCAAAGTCATCCCCAGTCTTAACACACAATACATCCATCTGCAATTTTTTCGAAAAGGTACGGGGGTTGTTTTTAGTCGTAGATTTATTGAAAGTATGTTTATAGTACAAATGTGGCATCGATTTCTGAGGCAACAAAACCCTTTATGGGGTTCAGTGGCAGAAGGCAGAAGTACCAGGGTGCAAGTAGTTACACTAAAATAATGCAATGAAATACCCCAAATGTCAACCCCAATCTCTTTTGTGCAGACATAACCTCACTGCAGTCTCATGCAGAGGTAGCTCCATTTTGATCGCAGAGTTGCTACACTTTGTGCCTTCCCCTGATCTCATCACCCGCCCCTGGCAAATGATGCCTGTCACATTTAAATTGCCAAGTCTGAATTCTCCACGTTGAACGTCGTGCGATTCATTGATCATCCGATTAATTACACCGCGCGGAGACAAAAAGCCAGTGTCCAATGGAACCTCCAGATCCATTTCAAGCACCTCCAGCAGGGCCTATTGGGAGTGCGACTCCACTTCCACTCTCATCCACCATCCCGGGAGAGTCGCCTCGGAGGCCTCACTGGAGGGATGCGCTGGATCTCTGTGATTGGAGCATTATGTTATCACCTCAACACAGCTACACAGCCAGCAGGAGCCTCGTTTCGACAGGGAGCTACAAATCTATATGCACACGAGAGGGGCTTCGGTGTACGCGTGTGAGACTGTTAATAAGTGTATTTTCATGCAAATTGACTTTCTTCCCCCCTAAAGACACGACAAGGACAGAATCTCATGTGGCTCAGGAAGTTTGAGCACGAAAGAATGAATGACCGTGGCCTGACATGAAAGGATTTATTTGTCTACGCTGAGGATATTTCACGAAGCATAATCCCAAAAGTGTAAGTCGAGTGGTGCCATTGATTCCGCTTTAAGACTCGCAACATGGTGCAGAAGCCTTCCTGAAAGAGTTGCAATTATTGACGGCTGGCTTTTCCATAGTGCAATGGGAACGATCAGAAGAAAAGTCACGGAAAAGCCTCACAGCGCACAGCAAGACCTTGTGAATGAGCTCAAGGCGTTCGATTGGATGACTCTGATATCAGTGTCATGCTCTGATGTATAATTCACGATGAAAATCGAAATAACAGACAAAAGAAAACTACGGAGGACATCATGTGACTAAATGAGGCTCATATACAAACAGTACAGTAAAAAAAATGTTTTAGGTGGTGGGGGGGGTCCCAGCAAACGGTCATCCGAAAGTGATCTCAATCTATAGTTTCATATTTCATCGTGCTACATCAAGATTGACAACTGGCATCCAAACCTAACGTTTGAGAGTTAAGAAACGGAAGCCTCTGCAAAACTTACTGGAGAGTCTCACATCTTTGTTTGTATCGACATCGCCTCAAGCCTTCCTTGCGCTCGGGATGAAATATTCTAAAACAGGAAACTGACAAGGATTTTTGTATTTGAAAAGGGAATTTGACGTTCTCTTCCTCCAGCGAGTCTTCTTTGAAGTCCCTGTCAGTGTGTTTGCCGGGAATCGCAATTAGCTGCTGAAATATAGGCACCCGGTTGAAGGTGAAGATGTACCAGCGTCGTTCCCTCATGTTTGAGCTTCATTAAACCAACAACGACAACGTGAGCGGATAAGGTCAAGTGAAAGACTTACATTGGCAGCTCATTTCTGTGAAGCCTCGATGTGAACGCGTGCGGGGTTCCTGAAAAAAGGAAACAGGACGCCGTCAACCTAGATCACATTGTCACGGTTTACTTGCCACGGCACTCATCTGAGGAAAAAGCATTTTCACGCATATTACCAACCGCGTTCAAATCATCAGATGGTGGGCTCGAGTGCTCGAGGCCAAGTGGCGTTCAGGTTCAGGCGAGGAAAAGTCTACTTTTACACTTCTTTGACCTACTTTCCTCCTCTCGTCTCAATAGCACATTTCAATCGCGGCGGGCTCCCACTCATTCATATTCCGCTGGCTTTTATAGCACCCGCAGCGTTTCAGACGTTATGACAATGTTGAATGTGGACTCCCGTCACCTCGCCCGGCCCCACCGCACCTCCGCAAACACTCTCACCGCGTGTCCTGTATGATAACACCGCCGTGCACGCAGACGGGTTAACACACAAATTTGGGCATATGCATTGGACATATGTATTTGTGTGCACTTAAAAATGCATCGGAGTATGGAACTATTTCTTCCTCTGCTACATATTGTATATGTGTGTACATTGCATCCCAAGCAAACGCAATCAATTTATTTTTATTTTACCTACTCAATAAAAAGTACCATTAGCTTGGTGATCTAGCAGCATACCACTTGGAACATCATAAAAGCGCTCTTATTTTCCACCATTCGTTGCAAAACGTGCAGAACGATCGAACCTCGATGTTGTCAATTCAAATACTGCTGCTTCTTGCTGCATGTGCATGAACGCCGACTCCACTTTATGATGCTAACAATATCTTCAATAGATGTGCACAGTGTATAAACAACAGACGCGTGTCATGCTAATGGCGCACGGGAACCAATTTTTAATACAGTGATCCTAATACAGTGAAACAAAACGCATCAATGTGGCGGCTACTGTGCAGTATATCCTTGGTATAAAGTACAATAGGACAATGTTGTACTTTGTCTTTGATACAAATTACCGGCAATATCATTTTAAACATTTGGTCTTAACAGTGTATTTCCCAAAAATCATTTCGTTTAATTGAAAATATTTTTAAAACTTTGTTTTGGGGGTTGACAAACAACACACGGATGGCCAATACATTCCGATTGAAATCGGAGTGACCTCTGAATGTAACGTCAGCACCTATTGTCGAACAAAGAACGACAACACCAATCCCACCAAATGATGTATTTGTAAACAATGACATGGTGCTGAACTTGGCAGCATGCTGGACGAGTAATCATAATGCGGACAAGCGCTGGAGAAAACCGATCAATATTGGCGGACTCGAAAAGATATGATACTTTGCGAAAAATTGATTTTTTGGGAGTGGCTTGTCAAATTCACATACCTGCCAATACCATTTCACTTTTAAACCTTCCAAACTTTCGACTTTACCTTGGGTGCTCTTGCTGAGCATATAAAAGTGGATGGCTGTGAAAAGGACAAATTGGGACTGCATAAGCGCACGTGACACATTTCTTTTGTGAAGCAACCAGCACTTAAAAACTAACAAAAAAAACACCAAAAAACAAAACGGACCAATCTGTTTGATTGACTGCCTCTGGCTATTATTTCGCAACATGAGAGTGGCCTCTGTTGGCCACGCCACGGCCAATTGTAGACATTGTACAAACATCTTTCCCCTCACTGTGTTTCACTTTGATTTTTGAGAGTGCTGTGACCTTTAAAAAGAAAATGTCAAGAAACAAACCCATACAGTATCTACACCTCTGAGCTGTGTTAACAGTGCTAAAGGTCATACTCAAAACAGCTTTACGATTTACGTACAGAAAAAAAAAACATACCGGTAACCAAATATTGGTTACTTGATGGTTTATTGAAATATATATATTTTGGCACTTCCAGTAAAAAACATGACGACGGCTTGCCCTTTGAACTGTAACTGTAGCATTGCTAAACTTACTCATATGATAGAGATGAAGAAACATGAAAGCTGGAGTTGGCTTGAAGGAACAACTCCTCGCTTCATTGCACACTTCTGATTTGAAGGACTAATGTCAGGCTGCACTTCACAGGTTGCTTGGGCCACAGTGAAATAAATTAGAAGTGAGACGGAGGCATCAGACTGGAAGGATCTGCTGATTGGACCATAAGCTCCTTTCACTGGCTAGGATGAGAGTTTTTTACTTTCAGACAACATTGCAGGAAAGTCTATCTGAGGATCTGAGATGTATTTTTCAAAACTTGTCCCAACAATGTTCAATCCTGCATCCACCCTCCTTCCGACATTATCCTAAATCACAAATAAATAAATAACACATAAAAACACATAACCTCTAAAATGGTGTAGTCCCAAAAAAAAAAAAAAGATTAAAAAAAAAAATCTCTTGCGGTCAGCATTTAATTATGGAATCCAATTACTCCGAGACCATGAGGTTACAATGTCGAGGTGTTATTATGAAATGCTCCCTCAATGTTTTAGCAAACTGAAAATGTAAAAGCTGACAAAAAAAAAAGCTTAAAAGCTCATCAAGATGAAGATGATAATGTTTCCTTTCAAGCAGTTTGTGGTGTTCAACGAGCAGATGGGAGACGACTCGAGTGTGAATCTCCCAAAACGAGGCAGCGTGACGTTTTCCGAAGGAATTGCATGCTCATTCCAAAAACTCTCAAAGTGTTAGGTTCACGTCTCATGACTCACTCGCTTGGTGAAAACTGCAGTCATTGGATTAATTAATTGTCACTTGCCTGCAAAAATTGAATGTGTGTGTGTGTGTGTGTGTGTGTGTGTATGTAGGTACTGTTTGTATGTCATCCTTCACGAACCAGGAAGTGGCGTGTTAGTGAAACATGACACTACGGCTACTTTCGCACATCTTATCAGCGGCAAAATCCAGTTTTGCTGTGTTCTATGGTATCTCAACGACCAAGTTAAAATATGTCGGCTCAACGGTGACACGGCACAAGCATATACGGCAGCTAATCAGTCGGTGGCTGGATAACAAGCAGCTCGGGCATAAATAGATGGGACCCAAATACATGCCACCAGTCACTAAATCTTCAATACACAATTCAAGCTTTACCATGGAGTCCTACCAGGGACACAGAAAATGAAATTGAAAAAGAAATATATATCTACTGTATATATACAGTATATATATTTATCGCTTACATATTCCCCAAGCCTCCAGCTAACTGAGCTAATCGATGAAGCTGCTTTTCCGTTTTATTGCCTCTGGAGGAAAGAGGTCATTGCCGCAGGAGATTTGTGTTTGTTTCTTGGAATCCATTTATTATTTAAATCAATTCAAGAAATAATCGGGGATGCATTAGTCTTGCCACGTCGGTCCTTTGTCACAAACACTTTCCAGCACTTAGTTGAATCAATAAATACATCAGGTGCCTTATTTAAAGAATGCGCTGACACTTTCAATGATTTCCCCCTGTTTGTGTTTGAATCTTAATACATCGCATTTTAAAATCAATCACTAACTATTCAGACAGCTTGCGTGCATCATGCCGCCTTCAGCAGCTCAAGAGAATTTCTCAGATGTGGACAGCCAAGCGGCAGACGGTGTAAATAGGCTGCTAAAATATAGGCTGACAGTGAACACAGCACGCTTGCTCTGCAGGACCCTGGCTCCAGAGAGACAAGTACGCACACACACACACACACACACACACACACACACACACACACACACACACACACACACACACACACACACACACACACACACACACACTAAGCATGGTGTTCATGCATGGACGGCTACCCATAAAGCTCAGTCATCGACGCACCGAGCAGGGGAGCAGGCAGACGGCACCTGTCATTCACGGGTATCACTCTTAGGGGGATATGGAAATGTGAATAAACTCCACATGCAAGTGGAAAACAATAATGAGGGGTCTCTCTGGACGAAGTGATCAACTCAATTACCATGTGACATTTTTTTTTAGACTGCTTTCAAATTGGTGTGTGGTGCCTGTGTGAATGAACTGCTAAAAGGATTATGCCACACGACGGGGCCGAAGGTTGTGAGAGGAAAATAATGGTGATAAAGCTCCCCTATAGCTCCATTTTGGTTGAGAGGCTAATCTAAATCTACTGCATGTGAATGTGTGCAAGTGAGGCCTGCTGTATTTTCACTTGGGACTTTGAAAACTTGTATGTCGGTGGACTATATTAGCACCTGTATTATTTGTGATGATGACCTATCGATACATTTTCATCTTTTTTTTCTCTTTCCACATTTTCAAAATCATTTAACCTCCTACGTAATGTGTGTAATTTCGTGCTGCCTTCACATGTTACATCAGTGAAGATTAATGAGCCCATTCCCAAAGACGCCAAGCCACGATTATACCCAGTGAGCTCCACACAGGACCTTGTGTTTAGGACCATGAGCCCATCCTTTCTTTCTCCAAGCGTTGGCTTTCTCATTACTTCAGTGCAAAATTAATATTTGTCTCTTCAGTCAATACACCTTTGAGGGTCGTCTGTACTTTTTTGGCAAAATCCGGCCGAGCTGTAATATTCCTCTTCCTAATAGATTTTCATTTTCTAGTGTAGCCTCTGCAGATTGTCCAGAGTTTATGACAGACATAATTAAACGCTATCTCATGATATAAAATATCATGGGCCACATTGATTCAAAAGGAAGAAAAATACTTGGCAGATAATTGCAAACTATGTTTGAGAACACACCGTAGATGCTGCCGCTTTTCTGCCTGATCGCTGCTCGCCTTAATGATAGATTCATATTAACGACTGGGAACGAAGTTGATTGTTCCTTTATGTTGCAGAATATAGTTAATGGTTGCCTAAATTATAAACTGCCCACATGTCGGTGTGGATGCTATGTGGCTTTGGGCCAGCATTGTCTTCTTACGTAACGCTGTCAGCGATGAGCTGAGCAACAATAGGTTACAGCTGCCCGCCGAGCCCAACAAGATGAGTTGATGTCGGAATGATTTGCTCGTTCTGGGATGACCCTTAACTCGTTTTCCACAAACGCAGTATTGATCAGAATGCCATGTTTAGACCAGCGGAGGTGCATAGACTACATTATCGTAAAGACATTTTGGGGGTTGACTTCCCCTTTATATATATATATATATTACTGCTTGTGCTTGTCCACTTCACTGTACCAGCTCTACCGGGCTCGGCCATGTTTGACGCTGTCATGTCTTGTGGACACGTGTTGGAATGATGCATACAAGTGTGTGTGTGTGTGTGTGTGCCATTCCTAGCTGTTTATCTATTGCCTGAGTGGGGAGTTTATTCTGTGCATGCATAACACATAGTGACTTCAGGCACAGTCTTCTTGCAGACCATTTGACTATTAACATCGTTCACATTTTAGTATGCTACAAGAGCAGCCGAGCTGATATGCTTCTCCTCAGCAGAGTAGAAAGTGGCTGAAGAATCGGTGTGCAATGAAAGGAAACGACAAAGTCAAAAGTGACACAATCAACATAAAATCATTTTTAAATACATATAAAAGCCAATCAATAAAGTGCTGTTGAAATTATGAGGAGAACTGACAAATCTGTTTAACCAATGATGAATCTGACTCGCTTGGAACCCCCGACTAAGCATGTACTGAACTTGAAATAGTTTTTTCTGTCAAAACCATTATGAAAAAAAGGACTTAAAATATCAAATGTTTTCACTTGTGCAAACTGATAGTAGCAATTACGCTAGCAGGATGACTCTCAGGAGACTTTTTGCAGGCCTCCAGTGGCAGAAACGGTTATATGGACAAAGCTGAGGAAGTCACATTCAATAATGGCCCATTGAGAGCCACAACATTTACAATGATGCGATTACCACTGTCCGGAATATGGCCGACGGTACCGTCAACAATCTGGCTATGGCAGTAATTCTCAATTTAACATTGTGTTGATCAAGTTAGATCAGTCGCTGGCGGCAAAAGGTCGAACTTCATTCCCTCCCTGCCACTGTGATTTCGTTAGCCTTGAACACAACGGCAGCCTGTGCCGGCCCGTTCAAAATGAAAGCGGGCTGAGGAGATCAAACTGAAGGTAACAAATGACGCGCTGGCAGCACCTGACCAGACGGCCCCAGCGAACGGGTAGCAAAAGATGGATGGATGTTACCGGAGATGCTTGCACGAGACGAGGGAATTGGATTTTTTAATCAAACTAAAGAAGACGGATGGCCACATACCAAAGTGTCTCAGCGCCGCGGCTCGTAGCTCCGTCAGAGAGCTACTTGGAAAGAAGGCCAGCTTGTCACATTTAACAGACAAGAAGGAAAGTGGAACAAGAACACGGCGGCCTACTGTAAAAACCCATGGGATGCTCTCAGATGAGACGGTTGCAGCAGTCGTAACCAAATCTGGCCAGCACAGAACTGTTCAAAGATTGTCATGTTTTATGCATCTCAACCTTATCTTGCTCGAAAAGAACTTGCTAGCAGGAATCTTGGACCATCTTAAGACGGAGCCTTCTCACCGACAAATGAGTGGACAAACACAGACGAATTGTTTTTTCCTCTTTTCACACTGCAATTGTAAATGGCCATCATAAACATCGCAAACATACACGAACCAGGAAGTAAGCTAACTGTGGCTTTGCACAAAATAGTTTTTTATAGTAATTATATTTCGTTCTACATTTTTACCGGACTATTTCACTTTTCTTTCTTGAGGAATTGGTTTTATGTTGTCAAGATTGGAGAAATGGTGACACGCCGCTTATCTCAAAGTGTTATGTCATTTTCCCGAAGCTAATTACAACACCAAATATGATGATCTGTCTTTTTTTTTTTTCCTTCCCCATTTGTTAGAAGATTTTGCTTTCTGTTCTCACAATGAAATCCAGATAAATAAGGCTCTTCTAAACAGCTCATTGTCCACGAACCAGGAAACAAACAAATGGACAGACAATTTATTTGAATGCATTTTTTTTGCTGATTGGGGCACAATGGAATTGCCCCACAGCAAAAGAAAAGTTGTCTTTTGTGAATTTTGTTTCGTCGAAAAGAAGAAAAAAAAGGTCTTGACAAAGAGGTCATACGGTGCCACATCAAGGACAATTTTGAAGAACCCCCCCACTATATTTATCACTTAAATCTGACATCTACCATACTGACATGCAATTATCATAATCGCTTCAAGGTCATCACAGCTACAACTCCCCTGAGAAAAGTCTTGTCAGGAGTGCGTTTTCATGCTCACTTGACCAGCAAACGGGCGCCTGGTGTAAGTATTATACAGTAATTCAATAAACACGGCAATCCAATTATGTCTATCTCCCCATTTTCTCAGAGATAATGTCGACATAATACACGGCGTCAGTTGAACACTATAGAGGAGTAAATTGGGATCGAAGGGCAAGGAGAGGAATCTAGGCTCAGCACAAAGCGAGCTCAATATGTTTTCCCCCCTCAGAGGGAGTCTATAAATTCTGCACGGGTGCCCTGCAGTTAGCTCGCAGTGTTAGTACTCGCCTTTAAAGAACTGCATGAAACAGACATCTGGAGCGTTTTCAACCACCGGCACAAACATCTGTGACAGCAGAGTGGCAACAACAATGTGTGTGTGCGTGTCCAACCGTGCCAAGTGTTTCTCCGAGAATACACAAACACCTATCAGCTCATGCTGGAAAAGTTACACTCTCACCATTTGTTTGTTTATATTTGTCGGCTGCGTGCACTTGCATCCAACTGAGAAATGGCTTCTTAGATAAAGGGGGGCACACAATTCTTCGCTTTAAGCACCGCCGCGGCATCTATTTGACAAACGTTTTCTGAAAAAACTGCGAACCTTAAAAATGGAGGAAAGCCATTGCGTATTGCATTTTTTGAAGCCCTGTCGCCGTCAATAATAATAACAGAGGCTGCAGTGCACTGTCCGAGCCAACATGAACAAGTACAAGTGTCCTGCTCAAGGCTACTAGAATGTCGTCTTTTGAGATGTTACGTGAGGGAGCAAGTTACATTACATTAGGACAAACTTGATGGTATCGTATTTCCATTGCCAATAAACATATCTTAAGAATTTAATCCCATTTTTCTAAAATGGTATTGTCGACAATAATGGAGGGCGAGTGTTCTTATTTCAGCTCGATTTAAACATCATTTATTTAAACTTCAAATGTTCAACCTTACAATGAAAGTCTGTGAGTGTGATTTTAGAACGTAATGTGAAATGCGTTACATTCTCATGGTGTACAGTATCTGCTGTCCGAGCACTGAAAATTGGAGGACTTGCTTTTGCCAACAGTGTGTAAAGGTGGGCAGGTTGCGTCGAATGGCAAAATGATTGATCTTCGAAAATATGATCATAAGAAATGCAGTTCTGGAGCCATAAATGGAATTAATGTGAGGAAAAGTACAGGATTAAAAAGATGAATTAGTATTTTCTAACTTGAGGCAACTTCAGTCGTTTTTCTTATGCATACATATTTTTGACTCTGGGACTGCAATTTAAATAAATAGGGCTGTTGTTGCCCTGGGCTCTCCTTTAATTTTCCACTTCACATCCTGAGTCAGGCTGAGCAAACTGGACAAAATGTGAAAAAAAAAAAAAAAGACGTGACAGCCTGTCGCAGCAAACCCAGCATCACCTGCAGAGGGGGAAAGCTGGGTGTGATTGTAAAGTTATGGATGAATTCATTGATTGGAAGGCAAACAAACCTTTGACCTCACTGGCTGATTAATAAGCAACAACGTGCACTCGCGGCGAGCTGATGATGGTGATTCACATGCAGGTGAGCAACATGCAATTACCACGAGCATCCGTCTATTTGCACACGCAAGCGGGCCATTTCCGGAGAAGCCAATCCCAGGTGAGCTCGGTGCCAGCTCACTATGCTGCATTGTTCTGGTCCGGGCTTTGTGCAAGCTTGATACGTACTCCTCCGCTAAACAGGCATCTTGACAGCCACGAGCTCAACGGGAGCGCTTTCTTTTGCCACCCACCGCGACTTAACGCGTCACATTGAAATTGCTAATCACAAGTGAGTATGTCAGCCATAACTCCGCGCACTCTATTAGTCCCCTTTAAAGTAAATCACAGAGGCAGCGGGGGGGTCTTTGAAAACTGGCTCCACGGAAGGAAAGCCTCGTCATGTGTAAACGACACAATCCGCCTCTCACATTTCCTCCCCTTACAACAACTCAGCACTCGCCGGTATTGCTAAGTCTTGACCCCGAATGAGAGGTCTCCTCTGCTGTTTGCATTGTTGTGCCACAAAAGTCGAAAAAAAAACAACAACTACTCTCTGCAATGTGGTTTCTACCCCCACGCTTTCACCCCTGCGTGGCAGCGGAAAGCTCTTTAAAGACGCCCAGGGGCTTAAACATTTTAACATTATTACACGAGCATGTCTTACTCAAACCAATCCCAAGCCAATTGAGAGGCTTACGTCCTTCGCCGCGGTGGCTTTACTGAGAGGGGAAGGTCCTGGTGTCCTGACAGGACCGAACAATCACTTGGTCAGGTCTCGCTATGATGCTGTATTTTGGAACTAGTATTTTGGAACTAGCGTGGAGTCATTTTGTGCATATTTTGTTTTACCGAGGGGTGTCGCTGAGGGGCAATATTATATAATCCTATGATTAAAAATTCTGTGTTTCACATAATCTTTGCTTTCATGAGTCAATGTGGTGTGTGCAGCTAACATGCTATATATATACACACACACACACACACACACACACACACACACACACACACACACACACACACACACACACACACACAGAACTGCATAAAAGGCAAACATGGTGCTTCATTTATGAATATTTCAACTTAACTATATGGTAATTGTGCTTGTCGGTACAGCGGGAGATTTACGAAGAAACTCAATTGAAGCGTTGCTGCACATTTTGCAACTTGTGCAATTGAAATAGACTTACAACCAGGCTTTGAGTTATTACTTGAGCTTTATCGGGTGCCAGTTATACATAGGACCCATTTTCAGAATCGAGAGTGACAACAGACTGATTAATGCACCTCATGGGGGTTTTGGCTCCCAAATTCAGAGACTGACAACATAGAGAATGTGAAAAGTGGCTTAATAAACAAGTACAAATCATTGACTGGGGTCTTCCGGAGTCTGACAGGCAACACGGATTATTGACACCTACTCAACTTGTGTGCAGCATTGCACGGGGTAAACAAAATACTAGAATGCAAAATGTGGCTCTCAATCTATTCGCTTTGATTTTCTGTCGTCAACAATTTACATGTGCCGTGTGAGTTACAATTTCGAAAAGAACTCTGCTGCGTTTGTCCATTAAAGTAACGTGCATTTGTCTCTCCATGAACCGACTGCATTTATCTCTTTTGGTGGATGGATTTGCTCTGAAAGGGGATCAAAAATATATACCACTCAAAAAGCGGTTTGGTCAAAACAAAAATTTCCAGGGCAGTGGATTACGATGGTAGAAAAGAAAAAAATCACTCCAAGGGTCCATATTTGTCAGAGTACACTGCGTACAATGGACCTGTCAGCTTGAGTTTTTTTAACGACCAACGTTGTCATGCACGGGAACCAAATGTAGGTCCAAGGCAGAGGCTAAGGCCTCGCAACAACAGAATAGCATCAGAACTTTGTTACTTTCTTAGATGCAAGCATTTGACATGTACCCTGAAACTCCAGCGAACCAAAAGTTCTCAGTTTTAGCTGGAGCAAGAATAATCCTGTTTTGTTCATTTGTTTGATAGGACTCTAAGCTGGAGTCAGTATTAGGATCAGTAAACATTTTTTTGTTTGTCATTTTTTTTAACATGCACTTAAACAGTTTATTGGAAACAAAAAGTGAGCTGCAGGGGTACACACTTTACAAATGTTCATAACGTACATTGTGGGGACAATGAAAAAAGGTCTATGACGGTGACTTGGAATTTCTGTATGAGAAATTTGTTTTGAAAGTCAACCAAAACGAAGGTCGACCAACATCACAAACATGCATGATGGTGGAACTTCTATGTCAAACTTTATAAAGAAAGTGAGGCCTTTGGAATGAGCGTTGGATGTTGTTTTTTTTCAGATGCTTTAACTTCAGAATATCAGTGTGCTGACAAAGTAATTCATTGGGGAATGTTTTGAACTACTGTACTTGTAATCTTTGGACTTGGTTCAATGGCACCCACTAATGATGTACATGAACCCTGTCAGCGTGGGTGCTAGGATGAGACAGTTTCCGGCATCCTACTGTTATTCCGGCTCTCCACCTCCACCCCCACATATACAAACACACTACCTGAGAAGCACACAAAGTAACAGTCACACTAATGCAGTTGGCACTATTTGTGAGTGGAGCTCCATGCATACAGAAAACACGAGGCAGTCTCTGGTTTGAAAAACCCTGCCAAAAAACATTACCTCAAGGTTCAGCAAGAAGTTTATATAAGAGTTGAGCCTTTCTGATTCACTTTATAACACATGGAAGATTTATAAATTGAGTGGGTTTTTTTGGGGGGGGGGCGGGGGGGTTGAACATGCCAGTTACCATTTTCCTATTCGGTTTTAACTGGCACAAGAAAAGCGATGCCACCGTAGCCTTTAAACCTTTCATGCACCTTGTAACCTGATATCATGATATCATGATAAGCTGTCCACTGTAGTGACCGCTGTCCTTGAAAGGGATATTTGAAGAACCTAAACCTGAATCCAGAATTTAAAAAAACGACGTTTCTCACATCTATGTTCTAGATTCAGGATTCCAGTTGGCATCCCGTGTCGACTGCAACTAAACACAAGACAAGAAACAGATCCATGTTTCGGAACTGTGCCTGCAGGTCTGGCTAATTTAATTTTTTATTCCTTATTTGCAAGGCCAGATGGGATACTCTACTGACACACAATCACGTCAGGCGGACACACAAACATCCAAACACCAGATGTGCTTCTCCATTCCCTCGCTACAGGCCACTGGAATACATGGCTGCACTTGGCGCAATCACGGGCGGGCAACAAAACGCTGCCACCCCATCATTGTCGTTCAGCACGTCATCACTCTTTCTAACCACTAAACTCACAGATATGGAGCAGACGACAGGTGGTTGAAAATCCTGAGCCAGACACGGTCAGCCATTTTCCAGATCCGGAAAAGCTAAAGTGCACCATGACGATGGCTCCTCAACGGCGATTGCACTATACGGCAGGGATGGAACAGGAAGCGATAGAGAACAAAAAGACAATCACTGATAGATGACACATGTATGTGGGGCTGGGCAAAAAGAGGAGACAGGGAGGAAGTGGAACAAGGTCGGCTTGATGAGATGGCAACAGCAGGAGGATAGAGGATAAGCATGGGGGTAAAACTGGGATGTGACCCACTGACCTCAGGTGGTCTAGTGCTGATGGTTTGTCAGTCCACAGACTATGTCACAAAGTTACTCAAGGCAAGGAGATCCAAAATTGGAGTGCTTTGATAAAGCGTTGCACATGGCTTGACATGCCGCGCTGACATGTCGATGATGCCAAAGCTCAACTTGTGGCCAGATGACGTGGCCTTAATCTGCCCCTTTGGGTTTATTTACCATTTAAACACGTTAGCCCTTTTGCAAATCGCAAGCACCGCGCTCGCACTTTATAAATCACAACCAGGGAGCAGAAAAAGAAATGGCCCCAACCTCATTTCAGATTCCAAAGTGTCACCATCTTTAAATCTTGACTCGCTGTACATTATGGGCGGACATTAAACAGCACGATATATACGATCTCCTCTCTCGTTTAGCTACAGTCAAAGTCAGTAAGCAGAAAGCGCCGACAGATTCAGACCAAAGCTCACTACCTGCACTTTGCTTGGAAAAGAGAAAAAGAAAAAGGGTTAAACTTGTTGGAATTCCACACGATGACATTTGAACCACATTTTATTTGCATATTATCAGAAGAGAGAAATCAGCATGTCTTGTGACACAAGCGGTTCATAATTACAACTGTCCCTTGGTGGCCCAATCACCGAGCCTACCATGAGAGCACGTTAAACAATAAAAGAAAATGAAGAACTGAGCGACAATCATTTGGCAACAACCTTTATGCCACTCTTGTTCATTTGCAAAGGGCAGCGTGGTTAGAACATGCTGCGATCGAATACGGTAGAGCAAATTGGTTCGTTAATGTGCAAACAGTTGCTTCCTGCCACGGTGTACCGAGAGCACTCCCCAAAGTCTTTTCCAGGTGCGCAAACGTTCAATGTACAGTTACCAAATAACATGTTAATATGAAAGTTGACTTGCGATTGTGTCCTAGCACTGAGTCAACTCTTCGGGGATGCCATTGCTTACAGGTCACAAATCCAAGGACCACCAATGCAACATTTTTGTTTCCAGAATATCATAACGCGAAGCCACGTAGCAAGCTTCCATGTACTGTATGTATGTCCTTAACGGCTTGTAAAACGCAAGAGCTGTCTCGAATATTCTGGCTCTATACGCAAGAATGCTGAGTTTTGATTGACAGTGACAGAGGGATATCAATCCAACAATATCGTTTTTACTGTCCTTGTCATTAGCAGTGGTACATTACTGTCCTGAATCATGTGTTGAAGTGTTGGTCTAGACCACTTCCAAGTCTTACGCCACAAGAAACTAACTGGAACGTTCACAGCGGATATTTCGGCGTAATAAAACAAAGTGCGGAACACGTGCTAATGATAAGTTGAGGTTCCATTCCGTTCTGATTTTTGAGAGGCAGCTTCCGGCAATATTACATTGTCCAAGACCATTTCGAGATTTATGGACCATCGGCAAGATTCTATAATCGATCACAGGAAGCCGCTGTGGTGATTTGAGGACAGGTGTAATGTGGCTCAGTTTCCTGGTGTTTGTAAGGACTTTGTCGTAAAAGAGACCCCCCGTAAAAGAGACCATTATAGTGATCTCGTCTACTGAAAATAAAAGCATGAACTAGATTTTCTCTATCTTGTTGAGACAAAAAAAACAACATTTAATTTGTTTTTGTGTTTTTTTTCAGGGGGTAAAAGGGAGGTTTAGTTATGGCTTTAAGCGATTGTTAAAATTCAGGTCTGAGTCATTCAAGATTTCTGGCCTCATTTGTTGCTTTCAATGATCTTGGACCTTTCACTTTTGGGGCCAGAAAATCACTTTTGTTTCATCTGAATTGAGCTGGAGAACAGGCAGAGATTCTCCGGTCTGTGGACTTGTGTGGTGAATGTTTTTTATTTTTTCTCAAGATTTTTATCTGATCCAACATAGCAGCCTATTGTTGTGAATTTCCATGTCACATTCATAAGACCACTGTCTGTGATTCCCTCCCTCCCCATCTGTCTAAGCCTCCATCTCTTCGTTCTGCCCAACAGGTGGGAAGACAAAAATGCTTTGAACAACAGACTCGAGACGAAGGGGGGAGCACCACATGGCTTTATACGTTCCGGCGCGAAAAGCACAGACCTCTCCGCTGCTAAAAAGAAACAAAAGATAGCCGAGGAGATTCATCGATTTTAGAGCACTGAGAAGGTAAGCGTGCAGAACTTGGAGGGAGAAGTATTTGCAAGAACAAGACGTCATGCCGAGACATGATGAAAGGGAACGGCTCTTCGATGCGTCGTCTTGGCACTTCCTTATAAATTATGTTTTGGTGTTATCAAAGTGATGGTAACAACAAATGCAGACTAAATGAAAATGAGGGGGCGGGGGGTGGGGGGGGGGGGGACAGTAAGCGTCAGAGTCATATGATGCACCAAATGCATTTGTTAGCTGGATGCCGAGCCCATGTCTCCGCTCAATCTCACTGTGAAACAAAACTCGTCTTCCAGGACCGGAAGCTCAGCAAAGCTAAAAATAACAGGAAGAGCAGTCATATTGTAGGAATATCCATAAAAGTCAGTGGAAGAATAGGAGGCAGCTCATAAATAAATAATCGGAGGAATAAAAATGAGCTTCACACAAGATGTTCATCTTTGTAATTACTCGCACAGAAAACCAGGTAGGAACATTACTGGCCCTGGTCTGCTCACTTGGAATCAATTACAGCCACACCCGTGGATGGCTGGTGAAAAATGTTGAGGCGGCAGTGTGCGACATACTGTAAATATTCAGCTTGTAATTGCAAACAATCTCAATGTAAACATAATTTGTGCTTCTCTGGATGCAATGTGACCACACGCTTTTAATTTCTGTCTCGGCCACGTTACAAGACTCGATTATAAGTTAGCCAAAAGCTGCAGTAATAGCAGTGGACTTAGTATTCACCATCATCTTTGTCCGAGAAATATATCCAAGCTAATCAGATGTTTCTAATAATGATGAGAAGCGAGTGGGGGAGAACATAATTAGATTCCCTCATATTCTCAAAGTGAAAGGACACAATTCCTTGCTCTGTTCAAAGGATCATATTGTGCATTGCTTACAGCCGTGGGCGAAGACGTGTGAAGTGGGTCTTTGTGCTAAACACAATTTGCCTACGTGGGAAAACATCTCACACAGATTTGCTTCTCAGCTTCCAAAGAATTCCTCGATCTGCATTTTATAATTTTTTTTAAGCATTATATCTCCACGTGAGGCAATCGAGAACAGATTCTTATTTGCAGTGTCTGCTGACAGTTGAGTAAGTAAATAAAATGCTAAAATGCTAACAACGAGCGCAAATCCACTGCGTATTTTTATGTACCTTTGCTAGCCGTGGCATAACAAAGCTAACAACCACGCTTTGATATGGTCACTATGGTAACACAAACATCCAGCAGACACAACAGAACAAATACTAATCCGCAAAAGATACAAGCAACACAAATGCTGAGGTGTTTTGTCGATATAACAATGAACAAGAAGCCACATTTTATGTAACTACATTAGCCAAAATGCGCCAACATAACAAGGTACCACAGAACAAATATAAAGTACAGAAAAATCCTCTGTCGCAGTAAATCCATATTTCAAGTCGCTTCTCTGGGTTGTGTTGTCTCATCACTGGGCCTTTTCCCCCGTTGCAAAGGCATTTTGCAAATACATCAGTTTTTACTCATTTTGCTTGCGAGTGGGTTGAATACTGGCGTTACACGAGCGAGATAATAGCATCTTGACTTGTGTCGAGAATCTGCCATCGAAGGACGTAACGCACACTGAAGAAAATGGCGTGTTGATTTTGCGCAATTTGATGTCATTAAGCATTAGTTAAAATGCGAAGGTAGCGACAGAAATGAAACAGCAGGAGCTTTAAAAGCTTTTGGTTGGGGGTGGATTTGTGTCCAATAAGCCTCGCCGAGGATTAAAGTATGTTAATGCAATAGCAACACAAAGTGGACGCAACGCACACACAAGCGCACAGTAAGAAGGGTTACTGCATGTGAACAAAACCGAGGCAAAGGAACGAGCCATGTGAAAAATGACCCATTATTGGTTCTCACAAGTTCTTCATTCGGGCTGACTACCGTCACTGAGCAGATGTAATTGGCACATCGCTCATCTACTTTATGTCTTAACTCTTGAGATCATGATGCTATTATTCATGTCTTGGTGAGTCAAGGAATTTACGAGGTCACATAACGGACCTTAATGAATCCATATTTCACGAATGTACAGAATAAAAACAATTTTGCCTTTACCTGAAGTTTCCACAATAGCTCTCTTGATCGTTAGCTCTGCAAGAAGCCCGAAAACAACGTTCGCTTGGGGAGAAACTCCCTGGGGAGAAACTCCCTGATGATACTTCAAACTGGGTAATTTTTCTTCAGCGAGGCCTCACATTCACTTGCAAATTGGAAGAGAAATGCAGCTGAGTAGCCATGTAATGAGGGACCATCTGAATCAGTGCTCATTAGTGACAACAGTAGGACGTTGAAACCGGAGGGTCATGGTTTGTCGTTTGCTCTTTGGCTTTTAAATGCAACAGAATAAAGGATTTGCGTTTATTTGACATTTCGAAGACCCTTTATGTTAGTTTGCTGTTGAGCAGTTTTGTGCCATCCTTGAAGAGCCCTTCGCATTGGAGTTTTTTGTTTGGTTTTTTTGGTCCAAATCTCAAATAGCATTTCTGTCATACATCTGGTCGGTAAGTGTGTGGTCCTGCGTGCACTGATGACAAGTTGTGGCGCCCTCCAGCATCTACCGTAAGCTACCTATCCGTGATTTTGAATCTTCAACGACACTGACATGCATGTTTTTGGAATGCATGAAGGAGGCCGGAGTATCATGACAAAACGCATACATCCCACAGGAGAGCCTGGGCGGAGGACTTCATCACTGTGAGGCTCTGTTCCGTTTAAAAATATATATTTTACAGATTCACCAACCTGTAAATAATATCGTATTAAAAGACATGGAGACTTATCGGTTGCGGTCGTATGGGCTCAGGCTGCAGACGAGCGCTTACAGAGTGAAATTAATCTGGTGTGAAATGATGACCGCTGATGTTCCTCAGGACAGAACACAGAGGACCCTCGTGACGCCGAGCACTGCGACCGTGTTCCATCAGTGCTCGCTTCTCTGCGGGCAACACTGTGCACGCTATGCTGCATAACCAAAAGTGCCCTTTCATCCATGCGCCACCAAGTGCTGTGCTCGTCTTGCATTCCAAATGTTTCACATCAGATACGCTGACATTTCCTTTCTGATCTTTTTTTTTTTTCTGCCTCTACAAACAAAAGTCCTGAGAGATTTATTAGCCCGAACAAAGGACAAGTTATGCCCCGCCCTAGCTTTGTGCGCGGATTCTGTCTGGTGATGAGCCCGAGAGGCTTCAGCATCCGTGCTAGTTTCAATCCGCACAAGACAAGGTCAAGATGCGCCACGTCCCTGTGGCCAATGAGCTAATCCCCCCTCCTAGCCGATTCACAGATCCTATTCTCCAACACTGAGCCGCCCACTCTCTCATTTGCATGGTCCCATTCACAGTGGAGAAAAAAACAAAACAAAACAATAAGAATGTTAGACAGAACATCAACACACTCTACCTTATTACTTTGCTGCCCAGGTCAGAGAAGAGCCAACTCAGAGAGCATTAAATCCTGCAACACAAACAATGAGCTTTAATCATCAAACTAAACACATTGAGAGCAAAGGGTATCTCTTTTTCCATTTCGGTTGAAGAAAAAACAAAAACCCAGATAAGCACACTATTTATTTTAATGAAGATTTGTACATTTTACTGCATTAACAGAAGACGCCAGATGATGTGATCTTAATCGGAATCAGAAATCCAATTTAAAAAGATCAATTCCCGACTTGAGATAGGCCATTTGTACTGAAGCACATTCTAATTCCACAAGACTGATTAGATTCAGGTTTCTTCCTGAACCAGGGAAAAATGTGGAAGGTAAATGGGAGAAACTTGACTTGTGGATATATTGCAGCGTGGGTCATAATCGAAAAAAAAAAAAAAAGGCAATTTCTTTGTTAATGCCACAAAGGCAAATTACGTTTACACTTAGTCCACATATATCGACTATCATTTGATTCTGCAGTAATCCCTCATTTATTGCGGATAATGGGGACCAAAACCACCCGCGATAAACGAAAATCAGCGAAGTAGTGACCAATTAACATATACAGTGAATTCTTTTTTTTTTTAAAGTCCCCAAAAATCCGCAAACGGTCCGCGAGAAGCTGCAAAACAACAGTGAGTCACATAGAGCAACATATACAGTACTGTACTCCATGTATATGAAAAAGTGTAATTTTTATTTTATTTTTTTAATGAATATGTTTGAAAAAAATCCACGATGCACTGAATCCGCGATAAACGAACCGCGAAATAGCGAGGGAATCACTGTATTCCTAATTCGGAGTAAAAACAGCACAGAGCACTTAAACCGGAAAAGAAAAAGAAGTCCGTCATTTACCAAAGTTGACATTCTATTTGCTAAAAATAGTTTTGTAGAAAGATGTTGAGTAGAATTAATGCTTAACACGTCCACGTCTCCCATGACGAGAACTCACCCGGTATTAATTTACGAGAGCGAGCCCTTTGCCAAGAAACGATGTCCCTTGAGACAATCAATAAAATGCCTTGCAGCACCTGACCTGGGAAACGCTGATTAAAAGGATTCGTTTTGTTTATTGAGACGGCAATCAAACCCAACCGCAGACTTTTTTTATTCCAACTGTGACGCTACCTGATTGCGTGCCACTCAGTAAGGCGGATCAGCGATCCGAACTGACCGTTATCTGACCTTCACTTGATTTGAGAAACCTGACCTGCCGGGGGGCGTGGGGTGGGTGTGGGGGGTTGGTGGCAAGAGCCCCATTTCGGATTTTTCATCTTTCATTAGCGTGAGGTCATTCAAAGATGGCCGCAGTAAGTTCATTGGGTCCGCATGTGAACAGCCACGGTTCTCCCGAAAGTTTTCACAACTTCTTTCAGTTTTTAGGTTGCAGCCATATTCCGTCACGGAATCCGTTCCCCGCAGCGTGATGATTCTGTCATCGAAGGAACAATTCATACTGTAGTACGAGCCACAAGATGGCGCAGTTACACCAAATACACGTACACAGGGACTTGGCATTATCGTACGTAGAACTTGACCAAAATATCTTCCCACTCTGAACTCACACCGCCATCGTCTCTCCTATTGGACACGCCGAGATGTCGTCACAAAGTCCTGTCGTATGTTCAATTCGGCCGCCGACCCACCTGCGGCACGGCGCCGCGCCACAGCAGCACATTCAAAATAGATTGCTTGCCGCTGTGTGAAAAGGCCTTAAGTCTTCCTTGACTATTTTAAGATTGGGAATCAACAGCTTAACGCACACGCACACACACACACACACACACACACACACACACACACACACACACACACACACACACACACACACACACACACACACACACACACACACACACACATACACACACACAAAACACTTTCAGTTCATCTCGCATACTTGTCGTTGTGGCGTAAAAGACAAGGCTCAGTATTGTCGATAGTTTATTGATCTTTCAAAGGGCGCATAAGTTGATGTGTACTGAAATTCACTTAATGACAATCTTTTTGCAAAGGCTTGAATGTGAACCCAGAAGGGGGGGGGGGGGCTACCCCAGCAAGGAATGGAACTCAAAGGAAGATTGCTTCTGTTTTCACCCTTATTGTTCCCAAACACCGCTAAGATCACATTAATATCGACGTTTGACCTTTTACTTCTGTTTCATAAACTAACCCAAATAGCAACTACAACTTGTCGCAAATCAATCACGCGACATGCGGAGAGACCGACGATCATTCACTCGCACGACCACTCCGTGTGGGAAGTGAGGTGACGAAAGCGGCGTACCAGAAGTGACTCACGGTTTACTTGTCAGTCATTATAACAGCTGTTAGACGGTAACCGAAACCTGTGATCGTACGAGTGCATGTAGGCGATGACTTTTGCGACACAGTTTTCCTTATTGGCAAAGGTTGAATAAATATAACAATACTGGGACCGCTTTGTCTGGCGCGTTACTGTAGTCGTAAAATCAGAACGACAATAGGAAAATGCGTGTTCCAGGATGAAAACTGTTGAAAACCCACCCTGGACGTGGCGTGTTGTAAGCTAAAAGTCTGTCAGTATTTGGAGGGCATGATTGCACATCCCTATCACATTGAAATATCTTCTTGGTCATCATTTTGGGCGACTGCAAGAGACCGGGTCACTTCATGCTTCACTTCTTGCGTCCTCAAACTTTTAGTCCTGGCACACTAAACTTCTTTAACCTTCTGTGCGCCGTTAAGCTAAATTTACACTTAGTCGCTTGTGAATTCAAATGTCAAATGTTATGGCAAAAGAAATGGTGGATGGAACACTTCCATAATTTGTTTGAAAGAACCTTGAGCACTCTTTGGCACAGGAAATTTCCCTTGCCTGTGAATTATAATATTTAAGTCATTAGCTGCTTAGCTGCAAGGACATTTTTTTTTTTGTGGCGCAAATAGCGCGAGGTCGTGTGGTTCATTCCTCGGTTCCTCTGGGAAATGTCATTCCTGCCAGGTCTATGTCTGGTGTGTAAACATCGCGTACATTCCTGCAAACCGCATGATGTGCATTTCCTGTAGTAAACAACTATCATTCTTTCATCGTCTTTGACAGGAAGCCTTTTAAATTTATTTGACACTTAGCCCCTCGCTTGATCAATATAGTCGTGAATAATAACAACTCTATCATCGGAGAGGACGCGCGCCTTCTGCGATCTCCCTCCGTCCCCCTCGTCATGCTGACAACCCCTAATAATCCCTAATTGTGTCAACGGCCGTAGTCGTAGCAACAGTGTGAGCGGAACTCCTCCAAAAGGAGAGCAAGGATGAGAGGACCGAAAAGGACAAAATGTCTCCGTCACTAATGCAGAACTAACATTTCTTCTCGTAATACAAAAATAAATAAATAACACCAAATTGTCTCCTTCCATCAACTCATTTTTCACTTACCCGTAGCGATGTTTCCTCTAGTCCCATTTTCCGTTTGATTATTTCTCCGTTTCCACATCTCGGAAACTATCCTCCGTTCCCTCCTGAGCGTTTCTACACGGCTCTCCTCCCTCGTCCTCCTCCCGCGAGGCCTCTCCGTCAGCACCTCCCACTGAGCTCTCCGAGTGTCCCGTGTACCCCACAGGAGCAAGAGCGCTAAAATATTGATGGAAGCCTGATGAAGGCGACCGCCAGCATACTCCGTGGGGGGTAAGTGGGAGGCGTGTGTGTGTGAGGGGGGGTGGCTGCTACGCGGGACCACTGCCAGAAGGAGTTTGAACTAAGTGAGAAGGATGGATGTAGTTTGCTTGGCAGACGGGAGTGAAATGATGCAGTGTGGAGGCTTCTCATGTACTGCCCGATGAGTTGGTCTTGATGTGGGAAGCAGCCAACGCTGTTTATTATCCAGCCCTCCCTCGTGCCTCGCTGCCCTTCTTTGACTCTCTATGCTTTCATCTCTTTTGGCAGCATCTTCCATCGCATCCAAACATTTCCCCCCGCCGTTACCTCCTCCTCCTCTCTTGAAGTTGTCACCATTTGACCAAAGTGAACTTGTTATTTTCTCGAGGTGGCTTTGCCGTTTTTTTGGGTGACCTTTTGATCTCTCTTTTGAAAGTGACCTTGCCAAAGAGAACTATAAGAATTGCCATGGAGACGGCAATCTTTCTCAGTGATGCTCATGAGGAGAGAGTATGGGGGAGGGGAACACACACACACACACACACACACAAAATATAATGCAAGACATCATATCACTTCTTGCTGATTCCTGAACACCATAGTTGAGATAACCGGTATCATAGCGTGGGCTCCCTTTGATCTGTTTTTGTCTTGAACCACTTCTCTTCGCTTCATTTTGTGCTTAAAATAATCAGTTAAATTTGCTCTGCGAATGATTACGTCAAAATGAGTTCTTCTTCAGACTGAGCAATGAGATGAATGTGCTGTACCCAAATGAATAGCAAAAGTATGAGCTCGCTTTGACATCCCATCTTGGCAAATAATCCACATTTGGTGTTCGAAGGGATCTCCAAGTAATGATAATTGCTACTCTTGCAGCAAACTGGTTCATTAGCACTGACCTTAATCATAATAATTGGACGTACAATTTTAATTTCACCGCACTGGTTTGAATTGCCTTTATTCTTGTATCTTAGTGTGCCCACCCAAAAAATTACAGCTTTGTAAAATATGCAAATTTTCCATCATAAAAATGAAAAGAAGCTCAACGTATAGATGCATTGTCCGCACGATAAGGCGCTTCGGAGTATAAGACGCACCTTCAATGAATGACCTATTTTAAATCTGCTTTCATATATAGGGCGCGCCATATTATAAGGCGCATAGAATAGAGGCTACAATAGTGGCTGTGGTTGCGTTATGCATCCACAAGATGGAGCTACGCTAAAGGGAATACAATACGATACAGCTTTAATTATATCGAGCTTTCTCTACCGCCACAGCTGTAACAAAATACTTTACAGAAGATTTAAAATACGGCGTGCAAGAAATCTGAATATTGATCCATATATAAGGTGCATCAGATTATAGAGCAGTGGGAGGCTCTCCCACAAGACAAATGTGTACGCAAAACGGATCATAAGAAACACATGACATTGCACTGATTAACAAAGTTATCGGTCACGCAGACTTTAAAGTAACAGCAGTTAGCACTGCCTTAGCTTTGACGATGCTTGAACCAAAAACATATTCAAGAAGCACGGGGCAACCCAATGACAGCGTGTGAAAATTGGATTACATTTTTGGATTCAATTGGTGCAAAACGGCGCACTACAAGAATACTGCCACTCTATTGAAAACATAAACTAATCCGTCTCGCCATTTTCTAAACAGCTTATCCTGTTCAAGGTCGGAAGGTGCTCAAGAATGTCCCAGCTGACTTTAGGCGATAGGTGGACTCCAACTTGGATCCGTCGCCATTTAATTACAGGACCCGTATTGAGACAGACAAACCTTTCTTTCACACTCACGTTCACGCAGTGAGCCAGAATTGAACCGCGACACTCTCACTGACTTCGAAAAAAGCATTTTATGGTTGCAAGTATCCAAGAAGAAAGGTTGAATGTTGTCACGACAACAAATGCTCCAATGACAGTGAAACCAAGCTACACAGGAGAGCCTCCTTATCATCTGATATTTAAAACCCAACAGTGGGAAAGTTTAATTTCGTTACGCCTGCAAGATACAATCACGCAACTTTTGTCGACAAGTCATTGAACTGTAACTCCATTTGAAAATGTTTCCATCAGCTAGAAGAGATGCAGTCACGGTCGACTTTTGAACACCAATGATTGAGTGGCGGGTCCTGTATGACTCTCTTATTGTCTTTGTTTGTATTTTCCAACTTGTGGTAGACATAAATAACGACACTCTAGTTATATTTAGACTTCCAAATCCCCGAGGGAAGAAAAAAAAAAAAAGGCCATCGCTAATGCTAATTTCTTGGCATTTCACATGATGCATACATACCCCAGGCGCACCCTCGCCTTGGCGTACCGAGCTTGGGATTTATCTACTTTTTCTATGTTATCTGCGTAGATGATCGAAATACCCTTGATTAAAAAAACAAAACAAAAACATTGTGGTTTCACTGCATGTCATATTTGTTATGCAGATAAACCAAAGGAGAAAGAACCTATTGTCGACGCACTGATTATGGATGCGCGACGAGACAAGAGAATGTGGTAGTTGTGGCACGGAGATAACTTTTCAGATCCACGGACAAAGAAATGTCTCTTCCCGAGCAAATGTTTCTGGCTTTGAGCCGCCGAGGATGGGAAGATGCAATCAGGCCTGCAATGCGTCACTCACTCAGCCGTAGGCGGAGATAATCACAGCTGCCTGTCAAAATTAGGGCCATGCAACTTTCTCCGGGCGTTGATTCAAAATGTATGTAGATGTGTAACATTCCAGCATAAATAAGAGTCTTTGTCGGTGAGCCGACTCTGCTCGCGTCCTCTAAATGCCACCGCGGAGAAAGCGCATCCGGATGTTAACTTCTGCAGTACGGCATATCATCTCCACTCAATTAGCCCAAGCTTCTTAGTCGCAAGCAGACATTGGTACAGAGACTAAACTATGCCGTGATGGTTTACATGCAAACACTTTATATTCAAACTATGCGACTTTTCCATCCGATCCAAAAGACGGCTCCACTTCACGACGTACAGGCTCGTACTAGCAATCGAGTGATATTGGAAAAAACCCTCTTTTCTAAATTACAGAAACGTTGATGATGCACCGGTGATTTGTCAGAGCCATACGCCATCTAAACATTCCCGTAGTTTTGCTTCAAGTCACAGTGTACGATCCTGCAGCGACAATGATAGCTGCTGTGACATCGTTAAGCTCTTAGGGGGGGTAAAAGGCAGAGAAATGCTAAGTAGCTTTGTCTCCGCAGGAAGCTCCTCGGATGACACGGCTGGCACACAGACAAAGCTGGCAAATTCCGCTTCGTCTTGCCGACTTCTACCTGCCGTCTACGTGCCCGGTATACCTCAAAAAATTATATTTGCTTTACATAACACGATCCTCTAGTTTCATGTGCATGGTTCTGCTTTAGTGTCAACTCAGCAAATCATGCTAACATTCCAGCCTCGATTTAATACAAATGAACCAGAAATGAGATGTTCAGCTCAGACTTGACCTTTGCTTATCCCGCCCGAGTGAGAACTTGATATCATCCGGTGGCATCCGAGCTACATTGACCAATTAATACGGGCAATCATCTCTTTCTGTACACTCTCGTGACACAATCCGACGCTGACATGATATGTCGCCGCAGCGCCATTGGACCCGATGGGCTGCATGGAGGTGACTCACTGGCTTACCAACACAAGTTTTGTCATGAAGACTTGACATGACCTCTCTTTGACCTCTCTGTTGTGGCTACAAGGGCTCCAGCTGGTACGCGACATTTGTCCAAATGAGTAGTGCAGGCCAGGGAAAAACATTTCCAGCTCATCAGGCAAGCGCTACCTGGACTATTTTATGCTCCTGAAATCTAACAACGGTCTGCATTTTAAATCTTACCATAAAAGAACAT
This sequence comes from Hippocampus guttulatus, assembly GCF_054856545.1. Lineage (NCBI taxonomy): Eukaryota > Metazoa > Chordata > Actinopteri > Syngnathiformes > Syngnathidae > Hippocampus > Hippocampus guttulatus. Next base: position 17,804,906 of record NC_141268.1, on the reverse strand, counting down.
CTTTTTTTTTTTCTCATGCAAACGTTTACAGTAAATAGGACTCGATGACTGCAAAGTTAAGTGGTGCGATACGTTAGCGCAAAGGTTGAAAAAGACCAAAGGATGTGAGACTGCTGCTTTCAAAATCAAACGTTACCACAGTCGCAGTTTGCATTTTATCAGCTTTCCGCGGCTACGCTCCAAGGTCAAGGTCAGACGTGCGACTTGATTTAAACAAAACCTTAGCTGGCAGCAAAGCACTTGACACGTTTATGTGCTTTCGCATGGCTGCCTTATTCACAGTAACAACTGTCACTTGACAATAATTGACGTTTGTCCAAAGAAGGACACCCATTTGTATGCCGTATTGAATTTTACAGTCTTCTTTCGCTACAATATTCATGGTTTCCTAAGCAACATCGAGTCTTCTTCACAAACACTTGCAACGCCTTCTGGAATTATTTGCTTCCATTTTCCAAAAGCAATGAGGGCAAAACTATGGACAAACTCCGAATTAGCATCTGGTTCCTTGTTAAAGTCTGGATGGTACTTTTTGGCCTTTTATCGGAACTTGCAGCATCACTTTTTGTCCAAAACAATCTAAAATGTCGGCGCCTTTACCAATCGACCCAAGCACAGAAAAAAATTAATACAATGATTGGAAAACTTTCTATTTTGGCACAGTAACTAGTGAGCTGTTAACTGTGAACTTTGTGGATGCAACAACACAAGTCTGTAAAATGAATCTTGACTCTGAGGGGGTAACTATTTACGACATCCCTATATTCTTTATACTGGAGCTAAATTAAGTTTTGTGTTAACGGTTTTTAACTTGCCAAAGCTATTAGAGTTTACAAAAACGAAGAAAAAAAATCAAATTGGGGAAAAAAAAGCAAAAATGAACATTGGAATATTTTCATTAATGAAAATGAAATGCTTAAAAAAAAGAAAACTGACTGAAACTACATCTTACATTTATACATCTAACAATAGTTAAAATGTACTTTTTTTCGGTCAATTAATATAGAACATGAGCATTCGAAGTTCATTTTAAATGTATGTAGTTTATTATTGCTGTACATTCATAGTTCACCTTATTATGCAATACCTAGTGAGCGATCTTTTTCCTTTTAACTTGCACTTGAGAAATACTCCATAAAAAAAAATATAATAATACAAAAACTAATTTAAAAAACTAAACATAAAATGAAGCATTTTCAAAAGATAAAAACTACTAAAAACGAACAAACGTGATCTAAAAGCTCATTAAAACTCACTGAATTAAAAAACAAACAAACCTCAAAGAAAGAACGAACTGAATGAAAACATTCGAACTGCATTTGTCGAGATTTCTCCAACAAGCGTAAGGGCATCAGTGCTTTAACTGAAGTCAGCTGTTATCTCACAGCATGGGCAACCCCCGAAGGATTAAGCGCCAATCCCTCTTAAATCTGCCCTCCTCTTAAAAACCGTGACACGGGCTCTTGCAGGGAAACTGTTGGTGCAGCACAAACATTCCTAATAACAGCAACAGGCACTGTCAGGGCCCCATCATGATCGACTCCCAGCCGCCTAACTCCACTAGCTCGCTCTAGCCTAGGGTTCAAATGTCAGGCCCGTCACAGCAATTTGCTAATCCTGTTGCTGATATCCCACTGGGAAGTTAAGAGCGCCTTCTGTTGTTATGGAATCTGCTTTACTCAAATCGGTTTCTCTTTCATTGTCGTCGGATATGCTTCTCGATCAATGAAAGAGTCGCCCAATTGGCTGCTCCCATGGAATACGTGCCACAATGTTCTCAAAATGTATTCTCCGATAAAATCTACCCCCCCTCTTTATACAAGAGGCTAAAAGTTGGACGGGCTTCAGTCAATTAGCTACTTTCAAAACGAGCAGCAGGTTTTTTTTCTTCTCTTTCTTTAACCCTTTCATGCACCCTGTAACCCGATGACAGGATAAGCTGTCCACTGTAGTAACCGCTATCCCTGAAAGAGTTAAAAGAGAAAACATTCCCTTTTTTTTTCATTCAAAGGTCTGCTTCTCCTCCGCCACTCCCATTTGGTCCGACAGCGGCGCAGGCAATGAGGTCGGCATTTGGCCTATTTTTAAAGCATGAGGAACTCGGGACCTAGATTTGCTCTGTCATTTTAGAACATCAAGGACTGCCCTAAATCACACATAGGTGACTTACCCAAATCTTCTAGCAGGAAATAAAGTACTTGGCTGAAAGGGGGTGGAGTTACCGTTGTACCTTTTATAAGGTCATGTGAGCGTTGACATCTAATATGCATGATCTTGTGCAGCCAACGAATGAGCTGGAATACGCGATAACAAGGTCAAAAGAAATTTCCACAGCGTTTTTGATGTGCACTTTGGCCGTCCAGATGGTTCGACAGACCGAAGCATATACTGTGCTGTTTATGACCTTGCTCCCGCAACACGACGTGAAAGAATTTCACTCAATCGGTGGATTGATTTGAAAAGTATTACCTCATTATGCTTTATTCCATTTATTGTTAGCAGTGTTTTCTTTCGGGAGACAATAAATAAATTGCAACGTGTTTTGTTTGTATTTTATGGTGTGACAAGACATCCAGACAGCCAGAAAATACAAAGAGTAGATGAAGAAGGGATAGCGTACCCGGTAATGGCGCCGCAACGCAAACTTCTTTTATATGTCATTTTTACTGCGGTCAATGGGTTGAGGGACACATTATATAAAATGTCATCACAGCAAAGTGGGAAGAATTTTTACTTTGCGCATTCACACAGACGCCCAACCTGTCAGTCAGATTTTTCCTCCTGCCATTTAATAACTAAAACCAAGTCCCGAAATAAAAAAATTGGGAACGTTGCAGTAATGCTTTGTCATATCATGACGTGAAGGCACATGTAAAGGCGCTGAAGCATATATGACACATGCCAACTTCAAATTCAAACATTTCCAAAATGCCTTTTACCTGCTTTGGTCAAAATACGAGTGTATATAATATGTGTATATAAGCAATTCAAGTGTCACTTTTTTTTTTTATATTATGTACCCTTTAAGAGTGGAGAATTCATCCCAATCAAATGGATTAGGACAGAGGACGGAATTTACACCATTTTTGGGGCAGCATGCCAACAAAAGATTTTAAATCTTAATCAGGTTGTCTGTAGAAACACAATCATAAATTGTCACACATTGGCTTCAAACCGATGATGGGCTATTTAAAAACAAAACAAAACTAAACTCCAGTCTTTGCCGTGAGGAAAATGTGTTCACCATTTGCACCCGGGAAATGAAAAGCTCAAACAATTTCACACGCAGGAAATTACGAGGAGCTTGACAGAAAGAGACACACCTATTCGCTAGCAAGGACAATAGGACACAGAGTTATTATTGCTCGTACCGCTTTGAGATGTCCTTTCGAAATTCAATTTGTTATTATCGTTACATACATGACTGTAGCGGCATGATGGGTAAAGTGCGGGCATTCATTGGAATGACAACACTTTGCCTCCAAACCGTTGGTCTTTGGCATTAATAAATGTGAACTTTCGTGATTTCATTTGAATCCTCCCCCGTGATGTCATCAAGTGATGCGGGGGCCAAATACAAGCCACTGATCTGCCAGTAAGCCAACACATACCGTAACCATGAGCGGAGAAAAATCAGGTCAATGCCATTAAATATGAACGTTACACAGCATAATGCAGCAACAAAGAATAAAAGGCACGGCTGACGTGAGATTAGTGGTAATGGATATTGTAAAAATAATGACCGCATTTTCATCAGGGTTATTCATTCCGTTTCAATGGCTCTCTGCATCTGAACCATCAATGGAGCTGATTTCAGTGGAATATTCCTTTTTTCACAAGACTAATTCATATATAGACTTAAAAGGTTCCTTATACTCAGCGGTAATCTCCTCTGCAGTATGAATAACAGTCATAAGCAGTGGAATGTGTGACAGCTCAGAAAATGCCTTTGTCAAAAACCAGCACGGAGAAGACTTTAAATATACGGTTACCGTGTCTTGTACATATACTATTTGGGGCTGCAGAAAAATGAAGTGCAATCTGACATTTGTTTTCTTTTTCCTCCAGGCTCGAAAACATTTCTTCATACCTTCTTGACAGCCTCAGCAACGTTTGCTCAAGTTAGTCACGACTCCTTGTGAGAATGAGCAAGAAAGGTGATTAGGAATTGGCGCTAAGATGTCATGTCCAGTAGTTGCAAAGGCCATGTTGCAGTAACCACACTCTTCTCAGATAATATAAGTTAAACTTGGGCCATGTAATTCAAAGCGTGACGCATTTCTGTAAACGGAAAACGAGTTGTACGAATCTCTCCAAGGCGGAAAAAAAGTTGTACACGTACGTCAGCCCCCGTATCCTCGATCGTCCAATCACAAATGAGAATTTGCCCATGTTGCTATGGAAGACCTGTAGTTCTCCTCCCCTTTTTGCCTTCCTTAGTTAAAGTTACGGAGCAGTAAATAGTTCTTATGGTTTTTCTTTTATATTTCTTGATTGTGTTTTTTCATTTATTTCTATATGGCACTATATTTTTAATCACACAGTGGTAAAAAAAAGTTAAAAGAAGTAAACTAAAAAGCTAAGTGGAATCTATTGCTTTCGAGGTGGAATGGATTAATTGCATTTCCATTCATTACAATGGGAAACGTTACCTCAATTTATGCACGTTTCAGGTAACAAATGGGTTCACGGGAGCAATTAAGTCTGTCTCTTGAAAAATACTGCGACTCCATCAAGTTTGACGGCCGCTTACAGACCGATCCAAGTTTTGCTCAAAAATATCATATTTGTTTTTGTATTTTGGCCTTGCGATTGGCTGGCAACCGGTTCAGGGTGTCCCCCGCCTACTGCGCAAAGACAGATGGGATAGGCTCCAGCACGCCCCGCGACCCTTGTGAGGATAAAGCGGTTCAGAAAATGGATGGATGGATGGTTTTTGTATTTTGGTCCAACTATCTTTCCCTCGACTCAGACCAGTTTCCCATAGCCTGCTCGAAAAAAAAAACATGGCCGCAGCACGGCGCTGCCATCGCCACGTTTAACTGTGGGGATGCTGTTCTTGGGGCGATGAAATGTGGTTGGTGTGCTCCAGACATAGAGTAACTTTTCACCTCGGTTCGTCACAGTTATTGTGTTAACAAAATGTTGTCATTAAAAAAAATTTTTTTTTTTTTTTTAAGCTTTTCATCAACGCTGTACTTTCGTAACTTCCATCAGCATAACTTTCAATTCAATTCAGAAGGGCTCGCTCAAGTGTGTGGTTTTTATCCTTCGGCGCCTTTTCTTTTGTGCAATTCATCGACAAATAAATTTGTTCCATTCATCGTATGTCAACAATCCCATTTGTAGAGAGTAATGAAAATGACCCAAAAGCCCAAAAAAGACCGGGACATCATGTCGCTCTTCCTGAAGGTGCAATAACAGGAGCAATCCTTTTCTCTGGTGACTCATGATGAGACATCACGCAAGAAAGTAACATAATTAGCCACTAGGAGGGAGGCCTACCTCTGAGTTTTTAATTTAATTTTTATCTACTCACTGTGAATGATAATTTTGTGATGATTAAGTACAGGCAATTAGATAAGAACACTCTGTCAATCCACCTCGTTCGTATTCAACAACATCCAAATGGTATTTTCGATCAAGGGCTTGAGAGTGGCTTGCAATTGAGCCAACTTCTAAAAGGCAACTATAAAATATGCAACATAAGAAGTATATTTATTGGCATGCACAAGTCACATGTTAGTACTACTTCTACTACTACTACTACTTATAATAATAATAACAATAATGGGACATGCTCAAGCTCAACCTTTACCCACATGAGGATAAGCGCTATTAAAAAAAATAAAAATAAAAATGGATGGCTCTCGTATTGCGCTGATTAGGACATCCAGCGAGCTTACATGCTCACACAGACCAAAAGTCTGTGTCTGGTGCACACACACAACCAACTCATCTCATCGCCCCAAAGTGAAACATGGCGGCGGCGGCGGCATATGGCGGGCATGTTTTTCAACAGTAGTCATTACGATACTGCTCCGAGTCAAGGAAAAGATTGCAAATGCTACATACGGTGATATCCTCAAGCAAAACCTTTTACCAGTCTGTAAGGGAGCGTCACACTTGACGGGGTTGGGCCGTTTTTTTTTCAAGGCGTTTTAAAAGTGGCATTAAAATCCAGTCAATGTTCTTGCCAAGGCAACCCCACGTGACCCTGCTCAGGATAAGCGGTGTTGAAAATGGATGGATGGACGCTCTTGCCAAAATGCTGACAAAAATCTTTGAACGTAATACACAGAGAATGATGTTGACCGATTATAAACGTCGCACCTACCTCATCTGATGCTAATTATTTTTGTGAATCGGCCCACATTTCATCACTATTGATTCTACCTTCCCAGGGTGACATAATTCTGCCTGAACTTAGCCTTATCCCTGCCTCTCCATTGGCCTTCCCTTGGAACATTATGATTGACTGAATCGGCAGCTTGATATCTCCTCATCGAGAGACATTTCTCATTCTAGCTGCACTCTCACCATGATGTCAAGCAATGCCCCCCCCCCAGCCCCCCAAATGCCAGGGACAAGAGGTTTGCTCGCTCTTGCGGTAATCATTCATTGTGGAGGGGCAAAGGATTAGGAATCGATGAGGAAAAAAGTCGGCGAGAGTGTTCTGCATCTTAATGTGGGGGGCCCCCGTGCGGAATAGCCTTGGTGCTGTGGATGAGCCGGCTAATGCGATGCGCGGCTCCGGGGATGGAGAGGGCAAAGCTCCACGTGATCAAAAATAAAAAAATCTCCAGTACACACAATCTGCATGAGGACACAAAAAATAATTGCACCTTCTTCTCATTTAAGATGAAGATGAACGTTAGAACAACATTCTGTCTGTCCAAATAATTGAAGGGATATACGTCAGATGATTCACAAAAAACATGATTTGCAATAAGGAGACAATGTTAAAAATCAGCATGAGTGCAACGTGCTTCAGAGAGAAATCAGGAAGCCTAAACAGCCGTCATGACGTCTTACTTGACCAAATCTCTAGTAAATGTATTTGTACTCCGAGTTTGAATTGAACGTCTTAAAAGTAACGGGAAGGACTTAAAAAAAAAAAGTAATCTAAAGAGTTGATGAGAAAGAAAGGTAGCAGTGAGAACGTCTTGATCATTTTCAAAAATGACTAAAGGAATTGTGACATCTCATTTAAAAGTCATTCTTTGCTCCAAAAGCAATCAGTGCCGCGTTACTGAAAATGGACCATTTTATTCTTCGCCGAGCATAATCGAGTCTACTCTACTCTGTGATCCCTACACACTCATTTGTGACGGCAAAGTACTCATTGGTCAACAGAACAAAGCGGTTATTGTCTGATATTTTCTCTGCCCAAATTATTCCATTCGGGTGTTGCCGATTATTACACGCACAGTGCTCTGGAACGCGAATAAAACGAGTGTGATCAAAATTGCAAACACTCTTAAGCCATAGCCACTTGCACCTGTCTTGTGAATACTGAGATGCTGTGATCTGGTTCTATAAAAACTTCTCAAAGAAGAAGAAGAAGAAAAAAAAAAAGATGGTGGAAGCAGAAAGAGGTGGTATGAAAGATTTGATCTCTCAGGAAGAGATGGTGCTCCAACCCAAGGGAGGACAACATCTGTGTGTTTCCAGGAAGGAGGTTTAAATATAGACATCTGATATCTTTTTTTTGTCACTTTTGTGGCTAGAAAGTGTAATTTTTGGGGGGGAATTTTCATTCCACGAAAACCTGCCTTAGTGACATAACTCATATACTGTCTATATTTTTTTTAAATCCCTTAGAAATTTGAGAAAGAGAGAGAGAGAGAGAGTATGTGTGTGTGTGATTTAACTGCTATTGTTCACAGAAAAATGTCCACATTATGCTGTCATGTGATGCACTCTGGAGGAATCCGGTCCCCTGGAGACTGAGCAATACACCGCCACCACTTCAGCTATTTAATACAGGGCTGACCTATACATTATTAAAATGACCCAGTGGAATATATCTCGCTTCCTTCTTAACTTAGCCGAGCCGCAAATAAAAAGAAAAAATGGAACGCGTCGCCCTTGAATCCCCACTTGCGCGCTGCCATTTTAGCATGAGGCCATTTCTCCTCCCGTCTAATACAAGACGTGAAATGCTGAACGCCAAACCGACTCTAAGTAATCACTAAACAACCGCCTCATGCGCCAATTATGATGATGCCGCCTCGCTAAACCGAGGACCTCTGACAGAAGACCTTTTTCCCTGTTTGTTTGTTTGACTGGACAAGCGTTGGGACAACATAAAACAGCTCAACGGCGTTTGAAAAGTCAACGCGATCATAAAATGGCGATACGGTATTTTCATCAGACTGCAGCAACACCGACACAGGACCCAATGATGAGCTTATCATACACCACAGAATGCTCCAGTACTAGCATACACCATCAGCCAACAATCCAAGAAATCAGACACAAGCAAACATTCAATGACGCAAGCTATGCATGCATATAGCGTGGATATGCGCGACGAGACGTGGCCGCGGGCCTTTGCCTTTGTCCGTCTTTGTGTGCGTGCGAGGGAGATGAGCAGTGGAGGGCAGAGTGCTGGTTAGAGTGACGAGATGTGAAGAGACACAGTCTGAGTGAGTGCATAGCGGCAGGACGTAGGGAGAGAGAGAGAGAGAGAGAGAGAAATGTATGAGAGAGTGAGAGCAAGAGAGGCAGGATGGACTTAAATGGCTCTGAGTAAGCATAACCTACAATTTTTTTGCCTTCCTTTTTTGAGAAGTGGGGGGCGAGAATTGAGGCCACTAACACAGTCTGCTTTTCAGGTCACTCCAAAAACTGTGCTAATATGTACGCTAGTCCTGAATCCATTGTTATTTTGATGGCATGGCAGAGAGTGCCGGCTTTGAAAAGATCCAGCTGTTGTGATGCATATAAGGCTACGTTCAACACCGCACGCCGTGTTGCCCAATTCCTGTACTTGCTCACGTTCCAAAAACAAACCTGAATTCTAATGTGAGCGGAATGCGTGTCATGCAAATCATGATGTGGAGTGACATACACACACACAAAAAAAAAACACGGTCCAGTGTTTAAAATCCCGCGTGAAGAGGCTCATGTTATCATCTCATATCCACAGAGGAGCGAGGCGGGAGGAGGTAGAAATATTTTGGCGATATGCTCAGATACTACTCGATCTCCTCCTTTCATGGAGACGTCTACTAAAGTCGACCTTGTGCTATTGCTGCACGTAACAAATGAACCAATTGTGTGGATGAATTATTACGATCAACGTCCACTTTATGCTTCATTTTCCAGCTGAGCCTGAATTAAAATCAAATATAAAGTCAACACTGTTACTCTGAACAACTTTGCAGAATTACCGAGGTTTGTAAGTCATCTCTTGGCCATGCACACTCCCCAGCCCGTGCGGAAAGCATATTGGGCTTTTGATGACATATCCAGGATGTCGGATGAGCGTTCATACTGAAGGTGTGTCGCATACATATCCAATTTATATCCACACACGAAAGAGACCCAGGTTGGATTTGAAAAAGTCGGAATTGTATTGTTTTCAAATACTGACTGCCCCTTTTAATGGATCATGTGCCCTGTTTCGTATTCTGGTGACTGATAAATACGATCACTGCCGAGCCTGTTTGCTCTCTGTTGCAAACCAAAACAGCTGTACCAAAAAACAAGCTCTTAGAGTTAAAAAAAAGAAAAAAAAAAGCAGCGCGGTGACAACCTGCAAGTTGTAAACAAGCTCCTGCGCATGCAGGAACTGTTTACAACAATTACCGTTCTAGTAGACTCCGATTACACATTAAGTCAATCAGTCCTTTTTGCTTTGTTTTAAACGCCATTTCCACTTGACATGTTTCATATTATTTAAAAAATATATACAATCACGACCTCTCCGCCATCTACAGTTGAATAAATTCAAGTGAATTTCTCCCAGCCACTATTTGAGGAAATACGGTAATAGATGTCACTTGTTCTTGTCATTATTGTCGTGCCCATCTGGTTGAAGAGAGCCCAGCTGGTCCGGTGGCTATTTAAAGAAGTGACAATCAATACAGCAATTCTTCTTTTTGGTGGCCAAGAACCAAACAGCCAATCATCTCTTACACTTCTGTTTCACTTCAGCGGCTTCATAACAGGAGGATATTGGGCGCTCAAGAAGAGTTCGCGATAGATTTAACCTTCTATTACATATGTACAGTATGTCTTACACATAAAATAAAATATTTTTTTTAAAAATCGGAACGATCTTCAACGATGAATTATCATGATGTTTCAGGAGTTATAATAGCTAGGATAATAAAATTAGCATAACACATTGAAGGAATATTATTGCTACTTTACTTCCAGTAGACAACAGATATCATTTACTTGTGTGGCAGTTCAACTAATCCGTCATTGTAAGGAAACATTTTACCCGACATCAATATGGGAGAGAGATAGAGAGCGAGAGACCAAATTTGGTACACTTGTACATTTTAATAAAATGAATTTGAAGAGCTGTACCAAAATGTTGGAAAAGACAATGCTTTCCTTTTAAGCCGTCACTCCTTTACTGAACCCATTTTTTAAAAAAGCGGTTGTTGTTCACTGTGGTGCACAACTGCACTGCATCATGCGTGTTGTTTCTAATACTGTCATTTGGTGATCATCATTTGGTTCTTATTCTCTCTCGCAGTAGTCACTCAAAAACGAACAGAATCATTTTTGGAACATCTATTGGATTTGATTAGTTGTCGGCAATGGTGTGTGTGTGAGTAGGCAAATATTGTGAACATTTTGCAAATAGACCCACTCATACTTTGTGACGGTAAATTAATTGCCCGTAATGACTTGAGCGCGGTTAGCATCGAGTCCAGGTTTTACTTCGATGACGAGTCACATCTGTAGGCATCTAAACGCAACATATTCCTCCAGCATTTATGTATGGATTGGAGTTGAATGGAACAACATTTTTGTTTGTTTGTTAGTTGTTTTTTTTACCTTGTCTTGAAGCCTATCCCCCACGTTTTGCTGAAGCAACGACGACCACTCGAGCAGCTTCTATCCACGCACTGCAAATAACTTCCCAAGACACGGAGACCAACGGCGACCGCTCTGGGGCGAAAAAAAAAACAAAAAAAAAAACAGCATTTGTCCTCTTCGACTTGCACGGTGAGTTTTTGGAGAAAGGGCGACGAGCAACAGAGCCGATCCGCAACCGACCGACTCATCCGTTGGCGAGCGCACAGGGAGGCGGAGAGAGTTGGCGATAAATTCGTGCTTGGATGAAGAAGAGAGTGAGGAGGGGAGATGGAAGAGGAGAGGAGTGCCTCTGTGTGTCACAGAGGATGCTGCTGCATAAGAAGGGAGTCGAAACCGAGTGAAAGAGCTACACAGACCTTTAACCAACGTGTAGAATCACATTCGCCCTGATTTTTAAGCACTTTTTTTTACCGTACTGTAAATAAGCAACGTTTTCATGTTTTATGTTTATGTTACACATTATTTTATTATAAAATAGCAGCATCGGGGGCGAACAGCATTTCAATAACAGAACCAACACATATTTTACATCAATAAAAAAAAAGATATATTTCACAGTCACCCAAAACAATGTTACAAAAGTGACTGTACAGCGTGTTCACCCACTCACGGGTGTAATTGTACACGGCGTTCAAAGTGCAGCTCACGAATGCAGGATTCGAGAGGCCAATATTTGAATAAGCGCCATCTCTATCCAAATCTCTGGTGTGGATTAATTTCACGTTGAGAGCTGAATATATTCATGAGGGAGCGATATGTGTTGACAGACATTTTACCCTTTGCCAGCGTGCTTGAAACATGTTTTGGACTTGTTCAAGAAACTGAAGCGATACACGTATCATGAGGCGACTCGAAAAGGTAACGCAAGTGAAATAATCATGTCAAGTTCATTTCCACTGTTGGTTAAATTGATGTCAAGAGGTTCTGCCGTCTCTCTGTCCGTAACTGCTGTCCCCCTTCTGCTTCCAAATGTTCCTGACATTCCAACAGCACACAGCCAGAGAAAACTGGATCCAGAACCGTGGACAGTTCTCTGTGCAATCAAGGACAGCCACTACCTCTGTTCTCACTGCCGTCATTTTTATTTTATTTTTGCCAGTCAGTCTAAAGTCACTTTGGGACAGACTGATGATAAGTTCCTTACTAGGCTGCTTGATGGCATACAAGATAAAAAGCATCTCTTGATTGGGGCGGGGGCGGGGGGGGGGGGGGCAAACGAAAGGCGTGAGAAGCTCACTACGGCACTGGATGAGATTTTGTCAATTGAATGCAGCTAAATGACAACCGGTATTCAGTATTCCTCTCTTGTAGGCCTCTTTACAACTGTCACATTTGAGCTCTGTCATGATTGCTAGCTGAGGCCCAGGGAGAAAATGAAAGTGCTTTATTTCTCCAAAGGTCACTTTGATGCCACACAGACTACTCAACGAGTTACTGATATTGTCATGTACAACTCTTCACGGCTTCACTACTTTTTGCTCAACATGCGGTTCTCTGTGAATCAACAACACGTACTGTAAAATTAGAGTTGCTATTTAAACAGGAAGAGATGAATTGTCAGGCAAGTTCAGAAACAATTTCTCAGAAACATATCACTGGTTCTCAAAAAAAAAAAGTTTTTCAATTTTAATACATCTGCCTTCTCTGCAAGCAGCGCGGCTTCAGTTCCTACACACAAATATCTAAGTGGGAATGGATGTTTCTCTATACATATGCCCTGTGATTAACTGCCAACCAGTCCAGGGTGTCGTATGCCAGGGTCAACTATGAGCATTCCCGCAATAGAGTCAACCAAAAAAACGAGACTTCAGCTCCGGCTAGTTGCCGCTCCTTCAGCTGGGATGGTCATAAGCTCACCGGCGACTCTGAACTGGATAAGCAGTGTAGAGAATGGAAGGGCGGATGAAATAATTCCATGAACACAAACAACAGGACAACAATAGAGCCTTCCCAAAACTTGAGAGCATCCGTCACTGCAGAGCGGGAAACCTCAAATCACGTCACGGCCTTTGCTTAAATGCTTAAAGAACTCAACAGAAAGAGTTCACTTCCACTTCACAAGCGCAACACACCCGCTGCCCTCTGCTAAATGTTACAACATGAACAGCCCGTCAGCCTGCGCCGGTTGCAAAGTGTTTTCTTCACAGGTAATTGGATTTTAAAAGTGGTAATTTCCTGCAAGTGTCCTGGACACACTCACACTGACATACTGGGGAATGAAAACATGTTTGATTTGCTTTAGGGACACCGAGTTGCAGAATCAATATATGCTTCTCAACAAAAACTTCTAAAGCACACGATATTCTGTTATCTTTCCCCTCTGCATTTATCCGAATTGAAAAAAGAAAAACCCAGTTAATTAACAAGTTGGCGCACATGATGAGCCCCCCCCTGCAGCATGTGCAAGGTAAAAGTCGCACTCTGCAATATGTGTGATTCAAGCTAAGTGTGATTGCTGTGCGACGTGTCGTCTTTTCGAAACCTCTCACATGGTACAAAGAGCCTTTCTACAGTCTATGTTGCTACTTATTTGATCTATACGTAGACACACACACACACACGCACACACACTGGCAGAATATATACATCTATATATATAGATATATATGTATACACACACATATACACACTTTTTTTTTAACTGAATCAAATCATTTCCTCCAGTTCGAAATATATTGGGGTACATATCGTCGCATCATGAAACGGCATTGCATCATACCCTCTCGAACTGAACCATATCATATCAAATCCAATCCTTATCCCAATGACTCAAACTTGATCAAATCATTCCAATATTTTTACAAGTGATGTATTGAACACCGGTTCAAATCGTCTTTTGTGGAGGGATGCTCACAGCTGATATATATACACATATATACATACATATACACACACACCTATTTGAAGAGAGTCTTTTTTGTCATCTGTAATAAGTTCTGGTAGCTTTCAGTATCTGGAAAATTATTAGTGTGGCTACACTGTTCGAAGCTGCCGTTTGCCTCTCCGCGCTGCACTGTGTAGGTGCAGATTGTGCGAGATTTCTTTGCGTTCCACCGAGAAAATGTGAGCAAATGCGACTGGAAGCCGATGATCGGATCACAAAGGAGTTTATGGGCCCTCGAGGAAAACCGTTGGCTGAGAGGGGTGACTACCTCAGACAAAATTAGGGCAGCAATCAAACTGCATTGTCGCTTGGAGCAGGACCTGGCATCTTTGTTCATTGTAATACAACATTAAATCAGAGATGCACCAAAACTGTATATTCAGATTTGAAATGGACGACACACTATATAATTGTAATGGGTTATGAATCGTCCTGTTTGTCCTTTATGAGAAACCATTTTTAGGTTCTACAGCGCAGACAAAGTAGGCTATTTGTAGTTTCCATCAAACCAAACGGGAACAAACAGCAGATCATTTGTAAGAATGATTTTATTACAGCAGTCGCTAAACCAATCTTCTGACTGCAGGGCTGTGAACAAAAACTCCCAACCATATTTAAGATAACAGGTTTTATTTGTGCTGAGGTGTCACTCGTATTGCCCAGTTCTATTTTTCACCACATATTGCACAATTCATCAAGCAGCGCCGCATCCACATCCACAATAAGCAACATTTCAATTTCAGTGGAAGTGACGCTACTGCTGTCTTGTTGTTACACCTCCCAACAAGAAACCCAATCTTCCATACAAATCTAATTACCAGTTCTGAATACTTCATTCCAACCAACCCGCATTTATTTGCCTTGCTGACATTTGCATCAGTTGGGCGCTAAGATTGTTTTCACACCAAAACAGATAATTGCGCTACGCTAGGCGCAAGGAGGTCACGCTAATTGTGTGAAAATCTAGCACAGCTACTGACATGCTGCCTTCAACGCTTCGTTACGTTGTTTGGTTTTCTTTCTCTTCTCATTAACATGCTGACCTGTGATAAAACACAAGCTCAGGATCCGTGTTCATGTCTCATCAGTAATGTGGGGTAACTCAGCTTAGTTTTCCAAGCTAATAAAACTGATTGTGTGGCTGTGTCGGATATTTTCTTTTTAATTTCGAATGTATTCCTGCATACAAACAACAAGCCTTCAAGGTCATTTCAACTCGCACTCTTCTGTATATTTGTGTTTCACAACACACAGAGAACCAGAGCACACATAGCACGGAGAGATGTCGGCGTGAAAAGGGCGCGCCAACAACGCCGCACCTCTCGAGCCTGCGTGGCATTTGTGCCTTGCTCAATGGCACCTTGATCGTTGTCAGGAAGCAGACTAGCATCAAACCAGACCAACAATTAGTTGTTATTGCTAATGTCTAGCGTACCATATTAGTATACAAAATTAGCATGCGCTCACTATTTGTGTGTCGTTAAAATGTGTATGTCATATATATTGAATTAATTGCACTGCTCTTGTCGTGAGTCGCCAAATGCTTCCCTCGGTCGGGAAATGATTTAACTTTTACTCTTTGCCAACGGCCTTTTCTTGCAGCTTCCCAAATGACACGCAAAATATAGCAAAGAAGAACATGTGTCTCTCACTGAGCTGAAGTTTAAAACAAGGACACTACAGTAGATACTAAAGTGTGAGTGAGTCTACACGATAGAATCAGCGTATGGTGGCTTCAGCATTACCAGTAATTCCAGTGAAGGTTGATATTCCTTGTTCCCATAATACACTTAACGATAGTTATACCCTTCCGTTGATTCTATTTAAGACACAGCCTTGAGCCAGTAGCCAATGTAACACAGCCACAGATGGTTCCTTAATGCTAGCATGGACATTTAGACATGACGGGGGGCAATAAATGAAATCAGCCAAATGGGAGCAGAAACAGCTTTGGAGTAGAGGTAGCGATGAAGGATTATCGTGTTTGCTAACTAAGCCAGGATGTTGTTTTGATCCCATTCAACACAGTGTGATAAAGTCAAAGGATGCGCACAACAAATTGAATGTGAAAATTGAACTTTGCTCTAGACAGTAGTGAAACCGGTAATGAATGTGCAAAGCATCGCTCTCTCTAATAAGGTGTGATATGGCATGCTGGGCACTATGACATGCATACACAACATGACCTTGTTGGTATATGTCCATAGGCCTGGATGTATGCCCTGCTCAGCCATGCTCAAACATTCTCACTCACAAGCACACGCACACGCACACACACACGCGCGGACACACATACACCAGCACTGTACTAAAATAGTGCAGTTCATCATATGGACCTGCAGGCTCGCAAAGGCGTGCAAATTCACCATCAAGCGCCGCCTGTCGACTCGTGTTCATTATAAACGTGGCATCAATAATACACCACATGTGTACTATTGCCATGTCTTTATGTTGTAACTGTGCAAGATTACGACAGAGTTGGTGCACCCCACAAAAAAAAAAAATAATAATTAAAATCCCTTGCTCATCATTAATAAATGTTTACCGGTAATCAAATTTGACAAAATTAATGCAAAAATGCATTTTTCTCAGTTGTGTCAAGTTTTCCTGCAATGTATCAATCAAATGTATCTGAAATAATGTCAAAGTTTCATACCATTTCTATTTAATATCGCACTGTGATAATTCATTAAAGTTTGAGATAACACATTAACTGAAACGCAATTATGGCTTCTACTGGTTTTGAAGGACAACTGAAAAACAAAACAAATGAGTGGGCAACATCACAGGCACAAAATGAGTTCCCTCGAACTTGGATGAGCTTATCGCGATGTCATCATAGAAGAAGGAGCGGCAACTAGCCGGAGCTGAAGTCTCGTTTTATTTTTTTGGTTGACTCTATTGCGGGAATGCTCATAGTTGACCATTTTATTTTGCGGAAAAAAAATGGGTGCACACCCAACAGTGAATAAATTCGGGCTGTACCATGATCACTAGTCTGAAAATTATTTTTTAGTTTACATTACATGACACTGTAGACCGAGGTCGCCATTTTCTAGTGCTGTTCAAAAGTGCTGTGAGTAGATGTTGTCCTCTACACCAGGGGTGTCAAAGTCATTTTTGTTGCGGGCCACTTTGGAAGTTGCGTGTTCCCTCGGAAGGCCATTACGACAGTGAAACCGAATAAATGTTTCATCATCACGTCGTATTATTACTTGTACACAACAAATCCAATTGATGGATTACTAGTTTTGAAATCAGTCAACTGTTTTTTCAATTATTGTCTAAGTGAGTGTAAACAGGGTAAAAAATATATATAATTGCAAAATCCCAACGTTATTTATGACACATGACATGTTAAAATTTCAGTTCAGATTTGAGCAAGAGTTATGGAAGTTGACACACGATTTGCTTTCGTGGGCCACCTAAAATGACATGGCGGGCCAGATCTGGCCCCCAGGCCTTGAGTTTGAGACCAGTGCTCTATACAGTGCTCATCAAGAATGCTCAAAGGCATTTGATACCCCTAAAGGCAGTGACTGAACGCCAGGGGTGGGGAGAAGGCCAAACTGAGATCTCTTAATAGTGTGCCCTTCAAAACTGCTGGAACGAAACTCAAAACAGGGGCCCTGGCTTGATCCACAAAATGGACTTAAATCACGTTTGCCACAGGGTTATGTTCTCGGCCATTTTGGCAAACTTTGAGACCACGCCAAATTGGTTTGGCAGGAAGCCTAAGAACAAGGATGAAATTGGCCTCTCGTAAGGTGTGAGCCAGAAACGGTCTCAAATTACATTTTTGGCTGGATGTGCGCTTGTTTCAGCAGTGCCGGTCGTTTTTGAAAATTACATCCTTACAGCCAACTGTGTGGCATTGCCGGTTTCCGTAGGACTGACCGACTCTCTGGTTTAAAAAAAAAAAAAAAAAGTAAATACACATACAGATCAACAAATCTGTACACCCATGGACTAGTCCAACAAAAACAAAACCTTTTAATCTTTGGTAACGTAAACGAATAGCTGTCAAGACTAACGGATACTGCTTTCACAAAGCCAATGATATCAAAGTCATAATTCACATCAAAATGATTTGTTCTGGTCTCTCCATCACTTCCCTATGCACGTTTCGGCTTGTGTGTACAATGGAAGAATTGGAGCATATCTTCTCGCAAATCCCTAGGAACAAAAAAAAAAATTAACAGAGCATGTTCAAATAAATTGCTCGAGAAACAGCCTCATCAGCAACACCTTTTGAGATGGCATATTTGTGTGACAATTCCTCACTGGAAGGCAGATATGAGTTTAAAAAATAGCTCTGCTGAAGTCAAGGCAATTTATCCTGCTGTGTAAATAGGAGAGGACCCGTTTATTATGCTCCTTGTCTACCCCTTGTCCATTTAGATGATACATGAGCATACAATTAGGTCTTGGAGAGAAAATGACCATGGAAGTGAGTGTACCATAAAAAGAAAGTAGATAAAATACGACATCTAGTGGTCAAATGTGTATCCTGCAACAATTAATACATTGGGAGCACCCCCAGTGGATTTAGAGTACCGGTACTGTAACTGTTCGGCATGGGTGTGGACCCAAGTTAAGCAGGGAGGCGGGATGCTAAAGTATTTATTTTCCAAAAGAACAAAACAAACATGGTACTCATATTTCCAAAATTACCCTCAAACAAACACTTGGAAAAAGACTCCACTTGACTTGGACAATTTACACAAAACAATAAACCCACCAAGACCGAAATAAATCAGGGAACTAAAATACAAGCTAATCACAAGACAACAAGACGTATGTGGTCAAGACAAGTGGCCGAGGGGGCGCTGTTTGGAAGACAAAAGGTGACGAGAACAGGTGGACACAATAACCACGATTGAGATGAAAACCTCGCAAACGTCATGACAGCAGCCACAACAACGACAACAAATAACACCTTGAAAGCAACCATCACAACCACAAGAACACCCCCCCCCCCACACACACACAACGACCCTATAAAAACAACAACGGCCCCCAACAAACATTAAAAAACAACAACAACAACTAGAACACCTGCGACAAAAACCATCACAACAACAACACCAATGATCGCAACTTACCACTGGAATTATTAATGAGCAGTAGAACTTTGTTGTGATTCATCTCGCAGCCATTTCGGTCCGTCTCGTCAAACCGAGGTGACTTACACACCTGCTCCTCATGAGTTGACCTTTGAGCAGCTGAGGTTCGAACCTCCAAGTGTTGTGCCTTTCAGGAAAACACATCAGGACAAAAAAAGGGGGCCGGCCAAAAACATGTGGAAATGTTCAAGCGCCTTGGCCGCGCTGCGTTTTTACATCTGCATGTAATCGGAGGGGGGGGGGGGGGTCCCAATTAAGTCTGAACCAAAAGCTTGCCTTGTTCCACTGACATGAAAAAAAAAAAGTTTGTATCCAAATGTATCTCTGCGAGAACAATTGCCGTCTCAGATGAGCACTGCGTAGTCATTAGCTATGCTGAAGATGGATGTCAAATCGCGAAACCACATGGAACCCAAAGTTCTCCCACTGGAGGAACTTCCCACTTTGGCAAGCCCTCATTGTATCAATCCCGTTCAACAGTGCGCAGGACTTTTATTTTTTATTTTTTCCCCTCCCCAATCCATTTTGATAAGCTGTCACCCTCGTACAATACCACAAACACAGAGCTTATGGACTGCATTGCTTCTGACTGAGATGTACAGTGGAAGAATATTGTGCTCTCAAAGGGATTGAAGATTGTGTCGTGGATTTACGATCAACGGGAATTTATGAGATAATAACATGAGAAGGGAATAACCTAGATAATAACCGAGCTGCTTCGCCGAGTATCAACAGAGGACTTGAGTGCATTGTGTAGGCCGGTTTATCGCTATGATTTCGCGTCATTTTCTATTTCATCCTAAATGAATACCACCAAATAAGTCACACTGACAAAAAACAAACAAACAATACCTTG
This sequence comes from Hippocampus guttulatus, assembly GCF_054856545.1. Taxonomy (NCBI): domain Eukaryota; kingdom Metazoa; phylum Chordata; class Actinopteri; order Syngnathiformes; family Syngnathidae; genus Hippocampus; species Hippocampus guttulatus. The sequence goes on along the minus strand of NC_141268.1, from coordinate 17,784,976 downwards.
GCATTCAAAAGGCTCTTCGTGTTCAGATGTGAGGCCTTTTCACGTGAGATGATAATCGTGAAGCGTTATGAAGTTTTACTTTCACAGTGTGACGTGAGTGTGATATGAAGGGGAAGAAAAAAAAATAAAGATGAGTTTTGCACTTCCAAGAAAGTTCAAAACATTTGGCAACATTTAAAGACTCATCACTCATAGTTGGCAAACGGCTTTTACTGCGCTGGAATGAACAGTAACAGAAAAGCGCAATCGCAGACATCACTCACAGCTATGTGCCGTACCACCACACTCAAATGTAACCTCATTGATGTGCTGTAACCATAACTACAATTTGTCTCAACACAAAAGCTAATATTAATCTGACAGCGAAAAAAGGTGTGCCAGAAATTCTGGAGCACACACACAGTCTCACTTAACCCCGTTGGAATGTCCCTTATATTGTACACCTCTTTCTTCAGATCACACTCATTTTTCTCAGGTGACATGCGGCTCAAAACAGGCTTAAAAAGTCTCCCTTTGAAAAAAAGTCAAGAGTATACGCTCACGCAAAAGGGAACATCTGTGGTGGAGACAGATGCCTCTGTTTGCTTAAGGTGGTTTATACAAGCAAATATCCCCAGCCCAAGCTGATCTCGACAGCCCGTCTCGCTTAGGAAATGATGTCATGGCAGCAGGAGATCTGCACGCCGATAAGGCCTGAGAAAGTGCAACAAGCCGTGTGCCCTTTGGGGCATCTCTTTCATCCTGTCACAGGAGTGATTGACCATCTATCCATCCACCCATTTTCTGATCCACTTTTATCCTCGCAAGGGTTGCGGGGGAGGGGTGAGGGGGAGTGCTGAAGCCTATCCCAGTTGTCTTCGGGCAGTAGGCGAGGGACACCCTGAACCAGTTGCCAGCCAATCGCAGGGCAAACAGAGACGACGAACAACCATCCGCGCTCACACTCACGCCGAGGGACAATTTTGAGTGTTCAATCAGCCTGCCATGCATGTATTTTGGAATGTGGGAGGAAACCGGAGTACCCGGAGAAAACCCACGCAGGCCCCGGGAGAACATGCAAACTCCACACAGGAAGGACGGAGCCGGAATCGAACCTGGTACCTCTGCAGGTCAATGCACTAACCACTGGACCCACTGACCGCATGATTGACCATCTATTCACATATTCATAACTGAGGCAGCACATTTCAAAATCATGCCATTGTGATGTTCCGAAGGAAAGGAAAGCGCCATTCGTCACAAAGCTTACCCCCGCCCACTTTGTGTGATAATAAAACGACTTCGAATATACGTAATATAGGCCTGTGAGTCCAGGAGCGCCACATGCAGACACAAGCTGATTCTTTCCCATCGTCCCATAATAATGAGATTAGACTGCGTGTTCACTGTGACTCACGGTTTATAGACTCGGCAGTGTGCACGAGAGGTTATGTGCTCCACTGGCCGCGTGAAGGAAATCACTGAAGGGGGTCCCGTTTGCTCCCACTAGGATGGAGAGTTGAGGAGCGGGTGGGAGGGGGATAAAGAATGTCTGCCGCTGAGGGCCTGTTTGCCATTGTTCGTTGTACAGTGCGTGTTTATGTCTGTACATTATTTTGGAAAGTGCAGAGCATGTTTATACGGCGGCTTAATGAACCCACTTGGGTGTGTTCTTCAAACTTCCTGCCTTTGGCTCTCCGTCTGGAAGTCTCGCTCTCTATCTGTGTGTACATTCCCCTGTCTGGTTTACTCTGCTTCTCTCCATGTGTGTGTGCGCGCGCAAGTGTGTGTACATACGTGTGTTTATGTCTGCATTTTTTTATTTTTTTTTAGGTGCGCGCCGTATCAAATCTCCAAAATGACTGAGTCACAAGACACAGAGCAGCTCCCCTGCCACCTTCTGCACCCCACAACTCTTTGTTGCTTTAGACGGACAGCCCATCTGGTTTCCATGAAAGAGATCAAAACATCGAGACGGCCCGCTGTGGTCGACTTTCATCGTTCCCATCAGAAATTTTGTTGTCACAATTCTGGTGGACAAGCAGACTTGATGGCTCTGGACCTTGACAATGAGTGAAACTAAACTAAACAAACTGCGAGAGGACAACATTTTGCTGTTGAATCAGTATTTCAGCCGGACTGATGTCTCACCAAATGTTACCAATATGATCACGATGTAGCATTTCAAATTTATTTATGGGCAGAGAAACCTTTAAAAAAAATCTTTTGATCGCCATGGCATTGCAGCGTGCCAAGTACGCACCACGAGAACACGCTGGTGACTTCTACCAAGCCCAAACATAAATTTCAAGAATAGATGTGCGTTGTTTTTTGTTTGTTGTTGTTTTATTTTGTTTTTTTCAATTGTTCAAGCAACCCATTTACCAACAAATTAAAAAAAACATATACCAATAAATGGACAACTTTCTTGGCAGAGGGAAATTTTATCAATACCAGCGCTGAGCTCATAACAAGAGACAACAAGAATGACAAAAAGAAACAGTAAGTAAACTCAGCACCGCTAACAGAAGGAAGCCTTAAGTCTCCAACAAAAGAAATGTCCGTCGGCACAGAATCCTGAGCTGAATAAAAGCACCATACAACTGACTGAAACAATTGTAAGGAATGGAAATGGATCGAGTTTGAAGCAAAGTGCCCACTGGGAGTTCTGCGCGCAAGTGAACCGAACAGGGAAAAAAAATGAAATAAATACATGAAAGGCTTCGGCCTTCCTGTGTGGGGTTTTCATGTCCTCACACGCGCTTTATGCGGCTTTTCTCCGAGTAGTCCAGTTTCCTCCCACATTCCCAAAACAATTAAATGAAGACTCTCAATTGTGTGTTCGAACGCTAGTTTGTCTGCTATGCGATTAGCTGGTGTCCAATTCAGGTTTTAGTATCTGACTAACATGCAGTTTGAAGACAGCTGACTGATTATTTTCTTCATGATCAACACAATGATCATGAAGAAAAGGATCAATCGTTGTATGATTGGCTTTAACTCCTCAGTGTGGCTAGCAAGGCTGTTTTGAAGTCTCGCGGTCCAAGTTTGTTGTTGCATACAAAATGGCTGCCGTTGATAGGAGAGAATCATTGAATTAGCCTCGACAAGATATATGTAGTCAAGGTGTTTCATTGGACTGAATTGTATTTCAGTTTTACCGTCAAGGTCTTTGCTTGATACTGCTTGGAGTAGCAAGTCCGTGCCAGTTAAGTTGGATTTCCCGAAAGTTGACCCATTTTGATCATTCCCACAACAGCAGTATTTGTATGCACGTAGTAGTACGCTCATATAATACAGAAAGACACTTGTAACCCATCCATCTGTTTACAGTATACCAAGATGAAAGAAACTGGAGACACGGGCCCTTTACCCTAGAGGATTTTGTGGAAGAATGGAGATTGGCAGAGCTTTACATCTTGCGAGAAATTCCGAAGACCTCGTGAGAAGCAGAAGCGCAGGAGTGAGGCTTGATCATCCAGCTTCAGCAACAGAGTACCTTTCTGGATTAAAAGAAACATAACCCATCCCTTCATAACCAAAATATTCATGGAACGTTCAAGGCTAGTCTAAACGACACCACTTGCGCTCATTTTTCTGGCAGCCAGTCGAGAGGAATGAGCGTCGGGCCCTGTCAATCTTCCCTTTCGAGAATGCGACACGGGGCCGATGTCGCTTCCAAACACCAGGCCGTCTCCTAAATGCAGATGTTTTAAAAAGTAGACGTCCGGAGGGCACATCACAACATTCTTCAGGTCAAATGTGAAGGCGGTTAGCCTGCGGCCCGAGGCGAGGAAGCCCCTCTTGTGTCTTTGATTGGAGTCAAAGGCTGGACTGTGTTGCCCGAGGACAATCACCCGAGGAAGGAAATGAAAAAGCCCAAAGGGGACGGCCCGTGCGTGGAGAAAGGCACGGGCTCGTTTGTCGAAAAAGGCTCTGGCCGATGAAAATAGAATGAAAGGGGCCACATCCAAGGGGGTGCTTTTGCGCACTCAATGAAATGTGGAGACATCTGCGCGGTCGTGTGCTTCAACGCGCGGCGATTGTCGTTCTTTGGATAGAGCCACGCATGCCAGCCGTGTTTGTGCAGAGTGGACTGCTTCTCTTGGGTGATATTATGTCTCAGGGTGTGTTTGGCTGTGTGATAAAGCCAGCATGGACTGTGTGAATGTAGTGTGTGTGTGTGTGTGTTCTGAGAGAGAGAGAGAGAAGAAACTGAAAAGACTCCAGGGGGATTTCCTCCAAAAGGGAAAGCTTTTCTCCTCCCCCTCTCGAACAATCTTTCTCTCTCTTCCCTCTCTCTCTCTCCCCAGTTCACCCCCAGCTTGCTCGAAGCACTCAAGAGAAAGCCACAGAGCCCGTGAACAAGGAGACTTGCTTGACAACTTGCTTTTCGTCCTCGCGCCGCAAGAGCAGAAAAATTCGATGAGGAAACAAGGCGGCTTTTGTCGGTCTTCCGTCAGGACTGCCGCGGGGATGTACGGAAACAGATGACAACCTGCCCGCCGGTACTCTCAACATGGCCCGTCTCTCAGCGCAGATCCCGGGGAGCGTCTCTGCGGAGGATTATGACCAAAGTTGCTGCCTGGTAGAGGAGAAACTTCTGTGAAGATGGTAAACTCACGCATTTGTCTTTGTGGGTCATTGTTACAGTCCGCGTGAAGAACTCCACTGCTCCACTGACCTAGTGGGACAGCGCATGAGTGTCGAGCTTGGGCATGTTTGCCTCTTTTGTCTTTGTCAAGTGTGTTTGTAACTGAAGTCAGGTTCTGTTTTTTTTTTATTTTGTGCCCGATTTCAACACAGAAACAACAACAAAAATGAAGCCCACCCACGGTACAGCGCGAAACAAAAAAGTGGATGTCACTTGAAAGACCATAAAAACGTTTTTAGTTGCCCTGAGCAGAGTTGGTGGGGCTGGTTCCCATCAGCAGCCCGCAGCATCTCAAACTGCTGGAGTGTGAGAACACTGACAGAGAGTGCCGCACAGGCTCTGTTGTTAAGCTTCTTCAAGCCCTTCACTTTTTTTTTTTAAAGACTTCGATTCATGCGGACGGGGCCAAATTCTTTCGTGAGTGGAGGGGGGAGTTTTGGGTCTATAAACGCTTCTGCAGCTTTGCAGTTCAACAGTTCAACTCCCTCTTGTTAAAAAAAAACATGCTGAAAAGTACAAATAAAAGTTTCTCTTTGTTTTTAGACACAGCTTCATTTTAGGGGAGATTGCTTGCAGTATACAAAGGGACCTCCAAACTTAAAACCTAATCTAAGGTTGAATTCCGGGTTCTTCTGTTCAAGTAAAAGAAAGTAAAAAAAAAAAAAACTAAAAAAAACCTCTCTTTGAACATCCTTTTTTTTTTTTTTGCCAGAATTAATCAAAGCTCACCATTTATTCATTGTGATGTACCAGACCGTATTTGACATCCAGTCACAAGTCACATGACTGACTTTAGGGTTATCATCATCATTTTTCTTTTTGTCATTGTGACATCACAAAAAGCCCCCCATGGCCAAAGAAAAAGCAAAGTGAGTGCGCGCGCTGGGGAAAAGAAAATGAGTGAATTCAAAATTTCAAGGCAAAAAATTTAGATTTTTTTTTTTTTTTAAAGTTGGGCAATTCAGTTTTGCAGTTGTGAAAATTGGCTTTGTTGCATCTCACAACAGAGATCATGCAACTGCCACCTTCATATTAAATTGTTTGCGGAACTAATTGTTCCTTTGTATCGTCCCCCAACTTTAAAATATAAGTAAAAATAACTGGAAATTCTCTTGCCGCATACAATTTGCTGGCTTTGCTGTGTTAACTGACATTGTTCACATTAACGCATCTGAAAAATGTAAGTTGTGGTTTTTGCAGGGGAAATTAATCTTTTGAAAGTCAGTCAGCTGAAGATCTGTTGACGTGGCATACGATGTGCGTTTGAACTCCAAGTTTTGTTTGACTTTTGAGGCATCTTTTTCAGCATCCTTTCGGATTGACCGATGGCTGCGCCGTCGACGAAACGTTCAAATACGAGTTACGTAAAGACACTGCGTCCCATGAAGCCATACTAATGAACTTGGATTTTACTGTGTATTAATATATATTTTACAGCAAATCGACAAGTGTTTGTACAAATTAATATCCAGGTGTCGGTTCCATGATCTCCTTTCCCACAGCTAAACTTAAGTGTCGGTTTGGTTGTGACTAGTTTCTGTCACTGGAACTTTATCCTTCCACCGTTGCCGAGGCACCGGTTTTACCAGCCAGGACTGTTTGTAGGAGCTGCTTATTTACGTTGAGATGCTGACCGACCCTCATTTAAGATTTAACAGTAAACAGGCATTGGATTTCCGATGTGAACGTCTGTCATAGTAGTCAAAAGGTATGCAAAGCGGATGCAAAAGATGTTTGTTATAAGAGTTTAAAAAAAAACAGTAGAAGCGAAGCAAATGTGGCTGATGGCGTTTTTTATTTTCCTTTCACATTTCATTTTCACATTTGATCCAGACTACAGTTGATTCGTGGAAAGCGGTGACGATATTTAACCCTTTCGGGAACAGCGGTTACGACAGTGGAGGGCTTCTCATGTTTTCAGGTTACAGGGTGGGTGAAAGGGTTAATTACCGAGCAAGCATTGACTAAGGATGAAACTGAAAATGATTCGTATTCTGACAGTATCTCACGCACTTAAATGCTCTGTGATTGCCTGGCAAAGCCATCCAAGACTTTGTCTCAAGAGCTTTGTTACAGCTGCAGCTGTTGTGAAAAAACTATACAGATCAGGATGTATTTATTGTATTGTATTGTCATTAGTCGAGAGTATTCTTCTCTTTTAAACAGGATAAGTGGTCCAGAGAATTGGCAGATAGGTGCTACATTCATGTGAAACAAGACTTTTAATATGTTTGTGTTAAGAGAAAACGTTCAACTTCTCTCATTATTTCTTTCACATTTGGACAAAAAGTGACTGTACAAAAGCAAAAAAAAAAAAAAAAAAAAAAATGGAAGAATTTGTCAGAATCGTTTAAAAGTCTGCATAATGGAACGTTTCTTTCCAAAGGTTTGGTAACAATACGGATAAGGTTTAAAATATGAAGAGAAATTATTACCGCACACACCCTAATACAACTTTTTCTTTTCTTCTTCTTCTCATTTCCATTAAGAACATCAGCAAGTGGGCAAAAAGACACAAAAATGAATCAGAAATTGGCCCAGGCTAAGAAAAAAATTGGCCTGGACTCGCGATGAATGAATGACACTTGTACTATGCAACCACTTCTTCTGGAGTCCGATGCCGTCTTTGTCAGTGTTCATTTTTGTGAGCGCCCGAGTGAAGGCCATCGGTAGCTTGCTTCCTTGCCAAGAACCCGTCATCACTTCTTCACTTTCAATTATTTTGGCTCCCTCTGGAAGCAAAATCATACTTCCTGGCCATTTTGATTATTGCCAAATTCCTGCTGCCAATTCATGAAAACCATCTGCTTGGAATTACCGGCAAACGTACTTGATACAACTGAATGGAGGCGAGTTTTTTTTTTAATTTGTTCAGTCAGAAAAACAAACACATTTCGGAGCTGTGGGCAATCGTTCGACTGTGTTTATTGTCTCGGTTTCACAAAAAGTGGGTCAAGTGCCTTGCAGTGTTTTCAAAACACACCCATTGCTGAGTGAATAGCCGAGACAGTGCCGTATATGTTACGACTGGAGTTCTCAGAGCGGCCACCTTCCCTCAATGTTTAAAGTTTGTTTTAAAACAAATAGGATTACAGTACACCGGCCCAGCTAAAGAATTTTGTAATCCTTTTGTTGCTGGTTCAAGACAAACATGTGCTGGATTAACCAGACTGGACCAATTGAGCTTCAATGTTTGTCTCAGTTTGCCAGCTCTGTTTCTAGTTCATCATTTTCCCCAGTGTGAATGTTATTTTCCATGTTTGTAGAATACATGTAAACATGATGGATTGCCCTACGGCAGTGGGTGCCAAACTCAATTTTTGTCGCGAGCCACTTTGGAGTTACGTCGTCCCTCGGAGGGCCATTACGACGGTGAAACCGAATAAATGTTTCATCATTACATCATATTATTACTTGCACAATATTTGTTGTTTGTTCAATTCTTGTCCCCCCTCCCCAAAAAATGTTTTGCAAAATCTCAACGTTATTGATTACACATGACAATTTCACATTTCGGTCCAGATTTGAGCAAGGATCATGGAAGTTGACACACGCTTTCGCGGGCCACCTAATATGATGTGGCGGGCCAGAACTGGCCCCCGGGCCTTGTGTTTGACACCAGTGTCCCACGGCATGGTAAAATGCACATTTTAATACAGTAAAAGAGTGCAGAGCACGGCTGTTGTCAATCTTCAATGTGAGTCTGTCTGCATTTGCGAATTGAAACGTAAGCTCATCCACGTGGGCGCATGCGTTTGCATCTCGGCAGCCTTTTCGTGTTACACATTGCAACCCCGCGAGTAGAAAATAAACAAATGATAATCAGAACCATCCCTGAAACGGGGAAAGGAATTTGCTTCCTTTTTGTCAGCTGGGGGACCGAAGCAATGCAGGCACTTAGTCTTGGATGGGCTTTTTATCAGTCAAAAGGACTTAAGATGTCATCTCTGAATGGAGTGACTGTCTGCTGATGCTAATAAGAAAGGATCGCACATAAAGACAACTGTGACTCCCTTCCACTCGGAGGAGGAAGGAGTGGAGGAGGTCGAATGGCATGGAGGTCCCTGTTACATGTTTATATGAACATATGAGGGCGGGCTCGGGTGACATAATTTATTGCACAGGATTATTCGTGTTCTATTTGGACTGCAATACATCAAAACATAATTTAGGGTTCATACGTGTTTTTTTTAAATCAATACTTTCCCATGACTGTTCCAAAACCTTTCACTTCATTTGCAATACAGAAAAAAACATGTAAATTAAAAACATTTCAGTCACACCACCGAAAATTATTAATGTGCACAAAGGAAAACCAACCGACCAAACGAGGTCATCACTTGAGACATTGCAGTTAGTGCCTCGAAAAAAACAATTATAGATAAAGTCATATTAAAAAAAAAAACAACTTTCCATTTGGGGTTGTTGTCGTGTAACTACTGCGCCTGAATCACAATGATTCAAAGAGCCGTTAAAAAGAGTCCACAGAGGCCCTGGAAAATAGTCTTTTCAATTTGCTTGAAGTGGTAGGACGCGAAAAAAAAAAAAAACCCCTGGAGGCCCTCTGCCCCCGATTCACTATTTTCTTGACACAACATTTCCTTCTCCCTTTTGGACATCACCAAGTGCCTTTCTGTTTAGAAAACATGCCCAGGTGTCACATCCCATCAGCACTTTGTTGCCACACTCGTTGTCTGTCGTCATGGCTGAGTTGCTTGTGTTTTCATATAGGACCTTTGGAAGTATGAGCTTGCTTATACATGCAGAATACAACACAGTCAGTCAGCGTTTGTGTTGTTAGCTAACATTAGCTTAGAGGTCACTTTCTTGACAGAATTTTTTTTTTTCTGGGGCGGGGGTGGGGTGGTGATGACATCGGCAAATGCATTATGAGTCACGAGAGTCCATTGAGTTAATCTCTACAATCAAAGCACGGCCAGTATTCGTTAACCTTTTGGCTCCTTCGTGGCTAATCGCAGAAAGGGACCGCAAAAGCGCTTGACTACATGTTTATAGTAGGGCTCAAATCTGCTTGTTTGACCCAAAGCCAGAGGCAATCTGGAGAAACAAAGACTGCAATAGCCCCAGGGGTGGGGGGTGGACGGGTGGAGGGGGTTTTCTTAAATGGCAAACGAGACAAAGAGAGCCGGCCGGACCCTTCATTGCAAATAATTGTCCACAAAAGCATGTTGAATCAGGATCCACAGTGATCTTTGCTGGAGACCCAATCCCTTTTCCGAGCTACATCGCATCCAACAACGGCAATAGTGGGCAGAAAGGAGGCGGCTGTGGAATGTGGTCATCGACTCGCCAATCCTTTGCACTCCAGGCAAACAAGATAAAGGCTGGGATAGAAGTCCAGTGGAACGCTGCGCACGGGGCTGTTTGTGGGAGTGAAGCTGTGAGAAGCGGCCGCTGCATTTTGTCTCGCAACCAAAAGAAGGGAAAGGCCTCAGAGCGATGTTCTGAGTTTTTCTCAGTGTCTTTCGACAACAGTGCGTCTTGTTTCGAATGCTGGGATAACTTGATACGTCAAACACAATGTGAATGTGATGGTGTGGAAGAGCGATTAGCAATAGCTAATTTTATGTACAGGCAGTGAGGCCATTAGAGAGGCGGCCATTATGCCTGCTGGAGGGCCATGGTGGCTTGATACCGATTAAATTTTTGATGCCTCTGACACCACCAAGATTGATTTTCAAAGTTAATAATGATACTTTTGAGACTTCAGTCACTTGACGTAGCGTATATGGAACGGGGCTCCATGAAGAGACTCATGCAAGGAGCAGTGCTGCATCTCTGCGTAGCAAAACAAAGTTCATACAATGGCAACAAATGGTGACCAAAATTCATTTGTGGCGGCCCCCCACGCATAAATATAGCTGGATTTCGCGGATGGATATAGCTGATCAAATCAGTGTAAAGTCTACTATAAATAAATTTAAGACGAGTTGAGTATATAGTACTGAGCATGTCGATTTAAGTAGAAAAAAAAACTAGGAAGCCTGACCAACGGAACGCCATAAATTTGCTTAAATAATTGACTAAATAAAACGTGCGTTTGACTGAGTTGGCAGCGCGCAACCGATTTTATCGTTGCAATGATTCGATTCGAACACGTTGTCATTACTGTGCCACACACATTGCCTGTCAGTAGGGAAACGGTCAGTTCTCGTCTTTTTCTTTGTTGTGAATTTCAAACAAAACATGGCAACTCCCCGGGCTGCCTGGACCATGTGACCTGGTTCCAAAAAAGCTAACGCTCTGTAAATCTCTCCAGTGATGCTCTCTTAATCGTGTGAATATCATCCGCCGAACCACCCACAGAGGTCCACCCAGGCTGCAACATATCAGGTTTTAAACACCTTTGTTTGAACACGATCCCCACCCACATTGAAACATTTCCAGACTGAACATATTTGGGCTCAACTTCAACTAAAAAGTGTCTTCTAGAAATGACATTTGCACTTGGATGTATGTGTGAATCATTATTGACATTAATTTACTCCGATAAGACTGGATGCAACTTTGAAGGAATTGAAATCTCCGCAATGGGAAATGAAATATCTTAAGCCACTTTCCCAGCTCTATGTTTTAATAGCTGCGACATCAGGCTGAAAAGTGCACAGTCGAGTCTCAAACAGCTGTGATGCATTACGGTTCAAGAGCCAGACTCGGAGGTATTTTGTTCTCCTGTAGATAATCTATTGTTACAGATGTGCACACAAAAAAAGGAAACATTCTTTTCGACTTAGCGCACGCTGTCTACAAGAGTTACTAAATCTCGACAGATCAAATGTTGTTAATTTGACAAATACCGAGCACATTGAGGCAAAACCGAATGCTTTCCCGAACCACTCACCGAAAAGCGGCAATGACCTCAGTTCCCCGGCGTGTCACGAATGTGCGACATGGTCGCACCAGCATCGGTCCCAGCACAACCAGTGTGAGGTCTTTGAAGCTGCTGCACTGTGTTTACGCTGGGTCAGGCCCTGGTCCTGGTGTGGCTGTCAGGCTAAACGAGGAAGGGCCGTAAACAGGCTCCTTTCCACGCCTGCAAGGCACTGTGGTCCGATCGTATGGATAGCAGACATGCAGGCAGTTAAGACCTCTCCAGATCCTGAAATATGTTGAATTTTAATCCAGTTTTCAATTCTGGAAAAAAATCAAATAAAATTTAAAGGCAAGCGCGGTGCCGAGAGGATGAGGTCTGATTTTCAGACTCAACTTTTACTTTGGTGGCATTGCAAGGTGTTCTAAACATGTTGGAATTCAAACGGAAAAAAGGGGGAAACAAGATCCTGTACACAAAATGTTTGAAAAAAAGAATGAGCCTTTACTGGCAGCATGGCGCAGCACTTGATTAGCCGGCGTCTGGATCTACTCCGGTCAAGGACGACTCTCTCTCTCTTCCCTCGCTATCCGCCACACGTGACCCTAAACCGGAAGCGATCTCTGAGAAAATATTCTGAATACGTATTGAAGAGATTTGAAGAAAAAGCATAACTATCAAGGTTCATATGGAAACATAAAACACTTTTAAAAAAACACAACAACCTCAAATAAATTAAATCCTATTAGTCATGGCAACCAATGGAACCCAATACTGGTGCCAGCTACAGCGTGCCTGGCAAAAGGTTCTGAGTTCATACATTGATTCAAGCCTTCCTGTATGGAATTTGCTCGTTCTCCCCGTGCTTGCGATGGGTTTTTCTCCATGTTCTCCAACTTCTGCTCCAGAAGCTTGTTAGGTTGGTTGACTGATAACTGCAAATTACCCGGAGCTTTGAGTTTGTGTCTCACTTCAAAGTCAGATGCGATGGAGGTGATGGATGTACATGGCTTTGAATTCTACCCTTCCAAATTTTTTTCATTTTAAAAACTTTGCTCACTCATTTCAAGCACATGAAATTGATTATCTTTACCACATCAAGACCATTTTAGGCATTTTTTAGGGACCGCTGTGTGTTTTGCGGTACTTGCACAGATGTCCAGCTGGTTCTGATTTTTTTGTTTTTTATTGAAAGACCATGAAATAAGACCAGAAACAAGCTGCAAACATGCGCAGAGTTAATCTTCTCCAGATACAGTAAAAACTGTTATTGATTAGTCTCATTTTGCTCTTACATGCATTTAACTAGAATAAGGTCAGTTTGATGTGATTGCTCCAGTTTCTTATGTTGCGGTACACAGAATATTCATTTCCGGGTCCTTTTTTGGGATTTATACAAACATTCTCGACCCAGCATATCCCCTTCGGGGTAACAGCGAACTGAAACTGATGCCAGCTAGGCTACACCCTGAACTGGTTACAAGTCAATCACGGGGCCAATTTAGAGAAAGAAAGCCTTGCAAGCTCACATGAACACCATAACCGAGCGAGAGCTGACCCCGCAACGCCTACAATGGAACTCGGGCAAAATGGACAAAGCTCCATTTGTGACCTCTTCATAAAATGGAGACAGTAATCGAGCTCAATCATTTCTTCTTGTGGTTGTGCAGAACCCAGAATCTCTGGACTCGTCCATCCAGAGCGCCCTCTCGGCCCTCTTCCCACCTTTTGAGGCCACGGCGCCCATCGTCCTCAGCCAGCTCTTCCGTACCATCGAGGAACGTTACCACGGCGATGCCTTGCAGTGCCTACTGGATTTCCTTATCCCTTCCAAACACCTGCTGGAAAGTGTACAGCAGGCTGCATGTGTAAGTAACACATATACCGATATCGGGTGTTTCCACCACAACAATTTAAAAGCGTAGCAAATTAAAAACACGATTCCAAGTTTCTATGTTCGTCAAGCACGAGATGGAGATGCTCTTCGGGAATATCACGGTAGCAAAGGAATACATGAAAGTCTGCTTATATATTTTCAGGCTGGATATTCGGATGTGGTTTTCCGCTGTGAAGGCTGGCCTCTCTGCCTCCATGACAAAACAGTGGTCCAGCTAGCACCCGTGAACCCCTTGCTGCTGCGTCCTGGAGACTTTTATCTCCAGGTGGAACCTTTTGCTGATCAGGCAGCTCGTATCGTCCTCAAAACTCTTCTGGAAGCCGGATGTCGGGAAGTGGAGGAGACCCCGATCCCCGAGACTTCCTACCCGTGCATCTTCACTGAAAATTGGCTGCAGGACATCAACGATGGACGCCACGGGACTCCTCTCTCTCGCTGCTTACTTTGCACTGACCAAGGAGTAATCAAGTTGCCGTGGGCGGAAGTGGCCGTCCCGGAGTTTTTGGACAAGCCAAAGGTGATGACCACTTACCAGGAAGTTCCTCCAGAGCCAAAGCTTATGTCAGTTCCGTGCACTTACGGCACATCCACTCTGCCGCTGGAGGCTCGGGTTGTTCCGTTAAAAGATCGGATGTCAGCATCCCTAAGACCTGTGGATAGTTCGACCAGACTTGTCAGATTGGACCATTATCAAAGAATCCCCAGATCCTATTCTAAACCTCAAAACAAACCTGTGGGGTGGGTGTCCCCGAACACCTGGGACAGCCGCAATTATCTCGAAATCGAAGGTGATTATGTGGACTTGGTGGATGTCGCAAAAGGGAAGGAGTTTGTAACGAAACATGGCAGCCATTCGAATCCACCAAATTCAGTCTTGATCAAACCCGTCAGACCGCCGCCGCCATCCGCGCAACTGCCGAGCAGCGTTTTCTGCGGCCGCACCCTTCAGTACGCAGAGGAGCCTTGTATACCATGCAGCCAGGAGAAGCCGGGGGAGGACCCCTCGGAGCAAGACATCAAATGCCGGTACCGGGATTCATACCTAGCGGCGCTGAGAAACCCCGTCCCTTTCGAAAAAGGGAGCGTTGACTACCTTTCGGCACTGGAGGAGGTCGGCCTTTGTGAAGATCTGGAAGAAAACAATGAACGTGGACAGTTTTGTAACCACTGCAATACGCACATGTCAGGCCATGACTTCTGCCAATACAGACACTGCTGTGAGACAACAACACAAATTTTCCCCGCAAGCCCTGAATCAGATGACATTCTAAAGGAATCCCCTGTTATTTTGACGTCAACTCCCGGCTTAAGTTACAGTCATAAAATTCAAACCAAACTTCTTTCTCGGTCTGAGCACATGGAGCGACCCGGGTTACTTTTAGAATCATGTGATGATCCGGACAAGAAGCCACAGCAAAAAGTGGATGTTATGAAATCATCAGGCAAACACAAATCTAAGGTTAGGTCTCTGTCAACTGTATCTGACACTCCTAAAGGGAGTCCACTTTTCTACAAACACAATAACAGGAGCCACAGTGATATTTGCCCCGAGACAGTTAGCAGCATGATGCAGAGCACGAAAGCTGACCTGCCAGATGAGGCGATCCCAAAGCTGGAAAAACTGAAATTCTACAGGAAAGGTAAGAAGTCAGAATGAATATTCCATATTTTCTTTCCATACATTTTCTCGCAGGATGCATTTCTGAACACTAGAAAGGCCCTAGAACATTTGCAAAAGGAATCATTATATTGTAGGTCACGGATGGAGAGTTTAATTTTCAAATAGGATCCTCAGTAGATCCAGTCTCATTTTCTCTTGTAATTTTGCTTGCATTTACATCTTTAAAATTGATGACGGGAAATAGCTTCCCATTTAAATGGGGAGGTTGTGATGAATTGATATATTGCAATTTCTTGTGCAGATGGACATCAAAGCAGGCCAGAAGTGCGCTCACTGGCATATGATCCTTTGCACCTTGAGAGGATGCATGCCCAGATCTTGACCGGAGATATGCATGTCACGGGCTATTAAAGCAGAAAAGCCAGAAAGCACTGAAAAACCTTTGTCGGCTCAGAGGAGAGACCAATTAAGATTTTTGAAATCAAAGGCTGGTTTAGTAACTGGGGCCATTGCATTTGTTACAGCAAGGCACATTTGTAAAGCTTAACACACAGCTGTGCAGGTGGCTGTACTCGTTCATGGGAGGGTCATCACTTGTGATGTGACTGTATAAACATGCACAAGTTGATCGTGTAGTTGTTCCCGTGGAATCAAGTCCTTATCCTTGTCAAAAGTCTTGCTATTACGAGTAGTGGTAATGGCCTTCCAGTGTGGAGTTGACATGTTCTCCCTCAGGCTTTTGTGGATTTGTTCCGGATACACCAGATTTCCTCCCACATTCCAAAAACATGCAGGTTAGGCTAATAAAAGACTCTACACTGTCCATAGGTCTGCATGTGAATGTTTGTCTGTATATGTCCGATAATTTCCGAGTCAGCTGGAATAGATTACAGCGTGCCCACAACCAGAATAAGGACAAGGGCTATAGAACAGGGACAGATGGACGGATGGATAGTGGTAATAGTCGAAGTAGTAACAGTAGTAGTAGTAGTACTATATCACCCATTCACAATTGTTCTGTCAACCCTTGCAGGGCCGAGCCATTAGCCGGTTTTGACCCCTGACCTTGCCGTGACCCTGAACAAAAAACATTGTATGGACACGTTTATGTTTACTGACAGATTCCCAGCCTGGCGGAAGTGAAACTCCCTCCACTACAAATGAACCGCACCCGAGACTCCAGAACTCAAAGACAGAAGACAAATACTCCTCTCAGGTCCCATCTGGCAGCTCTTTGCCCCCTGCGTCTCCTCCAAGTCTGAAGTCCACTCTCCAAAGCATCCGCGGTTTGCTTGAACTGCCTATCATTTGTTTACCAGGTACGTTTCCTTCCTGAGAAGTGAATAGGTTCTCATAAAAGGCAGACACTATTTTATGAAGGCCAACATTAAACTTGCCAATTAACCTTCTGGAGAGTTTATGTCGGTACCTTGCTATTCATTCATTACATTTTTATTTGCTCACCTGCAGGCAGCCGGGACAAGACTGGTCGGGCAGTGGTGGAGGTTTACTGTGACAAGGAGTGGACCTCACCTCCATTATCAGCACAGAATCTCTGCGAGTTACTGCTCTACCTTCACTCCATTCCCAGGTGCCTCATGCAGAATCAAAGTTTGAACAAAATGAAATCCGAGTCCTATTTCTATCAATAAGAGTGCAAAACCTGAGAATGCATAGCAAAGGCATTTGCATAGTCGCTGCCTCCTACTCCTCTCTTGGCAAAGTAGAACAGAAACTACATGGTAAGAGATCGGACGTTGTCAGCTTGATTTTGTCAGTCCTGTTGGGAGTGCAGTGACCTTTACCGGTCCAAAAAATGTAAGCACGCAAAAGTGAGAACTTTAAATGTATGGCAGCCTATAAACTATCTCTTTCTGTGAATCGATGCAGTTGCTGTATGCTTAATATTCAGAGTGACACGTAAATTCAATGGTAATGGATTGTAGTCGTGTACAGGATAGGGAAACACCAACGGGGTGATTGTGTAATAATCGTTAAGGCCACAAGAGGGCAGTAGGAATCCAACTATTTCATATACAGTCAGTGCATCCCAACTATCTGTTCACAGTACAATCACTTAAAACTCTACATACTATGCATTATATCAAATGAACCATTAGGGCCAACTGGTAGCGACAGTGGCCTTTGTTGACCTCTGTCTACCACTTACTCTCGACTTCAACAGTGTTTTATGTTGACTGTGACACTCACATAGTCTTTGTAGTTCAAGAACCAATTGAACTAATGTGATAGCATCCTTCTCTTCTGTGGAGCCACAGCTCAAAAGTATGTTACTGTAGCCAGGCTGGCGGCCAACTGTCTGGTATGCACACCCTGCTAGAATTAGCACACAAGTCTGACATAGGCTCAAGTCCCTCAAGACCGTCCAGGCCATTATGATGGGCGTGTGATAACATGAACATGTGAGGATGTCTGAGACAGAGAAAGATGAAGTGATAAAAGATAATTACCGATTTGGTGGGAAGCCGCTCTCTCACAAAGACCCCTGTGATGAAGACGACGTGTTTGGATGTGCCCTAAAGTGAGTCATTGTTTTCTTAGGAAAGATGTTCAAGAACTGGGAATGACTTTGGTCGTCGATGCCAGGAAGAAGGCTCCACCGCCTCACCTCTACAAAGCTCTGCTCATGGCACAGGTTCAAATAACAACAATAGGAGAGATAAGACACAAAAGACCGAAAAGTGGAGGATCAAAATGTCGTTTAAAATGAAAAAAAAATACAGTATCCATCTGATCTCATCTCAATTCACTTTACATTCTCTGTGAGGAATCTGTTTCGTGAAACACAAAGACATTATTCTGTTGTATGAGTGGCAACAAGTGGATACACGGGTTAATTGTATCTTCTGACATGTTGTGGACGTGCGTTTAATTATTCTAGTTCATGTCACTCTAGGTTTCCGTCATGGATAGATAAACAATGATACAATATTTGTAAGAAATTACCAGACCAATCAAGGGAAACTGGATCGTTTCTCGTGGCGCCGTGTTGAGGAATCATGGCTAGAGAAAATGGATGGATGGATGTCTTGACAGGGCATGCGCTAGGGGGCGACATCCCCATTTTAGAGAGAGATTGTGGCACATTTGAAAACTCAGTGGATTAAAAATTGTACGCCAGAGTCACAAGCCGTTTCCGTTTACAACAGGAGCAAGCA
Source organism: Hippocampus guttulatus (assembly GCF_054856545.1). Classification (NCBI taxonomy): domain Eukaryota; kingdom Metazoa; phylum Chordata; class Actinopteri; order Syngnathiformes; family Syngnathidae; genus Hippocampus; species Hippocampus guttulatus. The sequence goes on along the minus strand of NC_141268.1, from coordinate 17,766,814 downwards.
CTTCACGCCGTCCACAGTATAGTAATGCTGGTGGATAAAGACACATGTCCACGCCCTGAAAAGCAGCCTGGTCTGCAGGTAAGAAACGTTCAAGTCAGTCGCAGAGTACAAATTCCTGTGCCGGGGTTTTTTTTTTTTTTGCACAATGCTGTTGCCGTCTGCTAGATGGACTTGGTGACGTCGATGAAGGCCCTCAACAAAACAGTGGACGTTTCCCAGCTGACCTCAGAACTGGGAGGAACCTTCACCTACAGCCATGCAGATTGGCTGCAGTTCCATCAGGTAACACCCAAAATTGCACCATTTTATCAGACTGAGATGTTAGAAAGATGACCTAGACTTGGACTTCACAAGGGGAGATTGTACATGCGCGTCTTGACAATATATATTAGTTATGCAACAAAAGAAGGATGCGGCGAATGTGTTATTTCAGAGGTGCGTATAACTGGTTAGCCCTTTGCTTTCATCAGTGTTCAGTACCAAACGAATATCTTACAGATTCAAGTTGTTGGTGAATCCTCCTCTAAGGGAATTACGGAAGGACGTGTAAATCAGCATTTTGGATTTTACTGACTGCGTTTGCTTCAGACAGTTGCTGTGTGACAGTCTGTTCCCCTGAAGCTTCATTGCATTCCATTTCAGAGACTGGTTTCTTTCATAACGGACCTGCAAGAGGCTGACAGTTTGTTACAGAGGGCTATTACTCAAGTCAATGAAGGCAACGTCATGGACACAGCCCAGGTTAAAAAAAGACAAAAAAAAAACATTGTCAAACTGAATGTGTGCAGCTTCTTTTTCAATTGTGTCCACAACAAGCTTTTTTTTTTTTTTTTTTACTGTTGCAGGAAGTACGTGGATGCATTCAGGAACAGAGGGATTTGATGAAGGAGGTGCTGGAGGACACCCGATTGGTGACGTTGCAGCGAGAAGGTGGGGCGGTGCTCGCCAGGATGAGGAGGGAAGAGTTCCGCTTTCCACAGTCTGAAGACTACAGGTATCGCATATGTTGTCCACTGAGTCGTTTGTCATTAACGGATACTGTCCAGCCAAGTTTCTGGTTTGGGTCGGATTGTTGCTCTCCGGTTATTTCACAAGACTGAAATGGTTCTAATCATCTACTCCTTTCATCACTCTTGTTTTCTTTCAACTACCTTTTCCCTGCACCGTGATGTGTCTCCCTCTTGGTGTCGACCCAAACGATGAATGTCTGTGGTTGCAGAGATGCTCTGGAGTCAGTGACACATCTGTACAACCAGGTGGAGGAGAAGCTCCACGTGCTGGTGATGAGATCAAACGAGTCGCTTCAGCAACTGGAGCTCCTTTTCACGCTCAGGGACATGGATGCAAAAATCAAAGAGGTACGGCGAGTTCTGTTCGCATCATGTGGTGAAACGTCAGCGATATTGCTGGTCCGATGATTTTTGTGCCGCGCCCTGCAGTCGGCTGTGTGGTTCAGTCAAGAAGGTGAACGCAGACTGAAGGACTTTGACCAAAAAGATAATTTGTACACTGAAGACATCATGCAGCAGTTTGACACGTTCCTCCTTCAAGCAAAGGTACAGATGCCCTTTACAAGCACGCTCAAATGGAGTCGGCTAGGGCAGTGTTTTTCAAACCCTGTGCCGCGCCAGGGAAAATATCCAATTTTTATGCCTGTGAAAGTAATCGTGCCCAGAAAGTAATCGTGTCGTACCCTCTCTTACCGCTAGGGAGCAGCAACGGTTAGCCAATTGCCTTGTGTTTAGCCGACAAACAAGCAAATTTGTGACGCAAGAATGCAGGATGAAGGTGAAACAATATGAAAGATTATAAAATACTTTTTTCTTTGTGTTCATTTGATTCCAATTCAAGCTGTTATAACATCATTCTTCAATGTTAAAAACGGTTATAGTAACAATATAACACGTTAAAAGTTCAAATAAGCGGGGTTTCTTTTCACATTTTCAGCTAGTGGTGTGCCGCGAGATTTTTTTCAATGAAAGAAGTGTGCTTTGGCTCAAAAAAAGTTTGAAAAACACTGAGCTAGGGCATCCTGTTTCTGTTTAGTTGTTGAAATGTCAAAAAAAAAAAAGTAAAACATTTTTTCCAGGAAAAACAACAGTATGCCTTGACTCTTGTGACTGAGGCAGAAAAAAATATGAGTTCAAGTGTGTCCAGTCCAGCGGCAGATGTTTTTCATACTCTACTCAGCACCTTCAAGTGCAACGTAGATGACTTCATGTCACGTGCGGAGCAGATGCACAAAGACCGAAACACACTTGTCACAGTGCACCGCTTCTGTGATCAGGTTCGATTTGCTAGCTTGGCTGTGGGTTTTTAACTGCGCTATGCTCCCAGTTTGACTGACACGAGCTAACCTAAAGGCTGCATTGTTTTTTTCTCTCTCTCTCTCTCTCTGTAGGCATCAGCTTTGGCCAAGGAATGCAGCCATTTTTTGGAGCAGGTAGAGCATGGGTGTTACTTGGCTCAGGCCACTCTCAGCACACTGCAGATGTATGAAGAGAGATTAGGTGATGAATTCTCCACCCGGCATTTCCAGGCCTTGAAATCTAAGGCCTGTTCTTTAAGATCAGGTTCCTGCGGGGCGATGAGCGCGTGGAATGCGGCGTGGGTGCGCTGCCAAGAAGTCAGGCAGCGTCTTGAGAAGATGCAGAAGAAGAAGGCGTGCAAAGATAAGAAGCGAAACCAACAGAGCACAGCCGTAAGCACTCATGGGGAAGATGGAGGAATGGAGAAGAGGACTGAAATGAGGGAGGCTGAATGGTCCCTGACCCAACAACCAACCTCTCAAAAGGATGTAGCTCACATCCCTGAAAGTGAACACACCACAGCTGCATTCTTGAAAGGGAATGAAAAAAGAGAACCTCCAGCTCTGGAGCTTCGACCACAAAAAAATGGAGAAACTCCAACTGGACCTCAAAATGTTCACTCTCATCTCGACACAAAATGGAAACCAAGAGGGCACCACAGTGAGGCTGACCTAAGCAGAACAGCCTCGGTTCAAGGGGACGCAGACATTTCATGGCACCGAATCTTGGGTCGGTCCCTGAGTGAGGGATCACGAATAACCACTTTTACACCGTTTGCAATTGATGTTTCACTTTTTAATGTAAAAGAACCGCTCTATCAGAGGAATAAGGTACCACTGACACAAAAGTCAGAGCCGCTCCAAAACCGGCCTTCCTCCCAATTTGAGAGTCTGACCGTCAAATCAAAAGATGGTAATGAGGAAGGTCCCAACAAAGAATATCCAGCTTCAACCCAAAGCTCAGATGAGGCAAATGAGTCGTTTTTCACGCCGACGGAAAACAATGGAAACAATGTTTTGTAAGTTAGGCTCCATCCCTCAATTGAAAGCATCGCAAGGTCCTGTCCAGGAAACTTCAGTCATGCTTTGTTTCAGGAAACTGCGAAAGATCATGGAGGAGCTTTTGTCCACGGAGAGGGAATACGTAAATGCTCTGGGCTATGTTCGGGAGCACTACTTCCCCGAGTTGGAGAGGAGCGACGTCCCACAGGACCTCCGGGGTCAGAAGGGGAGCGTCTTTGGTAACCTGGAAAAACTGCATGACTTCCACCGCCATCATTTCTTGAGTGAGCTGCAGAACTGCGTGAACGAACCCTTTCGGGTGGGACGCTGCTTCCTACGACACGTAGGTGACAGAATAATTCATTTCCATTCACACCATTGCAGTGATTTGCTGTTTGGAACAGCAATTGTTCAGCTTTACATAATTACCCCCCTCCAACCCCCCAAAATGATATTTTTAGTTAAAACAACAACAACCTAGCAGCTCATATGTTGCTTTTATAAAATTGTGGTATAATGTGATATGACCTGCATGACAACTGTGGTATTTTCGTAACACAATAAAACCAAATCATGAACGAGGAACATATGCGAAGCTCTCTGGTCGCTACGGTAACATTTAAACGTGCCTTCAAAATAAGATACACCGCTAATAAAAAGTGTATGAAAACTACAACTCACCATCGCCACATATTATGCAGAGTGGGCTTGGTGCGTGGGAATCTCCTGTTGATATAAATCCATATCTTTAGTCGGACTCCTGATACCGTCTTATTAAATGTAGCCTTCTTTGTTTTGGAAGTCGTAGGCTCCTCTTCTATCTCCTGGCTGGGCCTTTTCCCCTTCCCAAAGACGTTTGTTTTTTAATTCATTTTGCTAGCTCTTTTTTAGCGGTAACCTATCACGTGACTGAGAAGCGCCTCCTTCACCTGCGTCAAACGCTGTAAACGGATATAACAGAGAATCCGGTAATTTTTCAAAATTAAACATCTTCCATATTCCGATATGAATAAAATGGAAGAAATGTAAATTATTTCGTCCTTCTGTGTGACCCGGCACCAAATGACGATGAGGACCAATGTCCTAAAGTACACCAAGTAATTTGTCAGAGTGACACACAGTGGGTGCGTGATAATGCTTTTATCTAACGGCATTTCTTTCTCTCACCTCCTTGTAGAGAGAAAACTTCGCTTTGTATGCCCTTTACAGCAAAAATAAACCGCAGTCTGATAGTCTGCTCATCAATCACGGAAAGGCTTTCTTCAAGGTGAATAGTATTTTTTTCTCTGAATTCAATCTTTCTTTAAGGGGAGTGAGATACAAATGGTTTACTTTAATGTCTACTTTAAATTCAGAATGCTATTTAAAGGGGCCGTGATGCACCTGTTTCGGCTTATGGGCTCCTGGTTAGCATGCAAGCACAACATCATTCAAGCAGGATTGCTGGTCAGCAATTCTTCAAATATTATTGTTAGTCAGCCCCCCAAAAAACTCTTCCCCAAAGTTTATTATCGAAGGTATTTTTCATTTGGTGCTGTTAATGTTTGGCATTGTTACAGATCCAAATGCAGGGCAGCGGGGAGGTGAGGCAGATGTGCATTCCGAAACCATCCATTCATCCATTTTCTGATCCGCTTATCCTTACAAGAGTTGCGGGTGTGCCTGAGCCTATCCCGGCTGTCTACGGGCAGTAGGAGGGGCACACCCTGTACCGGTTGCCAGCTAATCGCATCGCATACATAGACCAACAACCATTTGTGCTAAATAAACAGAAGTCAAAATTAGAAACATTTAAAGTATATAAACAAACAATAGTGGGGGAAAACAACTTTGGCTCGACTTGGACAATAAATTAAATGTCATTGTCTTAATTGTCAAGGCAAAAACTCATTCTCTAATAGTATGACTCACGACATTGAAAGTGTCTACATAATAGTATGAGACACTCACAAAGAAAGGTATTTGCACAATATTGTAGCAGCCAGAATGATAACCTTGAGTTTCAGACAGTGTCAATCTAAATTTGAACAAATGCACCTCATGTTTTCCTGCAGCAAGAGATAAATTTGTTGCCTCTGTACATTGTCAGCAACCTCTTCTTTGACAGCTCTCTCCTGTGTCCCTCCCCCACCAGCAAAAGCAGCTGAATCTCAGGGACAAAATGGACCTGTGGTCTTACTTACTGAAACCAGTGCAGCGGATCAGTAAGTACAGCCTGCTGCTGCAAGACATGATGAGGGAATGTGCGCCCGGACAAGTCAGAGAGCTGGCTGAACTCAAAGTTGCCTTGGAGGTCGTTCACTTCCAGCTCAGACATGGCAACAATCTGCTGGCCATGGATGCCATCCGCCAATGTGACGTGAGGACAACTCAATTGTTAAATATATCATCTTTTTTTTTGTTGTTAGTACCAGGGAAAGACCTACAAAGCAATATTCGGTCATTGATCGAAGGAGAATTCTGTCATTGTGTCAAATGAAGGTACGCAAGTGTTAATGGTTCAGTCCCAACCAGTTTGTCATATAAAGATGAGCAATTTGTCATCACCAACTGAAGTTGAGCCACATCCTCAGAGATGTCAACTTTGGCATTGCAATTTGTTTTTGATCAGAGCACCCCGAGATTCCCCAGCCCGTTCATCCTACTATTGTCCTCCAACTGACTTTGGGCGAGATACGGCGTACATCCTGGAACGGTTGTCAGCCACTTTACACTTGTGGACAAATCAGAGCAGGGGGTGGCTAATATCAATAGACATCAGGTAGCCATCAAGGACCACACAACTAACTCGGGCCTGTCCCAAAAACAGCTTACCCGTGATGGGATATTAATTTTAACTCATTCAGTACCAACCAATTCTGGACCAAGTCTGAAAAGACGTTTAAAAACGTCTTTGGGAGTGAATGAGTTAAGATGATTGTAAAAGTGATCATTTGAAAATGTAAAACACTTGCATAGATTTATAGACCTGAAGTGTGACATATGTCGCTGTTTCCTACATTGGTGAATCATTGCCGACAATAATATTGATATTGTGACAAATCAACAACATGACCAGTGTTGTTCATACGGGTGCATAAATTGAGTTATTAACAATAACATTTGAGCATGTTTGTTATATTAGTACCGGTAATTTGTATCAAAGTTTTAGAAATGCTGTAGAGAAGCGCTGATGATGAATAATGGAAACGACTGACAAGGGGGGTGAGCAGGCTGAGGCAGGAGTGTGGCATCAATCATGATTAGTCATCGTTCTTCTGGGATGGGCCAAATTGCATCAAATTCAGATTGCAAATACGTCTTCCGTCTGCTCTGTGGAATGTAAGGTGCTGTGGGCTGGGCAGTCAATGTCAATTCCCATCAGAAGTTATTTTTCATCGGAAATATTCCATCTGTTTTGTGAATAAATGTTACAGAATATGCAAAAATAAGAGAATTCCATCCCGAGTGAGGTTTGGCATCATTCTTTTTTTGTCCCCTGCAGGTTAATCTCAAGGAGCAAGGGCAGTTAATTCGCCAGGATGAGTTCTCTGTAACATTCAGGAAGAAAAAATTTTCCCGTCATATTTTCCTCTTTCAAGAACTCATCCTCTTTAGCAAGACCAGGAAGACAGATGTGGGGAATGATACGTACATCTACAAGCAGTCATTCAAGGTACGCACGTTCACTGATTTCTTTTTCTCAATATGAAGTCATGGAATTTTACTGACAGATGCCAGAATATACACGTAACTGCACAATATACTTGTTGCCTGTTGCCTTCGCTTCCTCTTATGCAACAGGTGAGTGGACTGAGGAGGTATATGTGGTGTGTTTGCCTGCATGTGCTTGCTGCAATAACAAAACTTTTTCTGAACTGAGACATGGTGAGACATAACCAATATCCTAGGACGCCATGTTCACTCCGTGCCACCACACGTTCATATTTTAATTGAAATGTTTTTTTCTTTTAATACATGCTTAAAAAAACCCCACTGCTGCTCCATCTGTGAATGCAGTATTACCTTTATTATAACATACAGCCAATAAAGGCAAACTGCAGGTCCCGTCTAGTGACGACACCCAGCCACCCCAGATAATTAATACTAATGATCCTGGTGTTTGTACACAGACGTCAGACGTTGGCATGACCCAGAACACTGGCGACACGGGCCTTTGCTTTGAGATTTGGTTCCGAAAGCGGAAAACCCAAGACACGTACACACTTCAAGCATTTAGCCGGGAAGTGAAAGAGGCCTGGACCAAGGACCTGGAACGGATCCTCTGGGATCAGGCGCTACACAACCGAGGTAACACACAAGAAACATGGCGAATATTAAATTCTAAAATCAAAAAGGATAAAATATTATTCTTGATAAAATAACAGATTTATTCATGATGGTCGCGAACGAGCAAAATAAATTCCAGAGTCAAGAAATATATGAACAATTCATCCACCTTGTTCCTTAATGCTATAAAAGATAAAGAAATATTAATATTGTGAAAAGACTAAAAAAATAAGGTCTACTGACTCTTAATATTGATTCGGCATTAATAAAAAATTAGCATAAAAGCTGTACTGGACCAAGATATGTATTGATATTTTTTCTTACATTTTTTTTAAATGTCTTTCATGTTGTGTTTATATGTTCAATCAATCAATCAATATATACTGTATATTTAAATTGACACAGATATCACACACACGTGCATTGTAGTCCACCCATTTCTAAAACAAAGACTTTATATTTATTTATTTATGTATTTATTTTGGTGTGTGTGTCCGTCAGAGATCCGTATGCAAGAGAGAGTCTTTATGGGAATTGGAAACAAACCCTTCATGGACATCCAACCAAGTGAGGCGGCTATCAGTGACAGAGCTGTTGACTGTGGGCTGATGGGAAGAGGTACACTCATATTCGCTGTCATTGCTATTGGATAATACAAGCAGCATGTCTGGCTCACAGATCTGAGGTTCCGGCCTCCATTTTCTGAGGATACTATGGCTTCCTCGCACATTCCAAAGAAATGCCCATGATTTTATTGGACACTCTAAATTGTGAATGCAAATGCTTTTTGTTGTTTTTATGTGCCCCTGTGTGTGTCTGGTGAACAGATAAGCTGTTTACAAAACGGATGGATGGATTATATAATAGTGTATATTTAGTTATGATCAAACGTATTTGTGTTTTTTGCTGCCCTCCTTAGAAAACAAGGTGCTGCCCCACGTCGGACCGTATGGGCCACACAACGGTCATCCTGGGGCCCAAACAAAATCTGCCGGGTCACGGAGAACTTCATCCTCCTCCTCTTCCTCAGGACTGGGCTCTGTGTCCCTGACAGCGTATTTCGGTGGGCCAAAGCAGAAGGCGTTAATAAGTGGCTTCGAAGGATACGTGTCACCGGCAGGGGTTCTAGAGCAGGACGACCTCGACCCTGAGAGTGGGAGTCACAACTTATTGTGTAATTGTCAATTGCAACCTGCCAACTGATGAATCAAAATGTACAGCGTGGTCCAAATATTTGGACAGTGAGTGTTCAAGGTTTTGCCTCTCAAACTCAACCACAATGGAATGGATGTGACGGCTTTCAGCTTGAACCCCTTCATGCACCCTGTAACTGTCCACTGTAGTAACCGCTGGCCCTGAAAGGGTTAATTTCATAATCAACGTGTCATTTACCATTTGGAAGTTGCAGATATCGATCACCTCATCCCTTTATCCTACCCTGACTTGGTGTTGTCTCTGTGCAGTGGACAGCTCGGAGTCTTCGGGAGAAAGTGTCAGCGGTCTCAGCAGCTGCGCTCGCGGTTATCGCTCCGCTCCGGAAAGGGAGGCTGAGGACGCATCTCCAGTCTGCACCCCCGCCACTACTGTCAGGGAGGCGGCGGGATCCATTCCAACTGGAGCGTGCAGATCCTCTGAACAAAGCCGAGCAGCAGTTGCACTTGAGGCCAAGAATCAGCTCTGTGCTAAGGTGCAGCACCGAAACGACGTCGTCCAATAACCTTTCTTCATTTTGTCTGCGAGCAAGCTTCGTTTTATATGATCACATTTGCCATAACCCAAACAACTCTTTGTCACAGAACTCAAATGTTGGCAAGTCCACTGAGGTTTGAACTCTCACACGAGGTACGGTAAAAGTGTGCGCTAAGACATCAGTGTAGATAACGTTTTCTGTTTGTTATTCTGATTAGCTCACTCAATTTTCTTTTTTTTCCCCCCCCAGATTGAGAGTACCCAAGAGGGCCATGATTATTTTTAGCAAGAGATAATGCATTCAATCACTCTGTATAATATTGTACAGATTGGTTTTTTAACCTCTAATCACACTTTTAGCATTGATCAGTTATCAAATATACATTTGGCACAGCTTTGTATCGATGGAAGTTAACCCACGTAAACGATATTCGAGTTTCTGTTTATTCTCAGTTAGCGCAAACTAAAACAACCACTGAAGAATGCAGTGGAATCATAATAATACAGACATGACTCACTGTCTTGTGTCTCTAAATAACAGTTTGAGGGTACAATTACTGATGGTTACAAAGACGTGTCATTGTATTATTGGATCATCTTTTGTACATATGTATCCGCTTCATGTAAGCACAACGTGTCTTTTCAACACTAATGTTACTGATGTTGAGAGTCGTACGCCTTTCTGTTTGATTTGTTTGCTTTTTTTTTTTACTGTTTTTATTTGCACCTCATATTTTTCTAATAATAAATCAAATCTACAAAACACAACCAGAATAGCCATTTAATGCTGAGTTGGTGGTTTCCGTTTTTTTTTTTTCTTGAACAAGCAGGACTACGCTTGCATGCCTGTTTTGTAATATGAATAATTTATTGTATCGAACACCTCCACGGCAATAATCACATTAAACCGACAACCACAATCAAAACAAATTGTGCTGACACGCTCCCACTTGCGCGTGTTTTTGCCATGGCAAGATAAAAGATACAACTCTACTTCCTTGTGATTCATCTTCCCTTGTGGCTATTTTCTAAGTATTTCATTGAGGAAAAAAAAAAAAGTACAAATCACTTGCCAAAAGCTTCCTTGGCAAAGAGCTGAAGTCATTTCCACAGTGCGGTTTTGGACACAAGCCTGGCTTTGGCTTCATTCTTGGTGTGATGTAACGCTCGTGTGTTACTACGAGTCTGCCCCAGAGTGCCTCAAAGCAGAAAGCCGCACGTATCTCATTGTCTCTTAAGAGTCACGATAAAAATGCATCATGAACGTTCAGTCGTGTCTTGGTGTGAGCACGATATGGCACGGCAACGGTGGTTTACTTTTATCTCATTCATAAAACATCTCTACTTTCAGTCGTTTCAGATTAAACATATACTTTTGGTCTTTTATGTGTTTCTGGTGAGTGCAGAGGCTCAGGTGTCAAAGCAGCTCAAACTTGTCAACTTCCATGATCCTTTCTAAAACGTCCACCAACATTTTAAGTTCTCATATGTAATAAATAAGAGTTATACTGTATTCTAAGCATTTTCTTGTGACCAAACCCCTCATAAAGGTAACTTAAACAATAGTTGAATCAACAGCTATTCTTGAGTTCTTTATGTGGTTTCAGTCATAACGGCCCTCCAAGTGAGAAAATGAGTTTGACACCCCTGATTTAGTATAAGGCATTCGGGGAGCATGAAGAACACCCACCTACGGATTTCCTAATCTTCTTCTTACCCAGAAAACGGAAATGAGCATCAAACTATTCACGAGAATGAGTGTCATCAGATATTCAAGCTTGCAGCCTGATGATTAAACTTTCAACACAAATCGGCATTCGGGGAGCATGAAGAACACCCACCTACATATTTCAAAATCTTCTTCTTACCCAGAAATCGGAAATGAGCATCAAACTATTCACGGGAATGAGTGTCATCAGATATTCAAGCTTGCAGCCTGATGATTAAACTTTCAACATCTTTGACACAAATCGGCGTGAAGTTCAATTTCAGTGATTCCATCCATCTTTTTTCAGCAGTAATTGTCCATCGGGAAGTCATTTCAGCTGATTGCGAGTAGCTTTTAAAGCATTTGATGTTATCGCTGATGGGAAGTTAACACGCTTCCATTCCGCAAAGTGCGGAAATGACGCTTTCATAAGAAGTCTTCTCGGAGGAGTTGAAGCCATTTTAGCTTCTTCCATTTTTCCTCCCTGTATGTAGAGTGATCATATGGACCAACACAGCTTGTACGCACAAAATGGCGTCTATCCCAGGGGTGGTGACAAATGTGCAATTTACTTTTATCATTCACAAATATGCATTGCAACTGATCCCACTGATTGTACAAACTTTAACAAGTAATTGGTATTGAAAAATATAGTAATGCACTTTAAGATTAAACGAGATTTATAAAGAAAGGAAGTTTTAAACCATTTACACGTGCATATAAAATCTCAATGTAATCCTTGCCTACACCTTACAAACTAAGGAGAGTGTTATTAAATGTGTAAATGTGAGAGTGCTATTGATAGTGTCTGCTGTCATGAGTCTGTCTCAGTGACTGACTGAGGCTGCTGTTGTCTTCTTCTCTGATCAGAACTGTGTCCCCTAGTGGATACTCAATGAATTGCACCCTATTAAAAATATTATCTGTGTCTTTTGTGCATTTTTTTCACTTTTAAATTATCCTGCGGGCCTGATTGAACCTCCTTGCGGGCCGGTTCCGGCTCGCGGGCCATAAGTTTGACACCACTGCTTTACATAATCATCTCGCAGGCCGTATGTTTGACACCCCTGGTCTATCCTATTGCTGAAGGCTGGCCTGACTGATACATATGAAGCTGAGAAAATACAGTAATTCAAGAATATCAAATAAATGACTGGAGGTGCTTGACTGGGGCTACGGAGATTTCTGATGGGGCTAACCCCGGCATAGCGCAATCCCTGTTCAATGTTGTCCATTCGAGCAGTACTGTGCAAATGAATAGCTGAGTAATGTTCACATTGCAGTTAAAAGGTGGAAAGAAGGCCATCATTCACTTGAGCATTAAGTAAGCCACTGTGTCGTCTGCGACTGCCAGTAATTTACCCTCCCGTTAGTGCTTCTTAAAAGGCGTCATGACGTCATCGTTGAATCATCCCAAACAAGTCCGCCTTATGTGGCCACTGTGCAGCGACCGACAAAACGCAATAGAAGCGCACTTCTTCAGTGCAGGGAAGTTCCACTGTAACCCAATTGTGAATTGACTCTGTGGGAATGGCTTTCCTACCCCTCTCATGTCTTTTTGAGGGGAGGGTCGCATCACGCCCACACAGCACACTGGCACGGGGAGGGGGAAGAGTACAAATAACATGCAGATCAGAGCAAATACACACTTTATTTCCATTAAGGTGGTCCACGTGTGACATTCCTTCTCCAAAACACAGTCATGGCTCAAGGTAAGGCATAGCAAGACCAATTTGTTTATTAGCACTTGGGTCTTCATTCATTCATCATGAAAAGTCATTTATTCTTCTTGTCTCTTCATCTTATGCAAAATTTCCCTCTGTTGATTAATATTCACGTCAATCGAATTATTGAAGCACTTAATGACAAGGATGATAGATTAGTGTTGACCATTAACATCACTGTTGTTTTTACTTCTTTCGTTACTTAAACTTTTGGGATGCTGTAACTTTGTCTGCATGTCCTGCATACAGCAAACATTCCTCGAAGCATGTACAGTATGCACGTTAAAAATAAGAATAATACATCATCCAGCTATTTGAACCTTTTGAAACTGGAGCACTTAGAATAGAATCCAAGCAGCTGGGACTTAGCCACTTTCCCCTACCCAGCAAAGCAGCCCCCCCCCACCCCCCCGGGAGGAATTCCAACACCTCCCTGGAGAAATCACTGAAATTGGCCGATGACCTTTATTGTCAAAGTGGACAATTACTAGCATGCCACAATCTATATTTAGTTTTTTTTTGTTGTTTAAAACGAAAGCGAGTTGTCAACTGGACGCCAGCAATACGTCATAACATTGCGATTAAAATCAAAACGAGGTATAAATAAAGTTATGCAGTAGTATGAAAAAAAATCAGATTGTGAACAAAATCAGATCTTTGGGGGGTTTGTCGTGAGATTAAGTTGTAATATTAGAATAAAAATGTCATAATGGTACAGATGAGACTAAAGTCTGATTATTTAAAAAGTGTGTTTACAGCTCAAATGATCAACAGGATTCCTGCCTAACCACCCATTTTTACATATTCAAAGTTTTATAAAGGATTTTAGGATTTTAAAAAAAATAATTTCACCTGGCTTTTCAATCGCGTCACATGTTCAAACAACATGTTTCCATGTTACGCTTCTGTTTTTAGAACTGTTTAATCTGCTTTCCAGCTCCGGGATTGCTGCAAAAAGCATTCAAATAAAATGTCTCATACTCTTTTTTTTTTTTTTTTTTTCCAATGTACATTTCTCAAATTTCAATTCATGTTTTCACTGAAAAGCAACATGCAGCTACATTTTTTTTTTTTTTGCCTTATAAGGTAAACTCTGGCCTGGTCTCAGCTGCTCTTATTGAAGTTCCACTTGGTGTGTAGTGGGTAGATGATAGCCAGTGAGTGGGAGCAGATTATGCCTTTGCGCTGTTGTATGTTGTACATGTACAAGTAGATTAGATATATTTAAACTTGGCTACAGTTAATATTATCTTAAAATTGGCCTCTCACGCGTGAGTGCAATTGAAGGTGGCTCTCATCAAAAGAATGTATAAAAAGGGATTTGTTGGATGAATTGCTTCATGACTTCTATTTGCAGATTGTTTCTGAATTCACTAACGCCAGCGCAACAATATCGCAACTTTTCGTCCTGACGATATTTGCACGCAACAATTGAATTGAAACGAGCCAAAGCTGCGCTGAGGCTAAACAGCAAAACCGAGCCTCGTTTCTCCCTGGCGACGTCATGTTGGCATCTTACGGGGAATTTGCTCCAATCGCTGAACTGACATCTGCTCAATGAAGGCACAAACCAAAGTCAGTAAAACCGCAGCGTGTAATTGGGCAGTGCTCAGCCTGCATCCCTGCGGGCTTCACATAAAACAGCAGGAAGTCTTCGAGGCTTCGTCTGTGTTTACTTTGGTCTCTCACCTGACAAAAATATCGCAACCTCGTGTTTGTGTGCAGGCACTAAGACAAAACCGACACGGGGGGGGGGGGGGGGGTTGTTAACCTTTAGACAGGTTATGAAGTGGCCTGTTTTGGCAGGAGACCAACAACCAAAGCAATAAATGCAAATTGTTTGAACAGGAAATCAGAGGGTGGGATCGTTTGAGTCACGGCTCACCCTGGAGAGAAGGAGCGGCTCTCTACAGTGTGTGTGCATATAAGTGTGTATGTCTGTGAGTGCAATGGAAGCAAATGTTCTTCACAGTCATTTGTGAAGGAGTCCTGCAGTGCACCGTTGTCATCATAAAACAAATGATGAGAAGCTTTGGAAAGTCCCGAAACAAACCTAACACACACCTTCCACTCTTAACTACAATACGTATTTGTAATGCGAAAGGTCACACGAAAAAGAAAAAAAGAAGAAAGACTACCAAGAGAAAATGTGGCAATATAAAAATGAGACATTTAAATTTCTTAAGTGCTTATGCCACATTGTACGTGCAATGGCTCTCGAGGAACCGGAGTTCCATAACGTTGATTTCAAGTGTTCCATTAACCTGCCATGCATGTTTGTGGAATGTGGGAGGAAACCGCAGAAAAATCACGCCGGCACGGGGAGAACATGCAAACCCCACACACAAAGGCCAAAGCCCGGAATCGAAAATTGCCCCTCCGCACTGTGAGGCGGACGTGATAACCAGTCGACCAACCTGCAGATCCGTCTTAAATTTAGAGGAATGTCAGACAATGCAATACCTTTGCCAATTGTGTTGGAAATGTTCCCTGTCTTGTTAAGCTCTGGACATTGATCGCTGGGACTTGGAGTGTGACTTCAACAACACAGACCATTACACTGACCTCAATGGTGTGGACCGCCTAATTGTGAGGAGGGGCCAGCCGTTCAACATCAGCTTGTATCTTCGCTCAGGAAGCTACCAGCCAGGACTCAGCTCTCTGGAGTGCATTGCCGAGACAGGTGACGCTTCGCTTGACGCCTTTCTTAATTAGAATCAGCGGGTAAAAACTCCAGTTGGAATCTCAGCTCGGGCCCCACTCTGTGGAAGTTTTTTTTTTCCTTTTTTCCCCAGTCGGTAACTATTTAGTCAATGTTTCACATTTGTCTCCAAAAGCAAATAAAAAAAAAAAGCATCTGTCTGGAATATGCTCCAGGTTTCAAAGGTGCAACGTGACCTATTGTGGGTGCATCCTGTTAGGATGTCAATGGAATTCTGGACACGCCCACTGCATCACCAACCCTGTTCGTGCTGACGCAGCCTATTGTCACTTGACGCTTGGAAAAGAGGAAATGAGATGTGATGTTGATGGATTAGAAAAAGGAAACCGTCTCCTTTTGTTTTCTACTCATTTAGTGAAGCCATAGCTGGCTGTTATTTATGGCATCGTTTTTACTTTTCTCCAAATGCGGCAACGTATTTTCATTCATCAAGTCCTCCTCGTCATCGAACATTTAGCCAATGTCTCACGCCGACGGTGATAACACCGCTTGCCAACAAATCATCAGGAAGCGGCGCTTGCCAGCAGGAGATGTGTGTATAAACTGATAACAGGGTCTCCCATTATCAAGTTAAGCGTATTTTCACAGGTTCAAGGAGGAGCCTTGATGCCGTGAGACATTTGGTTTCGTGGGCAGTGAAAGATGTGAAGGAATTTAGCATGACCAGACTGAGGCTTATGTAATTTACCAGAACAGCAAATCCAAAAACATTGACCATTTAAGGGCACATGAGTTCCAAATCCTTGGACTCCTAATTATGTCCTATTTCACTGTTTGTGCACATGAAGAGATTTAAAGTTTGGGCGGGTTTGAAAGAGCTCCCTTGAGGATCGTTGGCCAGACTCGAATGTTTCACTCCTCTTACTGTAATGACTACACCAGGTCCTCAACCATCCGAACAATATGGCACCCGGGCCTCCTTCGGCCTGTCTGCCAACATTGACACTTCTCGCTGGAGCGCGGCGGTCGTCAGCCCCCCCGGAGACACCGTGGCGCTGTCCCTCTGCGCCGCCCCCGATGCACCCATCGGACGTTACATCCTGACCCTGGGACGCTCTGCGCGCATTGAGTTCATCCTGCTGTTTAACCCCTGGTGCTCAGGTGGGAAAACTGAACCTCCCGCTGTTTCTTATCCTGCCATTTAAGCAAAAAATGTATGACAATGACAATGAATTTATTGTCCATGTCTGGTAGACAGACAGAGATACATATACAGTACATTAGATAGAGCTATGGATGTATTTGTTGTGTTTTGTTTATTTGATTGTGACCAGTTTATTTGGTGGTGTCTCTTGGCAACAGGAGATGCCGTATATCTGGACAGTAAAGAGAGTTTGGAAGAATATGTCTTGTCCCAGGATGGGATCATCTTTCAAGGCGATGCCAATCATCCAATAGCAACTCCGTGGAACTTTGGCCAGGTACCAATACCAACACTCAAGTCGCCAGACTTAACTCACACGTGCATCGTCTTGTTTGTTCTTCAAAGAACTGCGGCGTCGCGCACGTTTGTAAAACTTCAGAATAATGCCTGCAAGATCCAGAGGGATGTGCTGCGTTACATAACCGCCATTATTTAATCAATGCTTAATGAATCTGACAGCAGGCAGAAGAGGGGTGTTATTGTTTCCAGTCTAATTCCGCTCTTGGCATCACCGGCACATGGCTTATGTGATTAGTGAAGCTTTATGTGCTTCATCAGCACCTTTTAGATGGTTTCCAAAATAATTTATCGAACATATCTTATTCTTCAGACGAAGGGTGTCAATAACATTTTTTTTTTCAATGCACAGTTTGAAAGTGGAATCCTGGATGTGTGTTTGAGGATTCTGGATATGAATCCCAAATGCCTGCAGAATCCAGGCAAAGACTGTTCGGGCAGGAGAAATCCCATCTATGTGTCCAGAGTTGTCAGTGCCATGGTGAGGTTCCTCTTCTTATGTTTGTTTTAATATCCTAAATTGTTTTCATTCCTCGTTTTTGCCTTGCAGGTGAATTGTAATGATGACAGAGGAGTTCTGCTGGGAAACTGGACAAATGACTTTGACGGAGGAGTGAGCCCCATGTTCTGGAAGGGCAGTGTGGAGATTCTGCTGAACTGGCAAACACAAGCTTGTCAGCCTGTTCGTTTCGGACAGTGCTGGGTGTTCGCAGCTGTTGCCTGCTCAAGTAAGATAGGGCAACGTCACTTTATCGCAAGGAAACACACATTTTGCCTTCGACAGGCACCATGCAGAAGCGTATTTGAGATGTGATGATGCACTGTACGTTTTTGTGTTCACGCGGTGCCGTATTGTGTCACGTAGTTTCCAGAGCTCTCGGCATCCCCTGCAGAGTTGTCACCAACTACTACTCAGCCCATGACGTCAACAGAAACCTGGTGATTGAGCGCTACGTCAACGAAAATGGGGAGCTCGTTCGATCCAAAGAAATGATCTGGTATCCGTTTTAAAATAGTAAAGTGGAGCATTTGAAATCCTTTTTTTTTTAAATGATGATGCTTTCGCTCATATTACGGTTTTCTGGATCCCTTTTCTGGCTGCTAAAATACTTCCTGTTTCCTTCAGCCAATCAGACACTCTCAACATTAACATGTTTAAGAATTTTTAAAGATAATACATTTTAGGTAACTTTAACATCAAAGACAAGACTGTAATGTTCCAACATAAAATGATAATAATTAACAATTTAACAAAAGCTTACATTCTCCGTTTATGTTATCCAACTCAAATGTAATGTAATGAAACCCGATCGAGTGACTGAATCTGTTGCCATCATAAACCTTGTTCCACCAATGATTGAAATCACCACTGCTAAACATGTCGCAGGTATAAAGAGAAACTTAACCCCTGTGCAGTGAAACTAAGATAAAGCAAAACTAACATCTATGACAGACGTGACGGTGGCAGAACAATGTGTGATACTATCACAAGTAATGATTTGTCGGGTTTTTTTTAGAATGTTGTGTGTGTCGGAGTTATATGTGATGCTTTTACATTGAGGTATATTTTTCCAGAAAAAAATCGTTTGATCCCCCCCCCCCCAACATGGGAGGAACCTGTACAGTGAATAAGTAGTTCGCACATCTGCCTCACAAGGTCACGGGTTCAAATCGTGTCTCTGGTGTTCCTGTGTGAAACTGTTGTTCTTCTGTATGTGCTTTGCGTGCATTTTGTGAATATTCTCTATCTATAATATTCTTCTACCCACACTCCAAGAAAAGTATGTTCAAAATCCATGTTTAAAATTGTCTGTATTGTTTAGAGTTAGTCAAGAATGATCATGATTTGTTTTTTAAGTATAGAACCAATATTGGCAGCAGAAATTCACAGGTCAATGATATCAGTGAATCGTGTGTCTTGCGTATTGAGTTGTGCTTATCGTGGTGGCATCTGCAGGAACTACCATTGCTGGGTGGAGAGCTGGATGACCCGACCCGACCTAATCGGTTCTGCTTACAACGGCTGGCAAGCCAGCGACCCCACTCCTCAAGAAAAAAGTGACGGTAACTGATCCTTTTTTGATGACTTCATCTATCAAACGTTTTGTATCTCCAAAGAGGGACGAGGAACAAGTCTCAACACACACATTTGGCTTTTTCCAGGAGTGTTCTGCTGCGGGCCCATCCCTGTCCGGGCCATCAAGGAGGGTGAACTCATGTACAAGTATGACGCCCCCTTTGTCTTTGCTGAAGTCAACGCTGACGTCATCACCACGATGATGAAAAAAGATGGCAGCACATCCAAAGTCACCTCGACCCAATTGGTGGGAAAAAAGATCAGCACCAAAGGCATTGGCAGCGACTATCGAGAAGACATCACTCATCTCTACAAGCATCCCGAAGGTAAGCGGCAACGCGTCAAGTCACGACGTAAAGGGTCACGTTCGTTCATTGTGAAATTCATCAAAATTTTCCATATGCTCAGGCTCTGATGAGGAGCGCGAGGCCTTCAAGAAGGCCAACCACCAAAACAAGCTCCTGCAGACAAAGGAGAGCGAAGGCCTGAACGTGAGCATCAAAGTGTCACCCGAGATGAAGAAGGGTTGCGACTTTGAGGTGTTTGCTGTGGTTACCAATAACTCATCGAGCGACAAGAAGTGCCGCCTGCTCTTTGGGTCCTGCGCCGTGTCCTACAACGGCTTCCAGGGCGGGAACTGTGGCTTCAAAGATTTGCTCAATGTTGAGCTGTCACCTGGAGGAGGTGAGCAAACCTGACAGTGGTCATCGTAGCAAGGTTTTGAAAATATAACTGCACAATCTAAAGCGCGGGTTCTCAACCCATGGGAGAAAAGTGATGACGATTCTGATAGTGGCCCTAGAAAAATACAACCATTAGAATATCCTCAAAAATGTTCAGTATGATGAAGACAGTGAATTGTTTGTATCAAACTATCAATTTAGCCCTACCTGCATTATTTTCTTCCAGCCAGGAAGGTTGCGCTAAGGCTCAACTATTCAAAATACGGTGGGCTGCTCACTGAGGACAACATGATCCGTCTGGCGGCTCTCCTGTTCGACTACGCCACCCGGGAAGCAACGCTGGCAGTGAGAAATATTGTACTGGACAATCCTGAAATTCAAGTCCGAGTGAGTGTTCCGATCTGGAGTGGCGACGAAGCGCATGTTTGGACTGCAGTCTTTGACTGGTGGCTTTTTCAGATCCTGGGTGAACCCAAGGAGAATCGCAAACTGGCAGCTGAGATCACGCTAAAAAATCCTCTGCCTGAGCCGTTGGAGAATTGCTGCTTCAGCATGGAGGGGGCCAACCTGACTGGAGGAAGGGTCATCTCTGAGAGGTCTGAGAGATCGTGTCCACTTTGTCATTGACTGGCTTTAGATCCGAATCTTACCTACACATTGATGCCATTTCCACCCAATAGCAGGACAAGTCATTTTCATTTAAATATATTTCTTTGTGCTCGAGTTAAAAAGCAAGTCAGCCAAACTGCACCTATTTAAAGACCGAAATGATCCACATTTTGATCACATTTTCTGTGAAATTAACTTTTTATTTATAAACGGGGTATCTTCTATCTAAAAAAAAAAACAAACAAACAAGAGGAAGTGGCAAAGGTGCACGTCAAAATTTTGATTCCTCTATTAACTATGGTGTATTCTTTTTTTGACCAAAAGTGGTATATTCTATACGAGTCAAACATTTTCTCAATTCTTACCTACCGGTATTCAATATTCTAAATGAATAGTCATCTTTAACACAACTTCTTAAAGTCTCGGACAGGGGTGTCAAACTCATTTTTGTCATGGGCCACATTTCAGTTACCGTTAAAACTGAAACCACATACAAAAGTCAATAGTAATGGTTTATTAAACTATTGTTTAAGTGACTGTAATGATGGGGTTTGGCAACAAGAAAATGCTTCGAATATATCTTATTTATTACATATGAGAACTTAAAATTTTGGTCGAGATTTTAGCAAGCATCATAAAAGCTGACATGTTTGATGTGCTTTCGCGGGCCGCATAAAATGATGCGGCGGGCCAGATCTGGCCCCTGGGCCTTGGGTTTGACACCTGTGGTCTAGGACAAGGACTACAGAAAATGCAAAGGTGGCAAAAGAACTCACACATTGTACTTAGATGTACAGATCCTCATCCGTCTTTGTAAAAAAAAAAAAAAAAGGTTAAGGTAGAAGAACACCTACTTGATAAATTCTATCTGTAAAAATGATATACAAGAAACCTTTCCACCTGAGGAAGGTGTTTTTATTTTTATTTTTTTAAATAGCGAGCTCCCCCGTTCAGAGCAGCGACACCGTATTTGTACTTCATTACTTCCCACCAGTGGCGGGCCGTGCATTTCAACCTTAGGCCTTCAGTGACGTCACATACATTAACACAATATAGGCTCGTCAGGCAGCACTTAATTTCAGGAGCATTTAAAACCATCAAGTATGCATTCACAATTAAGAGCAGAAAACTAAATTTATAGATATTGTCAAAAATAAAAAGATTTAAAAAAATACTAAATAAAATGCCACCCAAATTACGCTGTGTGATCATAAACAAGTCTGTCCAATAAATTGCGCAATGTCGCAGTTTCATACAAGACACCAACCACACAATAACAAAACAAACTATTCTTTGAAAATAAAATTAACAGATCATTTACATTTTGAGAAGAGGCTATACAACAGCAAATAACTGAAAATGTTGAGCAGCTGAGATTGAACGAATTTTAGTGCACGAAGCTGACTACAATGCGCCATTATAAATTGCAGGTGAGCTGATTTATTTGATACATTTTTGTATCTTTGTCATTTTATTTCGTGACCATTAATACTAACGAAATAAAATAACAAGAAATGTAAAATAAAATTCATGTACTCACCAATGTAGTGCCTGTTCACTGAGCTGCAGATCTACGCGAGTG